>NW_019268522.1:3018658-3051212 GCF_002738365.1 Cucurbita moschata | reverse complement strand
TTTTTTTTTTTTTTTTTTTTTTTATCATGATTTTGGAAAATTAAAAAAAAAAAAAAAGTTGTTAATTCAGCCATGATCTTCTGTCTGAATATGATGACGTGCTGCTTCCTGATTGGCAGTATGAGCTCTCACATTCATCAAGCCCTTGATGAAGACTAAACTGCTCCTGTTTTAATATTTAACATACATTATTATTATTATTATCATCCCTAAAATTCATTACTTTATTTTAAATTAATAAACATAATTTTAAACTTTAAAAAAAAAATCAAAATTACTTATTTTTATAGGAAAACATATGTTTCTTAGACTTATTCAAACAAAATCTTGACTGTTCCCATGCGCTGCCGTAAGATTTAGAGAAATAGTTATATCTAATGTTCACATCAAATCTAACACATACATCATCATAAGATTTAGAGAAACAGTTATATCTAATGTTCACATCAAATCTAACACATACATCATCATAAGATTTAGAGAAACAGTTATATCTAATGTTCACATCAAATCTAACACATACATCATCATAAGATTTAGAGAAACAGTTATATCTAATGTCCGCATGAAATCTAACACATACAATAGTGTAAGATTTAGAGAAATAGTTTGCATGAAATCTAACACATACACGAGTGTAAGATTTAGAGAAATAATTTGCATGAAATCTAACACATATACCATTGTAAGATTCAGATAAATAATTATATTTAATGTTCACATGAAATCTAACACATACATCACGGTAAGATGTAGAGAAACAGTTGTATCTAATGTTCGCATGAAATCTAACACATACATTATTGTAAGATTTAGAGAAATAGTTATATTTAATGTTCACATGAAATCTAACTCATACATCATGGTAAGATTTAGAGAAATAGTTATATTTAATGTTCGCATGAAATCTAACACATACACTATTGTAAGATTTAGAGAAATAGTTATATCTAATGTTCACATCAAATCTAATACCATGGTTAGATTTAGAGAAACAATGTTCGCATGAAATCTAACACATACACCATAGTAAGATTTAGAGAAATAGTTAAATCTAATGTTCGCATGACATCTAACACATACACCATAGTAATATTGGGGAAACAGTTATATCTAATGTTCACATAAAATCTAACACATACACCACCATAGTAAGATTTGGAGAAACAGTTATATCTAATGTTCACATAAAATCTAACACATCCACCACACCATAGTAAGATTTAGAGAAATAATTATATGTAATGTTCGCATGAAATCTAACACATACACTATATAGTAAGATCTAGAGAAATAATTTTGTAGAAATTTGAACTTGAATTTAATGGGCGGGAATAATGGTATATGGATTAATACTCTTAATTTTTTATAAATACAAATTTAGATGTATTTTTATTAATTTAGCATTTAAAAATGGATAAAATAATATAATTAGTGATATAATTTTGAAAATTGGAAGGTGAGAGCAAGAGATATGAACACCATTAATGGCGAAGAAAAAGAGAAGCGAACTTACCTGTGAAAAGGAAGCCTGGCTCATACATGGCGAATCACAGATACTGAACGGTTGAAATCCCATACTCTCTTCCGCCATGGCTCTCAATCGACTAAGCTCCGGGAGCACCACCTTCCCAAGGTCCGGCCGATCTCTCTTCCTCATCTCTGCACATTGAATCGAAAGCTTCGCAAACTTCAACGCCTCTTCAACCGGCCAGTCCTTAACATCCGGATCAAGCATCTCCGCAAACTTCCCCTTCTCAATCGCTCTCTCCACGTTATGCGCTAGTCCGATTGGCGGCTTCGCCGTGATTATTTGCAAAAGCATCACACCAAGCGAGTAAACATCTGATTTAATCCCTAGCAATCCTGTTTGCTGATACTCTGGATCGATGTAGAAGAAAGTCCCTGCCGTCGCCGTCATTCGATACTGAGTCACCGAATTCGCTACCGATGGAGGCACAAGCCTCGCCAGTCCTACGTCGCTGATTTTACTCACGTAGTTCCGATCTAGCAAAATGTTTCCTGGTTTCAGATCTCGATGCACGATCGGCTCTGGTCTGGTTTGATGCAAGAAAAGAAGTCCGGTCGCGATTTCCTCCGCGATTCGGAAACGTAACTGCCATGGAAGAACAGGATCCTCTGGTTTTCGGAAGAGACAGTCCTCTAAGCTTCCGTTCGCCATGAATTCGTAAACTAAACAACCGTTCTCAGGACAAGCTCCAAGGAGGAGAACCATATTTGGATGTCGAATACAACTTAAAACCTCAACCTCTCGCTGAAATTGCGATCTTCCTTGAGCGGCATCCGGACGGAGGACCTTAATCGCTACCTGCGTGTGGTCGAGTTCTCCACGGTAAACTGGACCATAACCGCCTTCACCGATCTTCAAAGCAGCAGAGAAGCCATTCGTAGCGGTTTCGATTTCCTGGATCGAGTACCTTCTGTAACCAATATCGCCATGGCCGAATCCTTCAAGTGCTTTCTTGGTTTCCTCTGCTTCCATGACAGCAAGTTTCTCGACGTTTGCTCTTTTCCTCGCTTCCTGAACTGCGCTTCTTTGTGCAAGTTCGGCTGCCTGCAATGCCGCTTTGCATTTCAACTTCTCCTGCTCTGCTATTGCTAATGCTGCTTCTTCCGCCATTCTTGCCTCTTCGAGTCTGTGTTCTTCTTCCATTTTCCAGCGATGGAGCTCACTCGCCTGCCAAATCAATCGATTGGAATTCGATGTTGAGTCATGATTATAGATCATGGAGAAAAGATTCGAGATCTTGGAAATGATTGAGACCTTTTGCTTGGCGTTTAGGGCTTCTTTGCAGGCTGTACTGTACATGTCCATGGTTTGTTTGAGCTCCAATTTCAGCCTCCTCATCTCAGCCTCAACATCCTCCTTTTATATTTTCCACGTCATTTCAAACACAAATTATTTTTCGTAAATTAAAAAAAAAAAAAATATATATATATATATATATATATATATATATTATATTTTAATGAAAAAAATTAATGAAACTTATAATATTAAATGGGCTAATTTAATGGGTTAGTCCAAGAATGACCTAAACTCGACCCAAAGTTTGGTTCAATGAGCAAGGCTAAAGGTTGAGTCGTTAGCTTGGTAATGCAGGTTGAATCGATCGATCTATTCTCGAATAGTGCCTGCTTAGCTTGAGCTTTGGCCTTAATTTTTAGAGTCAATTCGGCTGAATCTATCTATCTATACTCAAACAGTGCCTTAGACTTGCTTAATTTGGGTTTCAACCTTTCATTTCTAAAGTCAAATGGACTGGATCTACCGATTTATACCCAAACAGGGCCTTAGACTTGCTTAATTTGGGCATCGACCTGAACTTTTTAGACTCGTATTAGTTGAATCTACCGATCTATACCCAAACAAAGAATGCCTTAGCCTTGCTTAGTTTGGACTTCGACCTTGACTTTCTAGAGTCAACAAATCATCTCGGTTACATTCTCCTTGTCTTTGAGCTGATTTGACTCTAAAAAGTTAGTGTAGTTTTACGTATCACTGTCATCACTGTCAGCCTCAAAGTTTTAAAACATATCGAAATTGTTAGACAAACACGACTCTCCACAATGGTACGATATTGTCCACTCTAAGCATAAGCTCTCGTGGCTTTACTTTGGACTTCCCCAAAAGGCCTCAAACCGATGAAAATAGTATTCTTTGATTATAAAACCACGATCATTCCCTAAATTAGCTGGGACTTTCATCATCCAACAGAAACTTCTCCCAACTCGAACAATATCTACTAGGTGTGAACTTGGGTTGTTACGGTTAGAGACCACCAAAACCGACACACTTAACTACAAACTTTTCAAATCTAATCCACTCGAAATCAAACTTAACCCATATACAACTAATAGAAAGCAAAATAAAGGAGACGAATCAATTCTCACCTGAGCATGAGATTGGGAAGCCCAAGAGGTCTCACTCTCCGAGGCAGAGGACATTTCATGAGAGTAAGGGTTAGAATAAGAGGAGTTATTATTACTATCAATGGACCTCATTCCTCCCATTCCCAACATGGGCGAAGGCGAGGCTGAACCCGGGCTCGAAGTTTCCGACCCGTTTGAAAGCCGATACGAGTCCCCGGTGCCGGAGTTCCACGCCGGCGAGTTCCCACGATCTAAGCTTTGCCTACCACTGCTCACGAACGATATGTCGGAATCCGCCGTGGATGTGTCCTGTCCTTTCCCCATCGAAGCCCTCGACCCTGGCCGATTAAACGGCGACCTGCGTACCTCATTAAGTTATGTTAGACACGACTCCCCACAATGGAGAGAGTATTCCTTGATTATAAACCTATAATCATTCCCTAAATTAGTCGATGTGGGACTTTCATCATCCAACACCTCCCCTCGAACAAAGTACATCTTCCCTTAATCGAGGCTCGACTCCTTTGGAGTCTTAGTCATTTTTTACTATGCCTTCGAGGAGGCTTGACTCCTTTTCTTTTGGAGTCCTTTGTTCGACATTTGAGAATTTACCAATCTATTGACACCACTAAGTTTAGGGCATGGCTCTGATACCAAGTTAGACGAGTCCACTTTGAGCATAAGCTCTAGTGACTTTGCTTTGGGTTTCCCAAAATGCCTCGTACGATTATAAATACATGATCATTCTCTAAATTAGCCGATGTGGAACTTTTATCATCCAACAAATTAGAATTATAAACATTTTATTTATGTATAATGGTGACCTGAAGGGCAAAGATGTAAAATCACATACTTGATTTCAAAATCTTCGTGAATGGCACGAAAAGGTGGATTTGATGCTAAGCTGTCTTGAGTCTCTAAATCTGCAATCAAATCACCAAAGTATAAACTCTCGAGGATAAAATTGACTTTTCACGTCTAATAATTATGTTTTTATTCGTGAATTTTCAAAAGTTTCAATAAGACTTACGTCTAGAGGGTTGGGAACGCAGGATGGTCGGGTGCTCGACCGATACCTCGGAGGCGTTGGTGAGCTGATGCAACAATTGAGGGCGTGTGGCGGGTTGTGGCTGGTTGTGCGACGTAGAAATAGGCTTTGCAGGTGCTGGAGATGTAGCTTGTCGCATTGAAGAGACCTTGCCTTTGTTCCCAATAATGTAAACTGTGCAGAAGTCTGGTGCTCCTTTCGACACGATACTTGGGATGTCCGACTTGAATCGTCTACACGAACGACAACAACAAAAAACAAGTGAAAATTTATACCAACAACTCGAACCGAGACGAACTCCTTTCAACACGTACAATATCTAGATTTAACACTTGATGACTCCCGTATTCCCCTACGACATGGTCACGTTACCATTCCCAAAGACCAACACAGGTCTTTTGTGCATATTTTGTTATCACTCGCATGCATTCTAGGTCATTACCTAAAATGTCACTCGACATAGAATTGCAGTAAACACGCTTAATCGCGAAGTTTCTATGATTGAGCTACCAAAAAAGAAGTTGCACATTGTTGGTATAGGTACCGACTTTCAATTCTTTTAAGTCTTTCTTGGTTATCCTATCTTCACGTTCGTTCTCATTCAGATGTGGTATCAGCTCATTCATGTACCACTCCTGATCGTGAGATCTCAGATCGGTTGAAGAGGAGAACGAATCATTCTTTATAAGGGTGTGGAAACTTCTCCCCAACCGACGCATTTTAAAAACTTTAAGGGAAAACCCGAAAGAAAAAGTCCAAAAAAGACAATATCTGCTAGCAGCGGGATTGGGCCATTACAACTCCTCTACTCGGGTATCACATTGAAAACCCTTCTTTTCTCTAAACTCAAATTACGAGGACTAAAAGATTCACCTAAGGTTTCATAATGCTAACGTGTTCGTAACACAACGATACTTAACTCGATCGAACTAATTAATAGTAAAAATACAAAAATAAATAAATAGAGAGGGAAATTACTTGACAAGGCCAGTTCTTGAAGGAGCACCAAGGACTAAAACGTCAATAACATTTTTGTTGACATAATTGATTAATGCTTTTGAAATATCTCCCTCCTCCAACGTCACTTCATTGCATGGTATCTGTTCAAATACATTATTTATATTTTTTTATTATAAATAAATTAAAAAAATAAATAATCATGCTTCACAAATTCATAATTAATTTCTTTAGTTAAATTCAATTATTATTATTTTTTTAATAATATTTCATTTCTAAATTAATAATTTTAACAATATAAAAAATAAACTTTAAAAGAAAATTACTCAATAATATATATATATATAATTTGAAATTATTTCTAAAATATTTTTTTAGACTATTTTTTAAAATTAACTTTAAAAGTGAAAGGTTCAAATTTGACTAAATTCACTCGAGAGAAGATTTCAGTCTCGGGCTATTTTTGACTCATTTTTCTTAGGGGTACCACTAGCTATCTTTTTCATTAAACCGAGTGTTATTGAGACATTTAGAAAAGCTTATTTCTTGTTTTGGTCTCTTAATATCACCGGTTTTGTTTCTACTAAATATAGTAAAATATCAAAACGAGAAAGAAGCTTTTCCGAACGTCCCAATTGTTAAGGATTATTGGGAGTGAGTCCCACGTTGGTTAATTTAGTGGAAGATCATGTGTTTATAAGTGAGGAATACTATCTCCATTGGTATGAGGCATTTTAGGGAAGTCCAAAGCAAAGCCACGAGGGTTTTGAGAGTCATGCCCTAAACTTAGCCATATCAATAGAATTTTCAAATATCGAACAAAGAATTGTGAGTCTCGAAGATGTAGTTAAAAGTGACTAAAGTGTCGAACAAATGGTGGGCTCCAGAAGAAGGAGTCGAGCCTCGATTTAAGGGAGGCCTCGAAGGTGTAGTCAAAAGTGACTAAAGATCATGAGTTTATAAGTGAGGAATATTATCTTTATTGGACAATATCATAGCATTGTGGAGAGTCGTGTTTCGTCTAACACCAATGACATTAGTTTAATGAGGTACCCTTACGAAAAATGACTCAAAAGTGGCCCGAGACATCGCGTGCTTTTCTTTTTAAAAAAAAACTATAAAATTCATTTCATTTTATAACCCAATTTTATATTTATGTAATAAACGAGAGGGAGAGAGAGATACTTACATTGCTTCGCGTGCAGAAGCAACGAAAGGGGAGGAAGAACTGATGGGCTTGATTATCAACCTGCTGTTTATGAGCAACGGCGTCATCCGAATCGGAATAGGAACCGACGTTCGTCGCTACAAATCGATTCAAAAACAGATATCAATTCAACTGCAAAAGAAAAAATCGCATCGCAGAAATCGAAGACGCGCAACGAATCAAACAGGTTAGGGTTTCAAAATGTTCGCAGTTTTTCCTTCTTACTCGAATGCGACGGTTTGTGTTTGACGTGAAGCAGAGTAAGAACTTGGCCTCTGCTAAGAAGCCGTTCAATCGTCCATTTCAAAGCCTGTTGACTGAATTTGTCTTTATCGATCGCTACCGCTACGGATTCGTCTTTCTTGTGAGCTCCGCCTCTGGCCATTTTCTACGAACTCTGTTTTTTTCTTTTCGTTTCTTCTCGGAATCTGTGGCGAAAGGATGGAAGGAGATTTTGTTTTTGTGGATTGATCGATGTTTTTGGATTCAACCGCGTCGCTATATGTTCTTCGCGAGTCATCTATTTTTACGTGGTTTCTGTTGAAGGTTGAATCGGAAGAATTTGTTTGAACAGGTTGTATGATTTGTTGTTGCTGAATTTTTTGAAGTCGATAGGGTTTTGTTTCGCTGGATTTGTTGTTCCATATTCTTCTTTCTATTGTTCTTTCTTCTAAAATTAGTTTTAAATTTATTCATAACTTTAAAAACAATTGTTTAGAAATAAATTAATTATGCTAAATTGAGAATTAAATTTAGCTTAATTAATAAAAAAAAATAGTGGCGTTTTAAAATTTAAAAGTTTTAATAATATTTTTAACTAAAAAATCTAAAAATACTCTTAAAACTAAAAAAAAATTTAAAAATACATTTTAATTTTCATCCATTAATATTCTTAAACTTTATAAAAAAATTAAAAATAATTTTTTAATTTAAAAAATATATTTATCGTCGCTATAATGTTTAAAAAATATTCAAAAACTTTTTAAAATAATATTAAAACGTACGAAAATTATTTATTTTTTAGGATAATTTTAAAGTTTTTTTTGATAGTTTAAAAGTATTTTTATTTTTTTTTTAATTTTAAGGATATTATCGAACTTTTAAAAATTAAAAATATTTTTAAAAAAATTAATTTACATATTTAAATTTTTATTTTAAATTCTTTTAATACAAAATTAATTAATTAATGTTTTTAATCCAAAGTTGATACCATTCACATTTAGGAACAGAGATATGGACGAAAAATATGCTACCATTCACATTTAGTTAATAATGAGGAATCTCTCTCAGCTCTCTTCCTCATTTCTTGTCTCGACCTGCGGGCAAGCAAATTTCTTCACCACTCGTATGGAGGTTGACGCTTTCGACTCCTCGAAGTAAACCTTCACCTCTAAAGATGCCATCTTCAATGCTAGAAGTCGGGTTCTTGATGGCAGTAATACTATCAATTATGGCTTTTATAGACAAGACGATCAATCATTCTACAGAAGGTCAAAGGTTAATTGGGACCTTCGAGTGGTGAACTAGTCCTATGAGCGGGTTGTGAGGATTGTCCTCTTTAAGTTAGGCCGAAGCTCAAGAACCGACAATCGACAATCAGAGACAAGCTCTATTGAAAGTTGGTGTGACTTTGAACCGTTTAATGGATATCAAAATTGGTGGCTCGACATCCGACATTTATGATCTTGTAGGTTAAATAGATATCTCTGCCGCTCAAAGATCGAGCAAGATTTTGGATGACATTTTTGTTAAAAATATTAATTTTTATAGAGAGATTAAAACTAAATTATAATTTTTAAAAAAATAATTTAAGTGTTAATATATTTTTATATTTATTTAATAAATAAATAAAATCCGACCCGGTAGAACACAGTTACATCGGACCCTAAAAATTTTCAAACATTCATATTCGTAATTCGCAGATTTGCAATCAAAGATCGTCTACGCGAATTCTGAATCTTCGCAATGGCGGACGAGGCGAACAGAGCTGTGAGTACTTCTACTCTTCTTATCTTGTTTTTCCACTCGCCACTGCCATTTTCCGATGCATGAACTCTTGATTTTGTTTCTGGAATCAGACATTTTTGGAAATTCAAGGTCGCATGATTGAGATTACTGGAAAGCTGAAGCAGGTAATCTCCTTTCATTTTTCACTTAAATCTTTTGTAATTACTGTCTAGATTGTTCTTATTCATATTCGTGTTTAATTTCTAAAGTAAACGAATGTTTCCTAGGTTAACTGATGAATCCAATCAATGTTCGTATTTCCAGTTTTGTCATTCTTCGATGTTTCGCTTTATTTGAATGGAGAGTTCTTGATTTATGAGTTCAAGCTGGTGTTCTTTCTCCTTGCTTTGCAGGTGCAAAGCCAGGTACGAAACAAGGAGGGAGAAAAGAAGCGTGCCTTTTTAACCTTGGAGGAACTTAAACAGTTGTCCGATGACACCAATGCGTACAAATCGATAGGTACTCGACAAATCTGTATTTTGTAACTGGAAATTTGTTCATTCTTTGCCTCAATCGTGATTGCTTATCATTGATTTCTTTCCATCATTCTTTGTGGTGCAGGGAGAGCGTGAGTTATGCTACAATTGATCGATCCAGTTGAAGTTAGATTTTCTTTTATCTCATAGTATATATATGAAATTCTCTTACTTTGTGTTGTCTCATCCTGACCAGGTTTGTTTTAGAGCCGAAATCGGTTCTAATGGCGGAACAGGAGCAAAAGTTCAAGGATAGTGAAGCTGCAATTGTCTCACTGCAGGTTCATATTAGTATTACTTTCATCTGTAGAGACAAGAGATCTTCCTTTGAGTTCCCAATTTTGTATGCCTATCATTCACGTTGTCTTTTCTTGAAGATTTTGTTAGAGCATTTTCCATTCACTAACTAACATTTTCTTGCTCTTCTATGTTCTGTGTAACGACCCTAGATTTTTACTAACCTAAAGTCTCTACTGTCATTATACTACTCTCTTATACGGAAAATAAACCTTGAAAATATTGTCGTAAAACATTGCCATGGAGACCTACATGTTCGAGATCATCTTTAAAACAACGTTAGAAAATACTAAATAAATCAAGTAAAACATTAAAAGTACAAACACCCTATACTAACCTAAAGTCTATGAGATGAAATACCACTATCCTATGCACGTGTCATGGTCTCTACTTGCAATGTCCTCGTCAACTGCACAGGGGTACTTTGTCTTTACCTGAAATAGAAATAGCACACGGCTTGAGTATTTTAAGAAATACTTCGTAAGTGGGGGTCAGGGAATGCAAACACATACAATTCATGATTAGAGGCCTATCGTTAAAATCATCATAGGGGTCGTTACACTATGTTTTCTTGAAATTTTAATTCTTGCATTAACACAGAATCCGCACACACACAAAAGGGTATTTCTTATGAGGATCTGGGCATATCCAAACACTTCTTTGAACGAATTACGTTCAGTGAAGAGTTCGATGCCATCAATGCTATCTTCTTTCTTGCCAACTAGAACTTAGCTCAATCTGTGAAGGCATGCACACAATATTCTTGGCTTTCCATTCTTTCTTGCCAAATTGAGCTACCATATACACGCACAATATTCTTGACATCTAATTGAAAGCGAACTCACTTTTCTGTTTTGGCATCTAATTGAAAGCGAACTAATCACGTTATTTGACCGGTAGAGGTGTCGTTACCAAGAGATTTGGAGAGTAAGCTGAACTTTTGTGATTTACACTATTTGGCAATGTTCTTATTTAATCTTTGATAATTGGCATTTGGGTATTTTTTTTTCATTATGAACCCTTCATGGAAGATGGTTTTCTTGCACATTTGCAGAGCTCAAAGGAGTATCTAGAGAAGCAAAAGGCGGAGGTGGAGAACAACTTGAAGGAGCTGGTGCAACAAGATCCAGGTATAGCTCGCCAGATTATGTCCATGTCTGTAGCATAAGACATGCTCTCCTCTCTCCCTTTGAATCTGACATTAGCTGATCTTGTTCCCAAGAATTTTAGTTTGTTGGCTGCTGTGTTATTCTGATGCTTGTTTCATATGCATCACATACTCCTTAAGTTCCCAATTCTGGCATGGGATAAGTTTGAAATTTCTTAACTAGATAATGGATAGAATGCCCAAAAATGATTCTCCATTCTTTCTCTCTTTTTGTTTTTGATTTTTAGGGCTCGTTATCAGATATTATCCTCTTTTGGCTTTTCCTTCTGGGTTTCCCCTTAAGGTCTTAAAATGCGTTCACTAAGGAAAGATTTCCACACCCTTATAAGGAATGTTTCGTCTCCCTTTTCAACCGATGTGGGACCTCACAATCTACTCCTTGGAGGCCCCCTCGCAATCTACAAACATGGACATAATCTGGTGGGCTTCCCCTTAAGATTTTAAAATGCTTTTACTAAGGAAAAGTTTCGATACCCTTATAAGGAATGTTTCGTCCCCCTTTTCAACCCATGTGGGACTCCACAATCTACTCCTTGGAGGTCCCCTCACGACATGGACATAATCTGGCAGGCTTCCCCATAAGGTTTTAAAATGCATTCACAAAGGAAAGGTTTTCACACCCTGATAAGGAATGCTTCGTCCCCTTTTCAATCGATGTGGGACCTCACAATCTACTCCTTGGGGGTCTAGCATCATTGCTGGTATATCGTCTGGTGTCTGACTCATCATTTATAACAGCTCAAACATACTACTAGTAGATAATTAGAAATCTAAATTAATAATAATATCGATAGAAACTTGAACTTTTTCACCTGTATAGAAATTTACCATTAATTTAGAAATTTTGGTTATTAAAATTTTAAATTTTCACAAATAAATAAATGAATTTAGGCTCTCTATTTTACAATTATTGGTACATTAGTTTTGAAACGAATATTAGATTGTTAAAAAAAAAAAAGAATTAAACATTCATTTCGTTTTAAATCGATACAATTATTAGTTTAAGGTTTTAAATGATACAACGCCTAGTTCGAAAATTCGAACTTCTAATTTATTTTTTTTCTTTTAATGTATATATTTTAGGAAAATTGGCACAAAAATAGTGATAAAATGCTGATATTAGTGAATATTTATGAAATATTTTAAATAAGTTGAAATTTCCTATTTATTAATATTATGTGAGCGATATTTTTATCATATTTTAAAATTATATATAACAAGTCTTTTGAACTTTTCGATTTGTGCCAAATAAGCCTCTAACACAGTCGATATTTTAAATTTATAGGTTTATTATAAAAAAAAATTAAATTTTATATAGAAATTTTACCGTTCAATTTTGTAAAAAAAAAAAAAAAAAAAATCCCGGCAAGAGATTAATTAGCACAGAATTTATAATCTTAACTATTTATTCGATAAGAAAAAAATTTGAACGTTTATAAATATATTAAGCTTTTTTCATTACAAAAAGGGTAAAAAGGTAAAATAATATTTATTTACTATTTTTGTCAATCAGCTTACAACCAAGTCGCTTTGGCCGAGTGGTTAAGGCGTGTGCCTGCTAAGTACATGGGGTTTCCCCGCGAGAGTTCGAATCTCTCAGGCGACGTTTATTTTTAAACATTTTTTCTCACCTATTATTATATCCATTATCTATTTCTTTCGTCTTAATATTCATATCTATATATATATATATATCAATAAAATTTTGATAAATTCATTTTTTTCTATAACAATCATACTCTAATTTTTAATCAATTTTTAGATTAAATAAAAACACCATATTTTAATAATATAAAGTTTTTAAAAAAACTAATTTATAATAAAATAGATATTAAATATCAATATAAATATACTTTAAATCATATTTCTTAGAAATAACAAATTTTATATTATTTTACCAAATATTATTATCATATTTTTTTTTCAAATTTAAAATTTAATCATATCAAAATTAATTATTTTAAAATAAAATTGTATAAAAAAAGAGATATATATATATGCATATATATATATATATATATATATATATATATATATATATATAAAAATTATAATCAATTCTGTAATTTGTGGAATTATCTGTAGATGTAGCTACGTGTCCACTACCGTTATCCTTACCTCTGAGTTTCAAGACTCTCTCTCTAAGCTCCTCCAGAGCTTCAGTCCAAGCGGATTCACGGGAGGGAAGAACTTTCGCCAAACGTTTTTGTTCCGTTTCTGATTCAATCCACAATGCCGAGCTGAGTTCCTCTTGATCATCGCTTTCAATTCTGTTCTTATGAGTTTCTTTTTGGATTATGGACATGGTGAATTAGATTAGCGACAGACTAGAACAATTCCTTGTTTCATTCCTTTGATTTCTTCTCATTAGCGTGCATGATCATCGTTTTTGGAAGCTGAAAAATGTTGGTTAATGCATATGTTCTTGATGAGCACGTCAATTCCATTACGCCCCCAGTTAATCTGTCTTGACTGCAAGGCGTCTTGTGTTTTCAATTTCTCTTCGTGCAATTCCTTTGGTAAAGTGGCTCGAAAGAGAAGAGGATTCGGTCGGTATCGGCATGTTCTTAATGCCAAGAAGAATGATGGGTTTTCGAGAAAGAGGAGTTGGTGGCAGAAGTTTTTCTTTGATGACGATGGAAATTGGTTGGGCTTGAAGGATGATGGCATGTTGGAGGATGAGTTGGAGAGTGTTGCGAGTGATGAAGATTTGTCTGATGATGAGAAATTTGAGGCGTGGAAGAAGAGGGCTGAGGCCATTACTGAATTGAAGGAAGCACAGGAAGATGTGAGGAATGAACAGGGGAAGAGGTGGACTGATTGGATTTATGATGACACGGATCATGTTCGATCTTCGTGGAGTCAAGATTGGGACGATGGTTTTGGGGAATTGAATAAAGAATTGTCGGATGCTGGCGAGTTAGTCCCTGAGAAAGGACTTGTTGAGTCAGTCAGAGATTTGGTTCTTGGGCAGGAAGAAGATGACATTCTCTATGAGGACCGTGTATTCCAGTATGCCTCATTCAATTCGGTAAGCTCATGTATGCGATTTATTATTGTTGAGGATTGTTGGGAGGAAGTCTCACATTGACTAATTTAGGGAATGATCATGGGTTTATAAGTAAGGAATACATCTCCATTGGTACGACGCCTTTTGGGGATGCCCAAAGTAAAACCATGAGAGTTTATACTCAAAGTGGAAAATATCATACCATTGTTGAGATCCGTGATTCCAAACAGTTATATCCCTAAATGGACACGTTCTAACTGCTAGGGTATTCTAGCAGCCTAACAATCTCTTGTAGAAGCTAGCTAACATGCCATATCATGACCTCAACCATCTTCATTTGTATGTCGCCATAATTCCTCTCTCATTATGGCTTGTTGAAAGCTTCTCACACTGTAACACTATTTCATGATTCTGTGGATACTTGACCTGTGACAAGTTTGTTTTCTGCATTGATGGAGTCTATAGAACATGTATTTCTAGTGTTTGTCTTAAACATTTTGCTCATCATTGGCTTAGCCTTTTCTTGTCCTTGTAATGTGATTGCTTATTTATATGCTCCTTGTTCATGCCTTACTATAAGTAGATACTTGCCTGAAATCCAAAGTTGTCTTGCCTCTTTGAGCCAAAAACCAAACCTACATAGCCTTACCTCCTTTGAACACTCAACATGACATGGGATGCCTTTATGGCTTTATATATTGTTGCTTGCTTGAAGGCGCTTTTCTTTGAATGACTATGAGACTTGCTTAACTACGAAAGGATTTTCCTAGATCTCTATCCATTTGAGCCCTCAATTGACACAACATTGATCATGCCTGTGGAAACCCACGATCATATAATTGTCCTTGTGATATATGCTATATTGAAACTTTTCGCCCTAGGAAGAAGTGCTACACCTCACATATGTGCCCTATATTTCTATCCAAGTGTTTATGCTCTTGTTGGAGGACACTTGAAGTCCATTGCTTGCCCTTTCCGTGTCACACAATATTATGTTTGATGACTTGCTATAGCGTGCATAGTATTATAGCAAATAGGTGGTTATTAGTCTTTTGTCTTTTATTGTAATCTTACACTATATTTATTAATTCAGGGTTTCCATGTATGAATATATTATATGCAACTACAGTGATGGGATAGCATGAACTATATATAAGTATTCTCTCATATTTTGTTTCTCACGTTATGGAATTTTTGTGAGCTGTTAGGGTTTGGAGTTTGATATCTTGGAGTACTTGTTTTTGGCCACCGCCCCAGCTGATCTATAAAACCACAAAATCCAGCGATTGGATAACCTCTTACAGAGCTTTCTGGCTTGCAAAGAATTAGCATAGAAACCTTTTTTAATTCCAAAAGAAAAAACTCATTTTTATTCCATCTCCATATGAAACTTTTTAGGCCTGAGAATTTGAAGGAAGGTTGGAAAGTAATTGACTTGTTAAGAGTTAGCCTTCCACCTTGGGAAATGTTGAGAAGTTCCCAACTAGACCGATCTTCTCAATCATATGTTCCCAAGATGCTTTTTCCGGATTATACTACTTCAAAAGAAGTCCTAGAGTTAAATCACCACTTTAACCCAAGTAGCACTGATCTCACACTTGTGGATCACTAGATCTCCTTTCAAATATAGCATTGAAAAGGGAACTTACTTGCACTTTGAAATCACTGGTTTAAATATTGTTTCTCAGAATGAAACCTTTCCTATTCTAAGCTAATACCTTTTTGAACTTTTGCAGGCAAAATTTCTGACAGTCTTAATAATTGTACCATGGGCATTGGATTTCGTGGTTCATGATTACGTTCTCATGCCCTTTCTTGATAGGTAATAGATGAGTAATTTTTCTTTATGGTGTGTCATGCCTTCAGGGAGAAATTTTATGGATACTTTGCCCCTTATCTTTAGTATCAGTAATTTAATTTGTGCTTAAATTTGCAGTAAATTTGCAGTCCATGAAACATCATGATGTAATGGGCTTATCTTTCATGACTACGTGTTCATTCTTTTGGCATTGTTTTCCAGAACATTTCTGACAATAAAACCTTTTCCGGTTAATAAAGTGATTACATAGGGATAAACGACTAAAAGTACTGGAAGATATTCTCCCTGTTAGACGAACACGACTCTCCACAATGGTATGATATTGTCCACTTTGAGCATAAGCTCTCATGTCTTTGCTTTGGGCTTCCCCAAAAGGCCTCATACCAATGGAGTTAGTATTCCTCACTTATAAACCCATGATCACACCCTAAATTAGTCGATGTGGGACTTCCATCATCCAACACCTCCCCTCGAACAAAGTGCGCCTCCCCTTAATCGAGGCTTGACTCCATTGGAGTCTTAGTCATTTTTGACTGCCTTCGAGGAGGGGCTTAGCTCCTTTTCTTTAAGAGTTCTTTGTTCGATATTTGAGGATTTGAGGATTTACCAATCTATTGGCACGACTAAGTTTAGGGCATGGCTCTGATACCATGTTAGACGAACACGACTCTCCACAATGGTATGATATTGTCCACTTTGAGCATAAGCTCTCATGTCTTTGCTTTGGGCTTCCCCAAAAGGCCTCATACCAATGGAGTTAGTATTCCTCACTTATAAACCCATGATCACACCCTAAATTAGTCGATGTGGGACTTCCATCATCCAACACCTCCCCTCGAACAAAGTGCGCCTCCCCTTAATCGAGGCTTGACTCCATTGGAGTCTTAGTCATTTTTGACTGCCTTCGAGGAGGGGCTTAGCTCTTAATCGAGGCTTGACTCCATTGGAGTCTTAGTCATTTTTGACTGCCTTCGAGGAGGGGCTTAGCTCCTTTTCTTTAAGAGTTCTTTGTTCGATATTTGAGGATTTGAGGATTTACCAATCTATTGACTCCATTGGCAATGTGAGCTTGTAACCCATATGGGGGCAACAAAGTGGTAAGAGGAAGCCGCAACACTCTTTGGTTGCGACCACTTCTCCTATTGAGCAAAGTCAACTCTTTGACAGTCTCTTCAGTTGTTGGCGCTAACTTTCGGCCAACTCTTTGTATTTTGTCACATCGTGTGACTACTGTTGTGCGTGAACTTCCAGCTTGTTGCTCACTTCTCGAGCGGATACTGGTCTTGACATCTGTTGGTGGAGTCATCCACCCTAGGCACAAGGTGGTGACTCAAGGAATACACGTGTGCTCGTATGTCCGAGCACCTTTACGGGGTGAGAGACTTATTGATGTTGCTCTCCCCCGCTCGAACTTAGCTGCCTCTTTGCAGCAAGGTCGTCCCCCCCATAAGGACTTACATTGTATACAGCTCTTGCACTCGGCCGACGTTTGTCTTTTCTTGGCTCTCGGCTTCTCTGCTTGCAACCACTGACACTATTCCTCCAATGTGAATGGTTCTTTGGAAGGCACCGTCATGGTGCTTTCTGTTTCATCTGTCTTGTCTACTTCGTACTGCAAGCTCTTCTCAGGTGAGCTTGGTTTTTTGCTTGACGGGTAGATCTTCCCATATTGAGGTGTCGACACACGACACTAATGAATTTCAGGTAGTCTTGGCTTCAACCCCCAACTGATTATAATTCTGACCGGCAACTGTCCTGCCCATTACGACACTCTTGACACACTTGCAAGGTCTTCGATCAACTCTTGGGTTCATTTCTTTTGACTGCCTTCGAGGAGGGGCTTAGCTCCTTTTCTTTAAGAGTTCTTTGTTCGATATTTGAGGATTTGAGGATTTACCAATCTATTGGCACGACTAAGTTTAGGGCATGGCTCTGATACCATGTTAGACGAACACGACTCTCCACAATGGTATGATATTGTCCACTTTGAGCATAAGCTCTCATGGCTTTGCTTTGGGCTTCCCCAAAAGGCCTCATACCAATGGAGTTAGTATTCCTCACTTATAAACTCATGATCACACCCTAAATTAGTCGATGTGGGACTTCCATCATCCAACACTCCCGTATACAGCCCATCAAGTTAGCCAACTTGGAGTTAAATCTAAACTTTTTAGAACTTCAATTGAATCACAAAGTATTGGTCACTGCAGCTTGTGTATACATAGATTCAAACTGCTGTTTCTGAAAAACTTTTTGAGAAAATCTTCTGGTTGTTTCTTAGTTTATATGACACGTACAAATCACCTCACCTTCGAGTTCTTCTTTAATAAAAAAAATTGACCGTCAGCTTCTATATGCTGTGTTTTCATGTTGAACAGGACTATGAACTGTATTCACTGCGTTCTTATTGTTATGCTGTATCTTCATAGGATTTCCACAGATTATGAACTGATGAATGTGGCTTGAATTTGGTAGTATTAGGAAGGGGTTGGCCTATTTCTTATCTTGGTATGCCATCTGGGAAAGTCCCACATCTCCAAGCTTTCAGAACTCTCTTTTGAAGATAATTACAAAAATAAATATTAAAATGGAGTTCCCCATCTTTGGCTAATTTGATTCTCTCTTATCTCCCCCATAAACTCTCTCTGTTTATGGAGTTACTATTGTAGTAGCTTCCGTTTGAAAAATTTATTAGAGATTCTCATGGGAAATTTGGTTACATTGGATTATTGTTATTATTATTTAGAAGATTAAAAGTCCTCTATACTGGAAACTTCAGACATGGAACTAGGATGATGATCTACAATGGCTTTGGAGGTTTTCTAAGGAACTCATTGCATTTTGACATTAAATAATTATTAGCTTGCTGATAATTTCTTTGGTTTTTCTCACAAGTACTTTAGTTACTTGACTTTAAACTAGTTCCTGTGTTTAAGTTAAAGAGATGGAGCAACTGTGATATGTTGGGACGATCACTGATGTACAAATATGGCCTTTATACTAATGCTTCCTCACCTTTTTGTTCTTAAGGCTTTCTACTTCAAAATGTGGGGTGGCTGTCTGACTAGCCGGATCATTAGGTTCAGAAGAAATCTGATAGAATGAGAGGTGGAGGAGTGATTGCTACTCTTTGCATTATTCTATATTCTCTCCGCCCATCTTCTAACTGAGGTTCTAAATTGTGGGGTCTTAACAATTCTGTTACTCTATTGTTACATACTTCCCAGTCGTACATATTTGGGAGGGATAAAAATTTCTAGGTTTCTTATATAAAAAAAATCCAAGTAATGTTAGGTCTTTCTGCCCATCTTCTGCCTTTACAAACCCTTCTTAAATGGCTGGGGTTCAAGACCTGGCATTGAACTTGCTTTACTCTATATTCATCACTTATGTAGGGGGCTTCGCTACCATCACTCACATGGTTAGGTTTTCCTTTGCACTAATGTTAGCAATTTCAATTTCAACCTTCATAGGCATTGTACAGTGGGTTTGAAGTCTTCCCTCGGGTCTCTTAACATTACCGACCTTTCAAACTCTCCTTTATATTGGCATGCACCATCCTTACTGGCCCTCATATGGGCAAGACATCATTTCTATAATTAATTGCACCAATGTATGCAACTTTGTTGAACAATGCAGTCATTCGGGATTCGATATTATAACTTGCATTGGGAAGAGCCCATAAGAGTGCCACTTGTTTCTTGATCCTTTATGATTAGATGATAAATCACCTTCTGATCTTATTCACCTGAATCCATATTTACGCATATATATACAGAGGAAGTGCGCTTATTTTGGAGCTGTCATTAAACTATTACATTAGATCAATCATTGCTAAAATTGGATGTGAAAGACATATGTTTATTATTATTTTTTAATTATTTTAAACTAACAGGTATGTCAAGAAAGTGCCACTGGCAGCAGAGTTTCTTGATGTGAGAAGATACCAGAAACTTGAGATGGTTGAGGAACTAAAAATTGAGAAAGCAAGATTCAAACTTGAGATGGAAATTGGAAAATCTCCTCCTCTTTCTGATGAAGAGCTGTGGTGGGAGTTACGGCATAAAGCGTAAGTTTGCATTCATAATTTTTGTTTTCTTTGGATTCCAACTAAGCTTGTTTTTCTTTTTTTCCTTTTTAGATTCTAGTAAGAAGTTAAGTGTCCTAAGTAAATTCTATTAAGTTTTCCTTACGGTTTTGCCATGTCTGAAAGAAAAATCCATTACAAAAATGTGTTAGACCTGAAAGCCTGAGATTGGGTTGCTGTTTAATGATGGATGATGTTTTGTTTTGCCTGCTACTTTTGTTTTGAGATAAAGGTCAAGAGCTTTATTGTGAAGTCCTTTTCGCTTTTTCCTTTTCTATACAGTAGAACCTCACATTTTAGGGTTGTACATCCACTCACATTTACACTACTAAAAACATTAACAATCGTGCTAAAACTGATGCGCGCTATTTTATCTCAATTTAATGTATTGGGTGGATAAAGTGTTTTTCTGTTTAGTAATTTAAATAGTGCAATTATTAGATGATTTTCAATTTTAAACCTTCTGGAGTTCCTTGATTACTGCCAAAGTTCATGCCTCAATTTTGATATTCTGGTATATCTATGAACTTTGATATTCTGGTATATCTATGAACTTATTTTTGTTAGTCTAAGAATATTTAGTCGCTCTTCCTGGTGTCCCCTGTTTCACTAATTCACTTATACAACTGAAGCGCTATTTATCAAACGACACATTTATCCTCTCTTCCACCCCATAGGCTGAGCTAAAATTGACAAATAGTTTTTCTCCATGAAAACTTATAATTTACCATAATCGATCAACTTAAGTTTTTGGGTTGAATGGTGATTTAACATGGTATTAGAAGAGTAGGAGGTCCTGTAATTGAATCTCGATAATGTCATTTCCTCCTCAATTAATATTGATTTCCACTTATTGAGTCTTACAAATTTTCAAGCCCACAAGTGAGAAGTGTTAAAATATTAATATATTTAAATTTACCATAACCTATCAGATTAAGCTTTTGGGTTAAACCTATCAAATTAAGCTTTTGGGTTGAGTAACGAATTAATAATTTTTGTCAAAAACATAAAGCTACAATTCACATATGGTGAACCTTGGTATTTGTGTTTATTAATACTTTTTATTTCCATTTTTATACATGAAAATAATCAACATGTTCATGCACACAGTCTTCTGGAAGTGATAGAAGATTATCATAGGATAATAACTTAATGTACTGTTTGTAGCTTTTGGTTGAGGTTACAATAACACCCAAAAATCATGCCTACTGCACTCCTACGTCACATATATACGTACATACATAATTGTGTGCATTCCTATGTCAGTGGTTCTTCTTGCATAGACGCCATTCCATTCGGTATAAAGAAACTCATTAAAAAATTTCTCTGGTTGGTGCCTTGAAACAGGTTAACAATGAGAGAGGAGTGGAGGCTTGAGAACCGTAAAGCATTTGCCAACATATGGTCAGACATGGTATTTGGGATCTCATCATTCATTCTTTTGTACTTCAATCAAAGTAAAGTAAGTTACAACCTGCTCTCTCCCTCTCTGACTTTTGTTAGTGAAATTAAGATGTATAATACGGGTCATCCCATGTCATCATAACATTGTTTTCCAACCACCATAGAAATAATGAAAGCTCATAACATTATTTGAGAGAAGGGACTGAATAAACACTATCTGATCTGATAGTTGAGAGAGTAAATTTTGAAAATCTTAGAGCAGAATTTCCAGAAAACTTATTGGCCTACAGAAATTGAGTGGACGTTGCAGCAGTTCCAAAAACTTCTTAACCTTTATGCTCATCTTACCTCCTGAAAAGCAACAAAAACTTCCTCCAACAAGCACTCCCTTGCACACTGAAAAGAAAAGTAAACCACCTTTTTTTTCCTCAACCATAATCGCACCCCAGGATCATTACCTAATCTAACAAAAATAGACTCGTTTCCGATTTTAAAATGACTAAAATTCATGAATTTCTTGAACTTAATCTTCGTAGTTGAAAAGAGTAAAGCTAGGTCGAGAGAGGAAGCCAAAGAGGAAAGTCGTTGTTTTGGGGTTTAGAGATATCTTGACCATGCAAGTACTTATAAGGGTTGAAGCGAAGTCCATTGGTAGTGTTGTGTAGCTTGCTGGATGCTAACTTTTTGGGCAGGAATACGTGTTCTATTACTGCTCTAGTAATTGGACGTGGCCTTCATGGTCATATCTGTTCAAGATAGTCTCCCTCTCTCTCAAACTTCATGGGTCCTTAAAATTATCTTTTGTACATCAACAATACCAATTCAATTTTGGTCAAGTCAATATGTCACAATATCTGTACCAACTCTGTTATAATATTTTGATGTCAGGAGTGGACCGTGAGACAAAACTATATTTGAAGTCAAAGCATTATGACTTTTGATGTTTTAAATAGTTTCTGAATGGAAAATAAACTATGTTGGCTAAGCATGGTTATATATGTTTTTTTGTTTTAATTTAATTCTTATTTTTCTCTTAAGCTACATTGTTAATTATGCTATCCAATATATTCTGCAACTAATCAATTTTCTTTTTCGTTCCTGGACTTTGCAGGTAGCTCTGTTGAAATTTACAGGTTATAAAATTATAAGTGATATATCAGATACTGGGAAGGCATTTTTAATTATACTTATTACAGATATTTTTTTAGGGTAACTATTCAGTCTTTACAATTTTGGTTCTTCTATCAATTCCTTCCATATGCTTCCATGATTCTAAGTCTGTTCTTTCATTTATTATTTATTAGACATGATAATCCATAGTACTGTCAAACTTGAGTACTTCAGCATAGAGAAAGGGCTTGATAACATAATTTCTGATCTTTCAAGATCCAGTCTCTTGATCACCTTGTGGCCGCTTTTAACTATAAAGACATAGATTTGACTAGAAATGTAATGCCTGCAGAATGTGGCAAGGGAATATGAGACACTCAATATCCAGTCATTATAATTGAGAGACTGTAAAGAAGGTAGATTAGCGTAGAAAACAATAACTAGGAATTGAGGGTGGTCTATCCCATAATTTAGATTTAAACTTTAATTTTTAATTTCAATCTTTATGATAAAGAAAAGCCTAGAATAAGAATTGACATAGAAGATAATGTAAAAGACTTGGATATTATAATTCCTCTCGTGCCTTTCATGAGCTAACCTCTTCACACTTTTAAGGGATCATGAATTATCGTATCCATAACATTACAAATGCCAGAAATGGCACGTCTATGAAACCATTGAACTGGACTCCCTTATTGAACATAGGAAATCTTTTGATATAAACTAAGGCATCTCAATCATACATACAATTTGAACTTGAAGGAAGTTGTGAAGAATGTTGTTTCAATTACTACAAGATAAAGTCAGAGTTCTATTGAAGTCTCGTTTATACAATAAGGGCTTCAAGATACTTCAAATGTGTTTTTATATATTCTTAGATGGTTACAAATTTATGATGGATGATTAAAATCTAGATTTATGGTGTTTCGTTAATGTATTTTAAGTTTTAAGACTTTTTTTTATTTATTTTTAGGTTACATTTACATCGTGGCTATTTATGGTCATAAAGTATGAAAGTTCTAAACTCTTGAAATGTCTCATGGAAGGTCAAAAGGATTTCATTTTGAGGCTATATAAAACCATGTATGTTATCTTTGTAAAGAAGACTTGGAAAATGCAGTAAAAAGAGCATTTTTGCTTTCTTTTAACCAAAGGCTAAGTTTCTTTGCAATTATATGTAGTTGAGATTGCATGTCTAGAATCATTCAAGCTTGATTCAAATTTCAAACAAATGTTCTGTCTTGAGATATTTGATCAACAAGATAATTCTAATCTTACTTTCCCTTGGAGTGATTCGTTATCATTAGGGTTAAGTGTTCTTACCTTTCCTTTAGCCAAGAGCTAAGTTTCTTTTTAATTCTATGTAGTTTAGATTGCATGTTTAGAATCATTCAAACTTGACATGATCGATCTTGCTTGTGGAGTGATTCTCTCAGTCAAGTGTTCTTGCCTTGAGATATTTGATCAACAAGGTAATTTGAATCTTACTTTCCTTGTAGTGATTCCTTATCATCCTTCATCCACAACAAAATCTCTAATGCACATAATAGTATTAAACAGTATTGGATTTGGAAAGTAAAAGTTCTTTCAAGAAGTGGACTCCTTATCTCCCTTAAAGGACATTTTTTTGGAAAAGTTGATTCTTATTCAGTTAGTTAAAGGATTAGCAGTTAAACAAGGTCTTCAAATTAAATGGAAATCATAGAAGGATAAATGAGAGAATTAGTTGCTATTTTTTTTTTATTGAATTATCTTGATCAAAACTTGCTGGGGTGAATTGCCTGGTATTTATCCATTACCTTGTACAGATCTCTTATAAATTTGTGTATTGCATAAACAAATTCTATTCCCAGTTTCTGGTGCTATTAAAATGTTTTTGTTGGCAGGTACCATTCCGAATCCGGCTGGCAGACTTTGTTAGAGATAATTTTCGAACACTATGGCTTCGAGGTTGATAAGGCTACTATAACCATCTTTGTATGCCTGGTTCCAGTTATCATGGATGCGTGTGTGAAACTTTGGGTATGTTCCACATATCTTTTCATTACCTACATTATTTTTCATATTCTTATCTGCAGTAAGGGCCGTAGCATGTGAACGATACATCCAGAAATTTTGAAAATTATTATATTTTTTTAGTGTCTTGATGCAGTATTTTAAAATTTGAAAAAAATAAAGGATAAATACCTGTGTTGGTTCAATATCTTACTTTCAGAATAGGCATCCAGTCCACTAATGGTAACCATGCCATATTGTGCAAAGGGCCTGGGTTCTTTATGTTCTGTTTGCTCATAAGATGAATTTTTTGTTTGCTCGTATTTTGTTCCAGTTTTTTGCAACTTTTATATAATCTCTGAAGGTTTAATCTATATTACATTCACCCTTAAAGTTAAGAAAGTACCATGTAATTATAAACCTTTTAAATCTCCTTCTCAAGTCTTGGGAAATTGAAGCGACCCCAGCCACGTGATCGAGACCTATATACCCCACCCCAGTAAGATCGGAGTATGGAATTCCTCCTCGCCCTTTCTTCTTTCTTTTCCGTACGTTAGGATTCTTTTTCATGTCCATTCTCACTTGTTGTTTTAAGCATTCGACATGTGTCGTCATTAACTTCGAGATATATGGACATTCAACCTTCTGCACAGTAAGGATCAATGTGATATGAACTAGAAGGATCAAAACAATAGTTTTCTTGATTGTATCCATGAAGTCTTTTTTTTCTTCCTTCAGAAGGATTGTTAACTGTGTGTTTTTGTATGTAACAGCTGTTTAAGTATCTGCCAAGGCTATCACCAAGAGTGTCAAATTTATTCCAGGAAATGAAGCGCCATTAGCTGTTTACTACCCTTTCAGTTTTGGAATTTTGGGCTCAGAATCATAAAAAGAGTAGGGTATATAATTGTAAGAACAGTGTAGCTTTCCCTTTTCTCTGCTATATAACTGTGAGTTCATTGAGTATTTGCAGTAATACAGTTTTTTGCGAATGAAAGACCAGAGCTTATGAGATTCGCAGCATACTGGATTGCACAGTCTAATGGTATTATAATATGGCTCTAGTTCTTCATGTAGCCAAGTTGCTTCTTTTTCTGCTAGCGTTGCAGCTATTTTTGATACCTTAAATTACCCGTTTAGTCTCTGTTCTAAGTATTTATCTAGTAAGAACCTGAACGTGTGATTCCACTTTGGTTGGAGAGGGAAATAAAACATTTTTTATAAAAGTGTGGAAACTTCTTCTCGACAGATGCGTTTTAAAACGTGAGAGAAGTTCGGGAGGAAAAGCTAAAATAGGACAATATCTGCTAACAGTGAGCTTGGGTTACATTGAACTTTCAATTTTGTGTTTAATAAATCTTTTAACAAAATTTAAAATTTAAAATTTATGTCCGGTAAAGTCTTACACTAGACTTTTCATTTTGTGTTGTTAGGTTCGATGAATGAATGACCTATTAGACTCAAAATTGTATTTAAAGTTTGTCTTATAAGGAACTAACTTTTCTAGGTTTGGTGAATGTATGAATGATCTTTTCGGCTCAAAATTGTAAGGTTGGAGACTTATTAAATATAAAATTGAAAGTTCGAGCAACTTATTAAACCTGTTTTTTTTTTTTTTCTATTAATGTAGGAAAGGCATAAAAATGAAAGTAAATTTATGAATTAAACTTATAATTTAATCGTAGACCATAGAAATAGATCATTTTTATTCTGAGATCAACTCCTAAAATATGAAATAAATCATTTTTATTCTGAGATCCACTCCTAAAATATTTAATTGTATAATTAGATATGATTGATTATTTATCTGACATGTTTTAAGTAAAAATAAGTTTTTAAAAATTAGTTATATATATAATTTTTATTTTAAAACTTGCCTTATTTTTTAAAACAAATCTTATTTTTAAAAACAAATGAACAAAGAAAAAAATCACAATTAAAAATATATATATATATAATGAATACGTGGATAAGGACAAAGAATTCAAAATTTCTCACATAGCAAGGGTAGGTTTGTGTAGTAAGTATTTTATTAATTTGTCATTATTGTGTAAAGATAAAATGTTTTGAAAATAAATTTCTCTAAAAATTTTCATCTTTTATAAAAAATTTTAAATTTTAAATTCTATATTTCCTTTGTTTTAATCTGCTACCTCCTAATTGATTCAATTTTATGAATAATTTAAATTAAGTAAAATAATTTGCAATTGAAGTCCTAATTTTTTTTATAATAATAATAAAAAAAAACTGAGTATTTAAAATTTAAATTTAAATGATTAAAAGGTTAAAAAACTAAGATCTGAGTATTTAAAAAAAAAATTCACTCTGTCCTATCATGTGATTGTGAGACCATGCATGCAAACACGTGTGCATGTGTGAAGATTATGGAAAGAAATAATCTCGGTCGCCTAGTTAAGAGGTTGAACATGGGTTTATAAATAAGAAATACTTCTCTATTGGTATGAAGCCTTTTTGGAGAAACAAAAAAAAAACAAAGTCACAAGAGCTTAGGTTCAAAGTGGACAATATCATACCGTGGAGAGTTATGAAAAAAAAAAACAAAGTCACAAGAGCTTAGGTTCAAAGTGGACAATATCATACCGTGGAGAGTTATGATTCTTAAAAAAGACTTGAAAGTAAGCATAAGATTACTGCTGATCCCTGTCAAATGACTTGAAAATAAGCAAAGATTACTATTGATCCCTGTCAAAAGACTCGATAATGAGCATAAGATTATGTTGATTCCTGTCAAAAGACTCGTTAATAAGCATAAGATTACTGCAGATCCTTGTCAAAAGACTAAAAAATAAGCATAGATTACTGTTGATCCCTGTCAAAAGACTCGATAATAAGCATAAGATTACTGCAGATCCCTGTCAAAAGACTCGATAATAAGCATAAGATTACTATAGATCCCTGTCAAAAGACTCGATAATAAGCCTAAGATTACTGCAGATCCCTGTCAAAAGACTCGATAATAAGCATAAGATTACTATAGATCCCTGTCAAAAGACTCGATAATAAACATAAGATTACTACAGATCCCTGTCAAAAGACTCGAAAATAAGCATAAAATTCTTGCTGATCCCTGTCAAAAGACTTGAAAATGGCTGAAAATACGAAACTTCAAAGGCTGAAGTTTCAAAATTCGCCATGCCAAGTCGGAAGATAATAAGAGATTTAAACTTCCGACCTCGAGAAAAGAAGGCGTTAAGTTAAACCAGAGAATTTAGCAAGAGGTAAATACATACATCAAATCTCCTCTTTTAATGGTTAAGTAGGCTGCCAACAGGAATCCAATAAAATAGGAAACTCAAAACCAGAAGGTCCAAACCAAAAGGTATTCATCATAACCCATCGTTTTTCAAGTTTTTCCTTTCTCTGTGTCTGATAAACAGAAATTTAAATACACAACAAACATAAACACACACCCACAATTCACCTTTCCTTCTTCTATTTGCATCTGCCTCTGCCTCTGCCTCTTCTTCCCCTTCTCCCCTTTCTTTTTCACCTGTGTCTCTTTCCTTATTGACCCCTTAACGACGCTCTCACTGTGTTCGGTTTTTCTTTTTTCTTTTTAGTAACTTCATTCATATCAGTCTGTTGTCATTGGCTGCCTCATGCAACACCTGAAACGAGCCTTGCGCACGGTCGTCATGATCTCATTCTGTGCATTCTCAAGCATTCTGACAACCTCAGTAAATGATGGTCTAACATCGGGGTTGGCATCCCAGCATCGGGTCATGATGTCGCTCAAAACAGGTAAGCAATCATTGGGAATGATAGGACGGACACCCTTGTTGACAACTGCAAAGGCGGCCTGAACGGCAGTCATGTTCTGGAATGGAAGCATTCCAGTTATCAGCTCCCAGAGAACTATGCCAAAGCTGTACAGGTCCACCTTTTGAGTGTAAGGCCTGTGTTGGATCATCTCCCTGATGATTCAAACAATGAAAACAACAAGAACTCATATATCTAATATTGGAAAATTAAATATCCACACACACACACACACACATATATATATATAACCGAAAACTAACAAAAATTGCTCAGCAACTTTCCCTGGGAGCAACATGCCAATCAGTAACAAATAACAAAGGGAAAATCGAAGAAAATAGAAGAAAAACGAAGTCTCCAAGCTCTTTGTACGAAACCATAGGAAGTCATATTAGGGTACTTCTTGGTCGAACCCAAGACATGTTTGAGAGTGGTCAATTTTTATGAAATGAAAATCACATTTGAAGTGTAAAATCAAACATTAAATTGAGCAAAAAAGTATTATCATAAGAGAAATCATACGTTAAACGTATGAAAAATATACTATTATGTCAGAGTACCATCACCCAAGACTGGTTCAAGAAGATTACCAACTAGAGTTTTGTTGTAGGATGCATCGGTGAATTGAAGGAAAACAATTCAAGAAGGTTGGCTTTAGACTCCTTCGAAACCAAAGGCGAATACAAAACAAAAGCCAAAATGTAGAGAAAAAGAGGAAAAATTACTCCCAAGAAGGCTGAGAGAAAAATGGGTGGAAGGAAAAAAGACCATCTGAATTAGGCCACTACAGAACAGCCATGGGTTGGACTAATGGTAAAAAAAAAGTCATGCAGTAGATCTTAATGAGCCATGGATTCAAGTCATACATGGCACCTAACTAGAATGTTAACATTACCACATAGCTTGTGTTTATGACTTTAAACTAACTAGACGAAAGAAGAAAAAGCGAAATGAAGCATATTCTTTTCCTTTTCAATATCAGTCGAAGTGCAAATAAACAGAAACTACATAAACTGTTATTCTAAAAAAAAGAATGAAGTCTAAATTTTCAATTGAACCATGGTTTATTTTTATCAGGCAAAAATTAGCTAAGCATGCCAAGATCAAAAAGTAGAAACCAAATACTGCTGATATACTGTATTTACGTGCTGCATGCATATATTCAGTTAAAAAAACAACGTACTTTATGCACTCGAACAGTCGAACGGTGTTTTCAGAGACCAGGTTTTGAACATGTCACCACTCCTTACAAACCAGACCAAATATTTTCTCCAACCAAAAAAGAGAGACAAAGAAGATAGAAACAACTTGCTTAACAATCCTGACCACATTACTGTGTTTATATGTGTATAATTTGCATATGCATGCGTGTATGTGAAGTAAAATCTAAACTGTAATCTTTAATTGACGACAGAGTAGAACAAACTTACCAAATGGATTTTTACCAAGACCCAGAAGAAAAATATCAACTGTGAAACCAAGAAATCCACTAAATATAGCTAGTGACTATTATTTTCGCAAAATTTTCAATTCCTTCACTTGTACTGCACTCTTAACATAAATTGTCATCTAGTAAGATAATCTTGATTGTGCCAGTAGAATACATATGCAATCAGAATCACAATTATGAAAAAAAAGTAATAATAATAATAATAACAATAAATAAATGGCGAAAACAAGCATGCAGAATATATTTGGAAGAGATGATTATAACAGAAAGCAACATCCAAGTTTCAAGAGACTTACGGAGCCATCCAGCGGTAGGTTCCAGTCTCGGGTGTCATTCCCTCAGTCTGCACTTCAATCCGGGCCACTCCAAAGTCAGCAACTTTGATGGACTTATCTGCAAAAATCAAAAGATTGTCTGATTTCAAGTCCCTGTGGATCAATCCAAGGCCATGAACATATTCCATCCCTCTGGCAACATCCAAAGCTTGTTTGACAGCTAATTTCAGGGGGACAGAGCGACTTTGTCGCTTCATCAGGAACTGTCGAACTGAACCACCCTTTGCATATTCGGTAACAATGCACCAAACCATTGGCTTATGACATGCTCCAATAAACCTGACAATGTTTGGGTGCTTCAGAGTAGCAAGCATCATCACCTCCTGCTGATATTGTTGCTCCATTAACTGGGCCTTCTCCAGGTCATTCTCAGGCCTCTCCAAGATCTTGATAGCAACATCTTCCCCATCATAAGTACCTCTGTACAGTTTTCCAAAGGCACCTTGAGCAAAAGCCTCCCCCATATTGAGCTTCCTTAAATCAAGAATCCACTTCTCAAAATTTTCAAGACCCTGGGTAGGTGTATTAGTATCAAATAAAGCTCGGGCCAGTGCATCATCACTCAGGTGGTGTGTAACTCTTCCACGACGGTTAACGCTATGTTGAAAAGTCTGGTTGTCATTTGCACGCCGTCGCAAACCTTGGTGATTTAAGATCCGAGTGTGAGATTCATTTGATCCCACACTGCTGTTATCTAAAGACATAGCAACAGACCCTCCATCATTGCTCGTTTGCAAGCTTGCAAACGAGTCAATAGACATGTTGGTTCCCTCACCAAGTTTATGGTAAAACCCTTGCGATAGATCATATGCATGCTCGTTCAAATCGATCATTCCAGTGAATTTTTGACCACCCTCCAACATTATTTTCCCACTGTAAGATAACTTCTTTGATTCCCCTTTATATCTTGAGCATCACCTAGGTTCACAGCCGGACAATAGAATCTGAAGCAAAATACGCAAATGGACAAGAAAAAAGGCATTCTCGAGTGAAAAAAAAGTATTTGCATTACAATCTTATCAAACAAAATAACAAACAGCAGAGTAAAAAAAACGCAAACAACTCTAGTAAAGACCATGAAACTTAAGCAAGCACAAAGAAACAACGAAAAATCATGAAACAAAACCAAACCAAACCAAACCAGAAACCCCGAACTTCAAGAACATCCGCATAGATTTCCAAAATCAAAAGATTCACTACACTGACTAAAAAATCCACGCCAATTAAATCAAAACCAAAACAAGAACCAAAAAAAAAAAAAAAAAAAAAAACCAAATACTATTTCGAAAACTTCGGCGACTACCGAAAACAAGAACCAGTAGGCACCAAAATTAGCACAAAAACACCACAAACTAAAAACACAATCTCATGTATCAAACCTCAACACAAACAAACCAAAACACAAACATCCAACAATCGAACAACACAAACCCCCAATTTCTGAAGTTACAGTGAAAAATATACCTCGATCAAGAGGTCAAACCGTAGCGATTCCGATGTATCAAGTCTTCATCTCCAATTGAAGAAACTAAGAACAGATCGAATCGAAAACAAGCGACGAAAAACAAGAAAACTCGAAGTCGAGTATGAAGACTACGAAGAAAGTGAGGGGAGGAAATTGGCTATATACTACAGAAGAGAGAGAAAGTGAAGCCGAAGAAGAAGAACAGGAGAGAGAGAGAGAGAGAGAGAGAGAGACAGTTCTACAAGTCTTCCAGTCTTCTTCCTCGTTCGCCATTTTATTTCCTTATTTTTCCTCCATTTTCTTTTTTTCTTTTTTTTTAATTACAATTTCTGCAGAGAAAAACTACCGTTCGCACACTCACACCGTAATTCCACCTGCTTGTCGTCTTCCAAAGTTGAAATCATAGCCTCCCATCCAATCAAAACCCGCCACGTACACTTTTCCACATGGTTACACTCTATTTCCTCTACGTCCGTGTGTACCTGATTCCCTCTACTTTTTGCCTTTATTGCCTTCTCTTCACCTTACCTTTTCATAAATATTAATCCTAAAAATAAAAAAATAAAAATAAAAATTCTAATGTATTTTTTTAAATAATAATAATAATTTACAATATTTTTGTTTTTTAAATAATGTTAATAGTAAAATAATAATAATAATAATAATAGCGGTGTTTCTTTTTTGGGGTTAAAATAACGAACTCGAGTCATATGTAAATCCAGTTTAAATTTGAAATTTCTAATTATGTTCATACGTATAATGGTAGTTTTATCGTTGATCAACGTGACTGTTCCGAATAACGACAATTATATATTTATTGAAAAAAGTAAATTAAATGAAACCTTTTTTTCGAATCTATGTCGTCTGTAGAGCACGTAACGGACTTCAGTTAAAGCGAATCTTAACGAACTATGTAATCTAAAGTAGATACGGACGTTTATGAATATCGAGTTCACGGTCGAGAACGTGGCTCAGTGTTCAGACGTTAACGCTTAATTAGTTTTTATTAAGGATAATCTACAAAAAAAAAAAAAAAAAAAAAAAA
>NW_019268522.1:3013520-3018029 GCF_002738365.1 Cucurbita moschata | reverse complement strand
AAAAAAAAAAAAAAAAAAAAAAAAATTATAATATTTATATTTTTAATGTGTATTTAAATTTATTAAATATTTTTTATGGCTTTTATTGTATTTTATTTTATTTTTTTGCTATTTATTTAAGTAATAATAATTAAAACGTATTTTTTTTATTTATTTTACTTTAACAGCTCTCAATTTCAACCATTAAAAATTACCAAAATTAATATTTTAAATTAGTTATTATTTTAATATATATATATATATATATTTTACTGTATTTATATATTTTTTTAGTGGGTTTAAGTATTAATTTCATTGGTCAATAGTCATTTATTTAATTACACTTATTTTATCTCTATTTTTCTTTTCTTTTTTTAAATTATATTTCAATTATAAGCTAAATTTCAAAAATTAAAATCAAGTTTTTTTTTATTTTAAATAAGTTAGCTTGATAATAAAGCAAGAAAATAATATTTATATATTTAGTTTTTAAAAATAAAAAATTAAAATTAAGATAGTTATCAAATAGCCTAATTATTAGTTACAATTTTATACCGTACCGATGATTATATTAAAGAAAATTCAATGAAAATAATACCATAGTCTAATTTTTAAATTTTTTTTAATGATTTAACAGATAAATTGCGTATTGATTAGAGCTACTGGCTATAAAAATCGAACGAGGTCGACACCTCGCACAAATTGAAGCATCATCAGACGGGATTCTTGCATCAACAACTTCGTTTTTTCCTCGTCATTGTTCTCGTAGGTGGCCGTGAAGGAGTCGCCACTGCTCGTCGTTACCCTACAATCGAGGGAGGAAGAGAACCATCAAGACCCATAAAACCACCAGTAACAGATATTATCCACTTTAGCCCATTACGTATCGTCATCAGCCTCACAGTTTTAAAACGTGTCTACTTGGAAGAGATTTCCACACTGTTATAAGTAATACTTCGTTTATCTCTTCAACCGATGTGGGATCTCACACAATCGCACGTCGGTCGAACAAGACAGACCTAATTTAGCCATTTTATTAAAATGTACAAGTGTCTAACATGCACGTTTTTGTTCATCCACTTTAAAATGACGTCATTGCATACGATAGCAAACGTAAGACGGTTTACCAATTTGATCATGCCTAAAAACTGGTGCAACCCGACAACACAAGTTAGGGTAAAAATTACGATTCAGAATTTTAGCCGAAATTACGACGGGCGTTCCCATCTTTACGAGTTTTAAATGGGATGAAGTTAGCTTGGGCTAACTTTAACTCCATGTAACTTTTCCATATATGTCATGTGGTTATTATTATTATTATTATTTTTGTCTTCTCTTAACTTTTTATTATTATTTTTATTTTTTTCTCTTCTCACAATAATTATATTATTAATATTTCTGACCTTCACTTTATTTGTGCCATTAAAATAAATAAATACATTTTAAAAATATTTTAACAATTTTTTTTAAAAATATATTAATACAATATTCAAATTATAATAATAATGAAAAATATACTACCGTAAAAAAAACTGGAGGACCGTGTCCAAGTTCGGATCAGGATTCATAATTCGAATTCGACTACCGACGGGTTGAACATTCTCCAAAAAACTTTTCAGAATATTACCAGAATTGCTCTCGGTAAAACACAGTTAATTTAAAAGTTACTATGATTCAGACACTGAAAGTCTCGATTCATTCATGTACCTCTCTTTACTCGAGTGTAATAATCACGGGAAAAAATAATGGTAATAATAATAATAATATGTCTTTTTGTCTCCAATAACCGAACCAACTGACGTGAAAATCTAAGTTAAATTCTTTTAAACTCGGAACATCCAATCATGTTGACACATATCATGATCGTCTAATCATTAATCAACGTAGCTGTCCAGCGTCGGATAACGACAAATTATACATTTATTGAAAAAGTAAATTAAATGAAACTCTTTTCCCGTATCTATGTCGTCTGTAAAACGCTTAACGAATTTATGTAAAAGCGAATCTTAACGAACTATGTAATCTAATGTAGATAAGGACGTTAATGATTTTCAAGTTCACGATCGAGTACGTAGCTTAATATTCATTTAATTTATTGGTTGTATCAGACATTTTAATTTAATTTTAAAATTAACATTTAATTATTTTTTTATAATAATAATAATAATTAAAATCTAACCCTTTTTTTTATTTAACTTTTTATTTTACTTTAAAAGTTCTCATTTTCAACTATTAACCATTAAAATCAAAATGAATATTTTAATAAATTATTTATTTATTTTTATTTTACTGTATTTGCATATTTTTTTTGAAAATATTTTTAGCATTATATATATATATATATATATATTTAAATACATTTGATTTTTAAATAATATATTTTTTTTAATGATTTTAAAGAATACCCGTTACAAAGTTCCATTATTTCTGTAAAAAAGAAAAAACGTATGAGTCTGGGACGTACATGCATTCGTTCTTTGGGTTTAAGATGACGTCAACCGATGTATACAATGACGAATCTCGAACAGATAGGCTAGAATTTTAGAAAGTCGAGTGGTTACAAAAAAATTTAACACTTACTTAAGTTTAAAGTATAGTTTGTTGAAACAGAAAGCAGCATAACCACGTGAATATGAATGCAACGAGACAAATAAGTTCAGGGTTTTCTTCGTGAACACACACTTTTGAAACGTAACCGAAACCGAGCTCGGGAAGGAGCGTTTTGTCCAGCTTGGGCAGCTCGCCCCAGGGTTGGAGGAGATTATGGGTAGCTCGACAACCTTCCATTCCCATACATGGAGCTTTTCTTGTCTTCTCTAGCCTTGTGGGCCCCACTTTTTATTTTTATTATTTTTCCTACCATATTTGGAATATTGTTTTTTTTTTAATTAATAATTAAAAAAAAATTTACTGTAATTATCCGCTCATTTGACCAACTCAAAATTTCGGGTTAGTTTAAAAGATTTTTTTTAACCTAATCCGTGTATATCTCTGTATACTGCTGAGTTCGGTCAAAATTTTGGGTTAGTTTAAAAGATTTTTTTAACCTAATCTGTGTATATCTCTGTATACTGCTGAGTTCGGTCAAAATTTCGGGTTAGTTTAAAAGATTTTTTTTAACCTAATCTGTGTATATCTCTGTATACTACTGAGTTCGGTCAAAGTTCGGTCAAAATTTCGGGTTAGTTTAAAAGATTTTTTTTAACCTAATCTGTGTATATCTCTGTATACTACTGAGTTCGATCAAAGTTCGGTCAAAATTTCGGGTTAGTTTAAATGATTTTTTTTAACCTAATCTGTGTATATCTCTGTATACTACTAAGTTCGGTCAAAATTTCGGGTTAGTTTAAAAGATTTTTTTTAACTTAATCTGTGTATATCTCTGTATACTACTGAGTTGTTGAGTGATATGAATCGAGACATCAATCATGCAATATAAACTTTTAAGGACGATGTGAATAAAATGTTGTTGAAGTTATAACAAGATGTTGCAATTCACGGCACATTAAAGAAGAATCCAATTTCAATTATTTTTGGATGGTTACAATTTTTAGGTGTATGATAATTTAGAGTGACGATGTGAGACCCCACGTCAGTTGGAGAGGAGAACGAAGCATTCCTTATAAGGGTGTGAAAACCTCTCCCTAGTAGACGTGTATTAAAACCGTGAGACTGACGATGATACGTAACGGGCCGAAGTGGACAATATCTGCTAACGGTGGACTTGGATTGTTACAAATGGTATCAAAGTCAGACACCGAGCTTGCACAACAATGCACACACTCTATCGAGATGAACACAGAAATAAACTAAAAGTTTTATTGATGACTTTAGGTATGTATAACGGTAGAGAATACAGATAATTTATTAAGAAAGTACATTTTGAAAGTGCTGACTAATCAGTATATATATGGTTTCAGTTTACTAAATGTTTACGAAATATCTATCCTATATATCTATACCATACGAAATATCTACCATATATATATATGTGTGTGTGTATGTACTAGATATTTACAAAATATCTCTCGTATATATCTCTACCAGATATTTACTATAAATAGGTATCAGGCTCCATATCCGCGAGGACACTGACCTCAAACGGGATGGATTGTGAGATTTCACATTGGTTGGAGGAGGAAAACGAAACATTTCTTATAAGGGTGTGGAAACATCTTTCTAATGGATGCGTTTTAAAACGGTGAGGCGTACAATGATACGTAACGGGTTAAAGTAGACAATATCTGCTAGCAAAATGAAGAAGACAGGAGGATTTGGACTATTACAGATAGTATTAGAGCCAAACAGGGTGAGTTGTGAGATCCCATAATGGTTGGAGAGCGGAATGAAACATTCCTTGTAAAAGTGTGGAAACCTCTCCCTAGTGACGTATTTTAAAACTGTGAGGCTGACGGCAAATATATAACGAGCTAAATCCAACAATATCTACTAGGAAGCAGTGGGCTTGAGCTATTACATAGGATGTTTTTTTTTTTTTTTTTTTTTTTTTTTTTTTTTTTTTTTTTTTTT
>NW_019268522.1:2956357-3013144 GCF_002738365.1 Cucurbita moschata | reverse complement strand
TTTTTTTTTTTTTTTTTTTTTTCTTTTCTTTTGCAAATTTATGTAGTTTAGATTATATGTTTAGAATCATTCAAGCTTGACATGATCGATGTTGATTGTGGAATGATTTGAATCTCAAACAAGTGTTCTTGCCTTGAGATATTTGATTAAAAAAAGGTAATCTCCGTTACCGTGATTCCTTATTATTAAGACCCACAAAAAAAAAAAAAAAATAGGCCTTTTAGACAGTGTCGATATATCATCTCATGGTTCTACCCAAAGTTTCTCTCGACAATGAAAATAGTTTATTCATGTCTCGACACTATATTAGAGAGGGCGAAAGAAGGTTTTAGGGCTTTCCCTTCACACCCTTATAAAGAATGTTTTGTTCGTTCCCCTCAGGAGTTCTAAACGGTCTACTATGGAGAGATTTCCACACCCTTATAATGAATGTTTTGTTCCCTTCTCCAACCGATGTGAGATCTCACAATCCATTCCCCTTGGGGGTCAGCGTCCTCGCTGGCACACCGCCACGCGTCTGGCTCTGATACCATTTGTAACCGTTCAAGCCCACCACTAGTAGATATTATTCTTTTTTGGCTTCCCCTCAAAGTTTTTAAACGCGTCTATGTAACAACCCTAGATTTTAACTAGCTTAAAGTCACTACCTTCTTCATAACATAACCTCTTATGTGGAAATAATCATTTAAAAACATCTTCATAAACACAATGTCATGGACGTGCATGTTTAAAAGGGTCTTTACAGTAACACAAATGAAATATTAAAGTAAACAAATTAAATACTAAGAGTAATAAAACCCTATTCGAACTTAAGATCTAAGAATTAAAATACAATTATCCGACGCACGTGTCATGGTTTATACTCGTGATGACGTCGTCACCTATATAGGGGTGTCTTGCCTTTACTTGAAAAATATAAGCAGCACACGGCTTGAGTATTTTAAAAAAACTCAGTAAGTAACCCCACTATTGACATGAGATCTATTGTTAAAACCATCATAGAGGTGGACTCCAGTCCAAACAAAATTGGATGTGTAGTACTTCTCTACACACGACCCACACGTGCAAGCATGAGTCCATCAAACAATTCGTACATCCCTTGGGCCCATCATAGTCGGGCTAGTTGTTTGTAGCCGGAGGTTCAGAGGTTAGCAAACCCTCAGAATATCACGCAAGGCATAATCATCATCATCATCATAGTATACATTCCCGTACTCATCATCATAAATGGGAAGTAACCCAATGTAAATGAACACACAATATGCATGAGGTCCCTATAATTTTCATCTTAAATTAATCTTATGACGCAGCTCTATACATCATTCACATATTTCTTTAGGTAACATGCATGCATTGGCCTTCATACATTCATCATCATTAACATCATTTAGGGTTGTGTCTCGTAAAACTCTTCATCATGATGCAATTCGGCATCATCATCTTAATATGAAATATCATTATATTTAGTCATATCGTTATCATACTGCATCGTAATATCACAGCTTACTAACTCACATCATCACAACATCATGACATCATCATATTATATAATTTTACATCATCATCATAGTACATAAGCACAAATCACACGTGCAAGGGTCAGGTCACTTACCTCCAATTGATTCGGTTTTGTCATTTGAAATTCAAGTCAACCTATATGAGCCGATGACATCAATTTCATGTTCAAGCTTCTGCAAAACGAACATTAGACACTTTGGTGAAAGTATTTTAGAAAAGGAGTTGCGAGAGGTCGGTGGAGAGCTGAGAGGCTGAAGTATTTATTTATTTACTTTTTATTTTTAACGGTTGTTACAGTCTACTCATGAGACGTTTCCACACCCTTATAAATAATGTTTCGTTTTCATCTCTAAACGATGTGAGGTCTCACACCTCGTGAATATCTTGCATCGATTTTCGGTTATCAACTATTAGAGGACAATAATAACGAAGGGTCGTTATCAAATATATAGGGTTTAACTTATTACACGAGAATTTATCGAGATCAACCTAACATTGCATCACGTTTTTGGTGCCGTTATCGAAATAGCAGTGAAATTTAATTTATTCGATATTATGGAAAATAAAAAGTGTTTTATTTTAATTTATTAGTTTTATTTTTTTAATAAAAAAAATTTAGTTTTCTTGTTTATATATTTTGGCAAGGTCCATGGCCCATGTGGTCCATTTGAAAGACCCAATCCTCTTTCTAGGTAGAGATGTCCATTAGCCCACGTGGTCGAGGCTCGGTAGAAACCCATCTCGAACGAGGTGGGTAATCCAATTTAAACGGAAAATAGGGACGAAATGGATGAGAAATTTCTCTCCGTTAAATAAATGAGGTAGAAACAGTGATTGTATTTTCCATCCCAACCATTTTACGTGTATATATATGAAAAATTTCGTCGAAAAAGCGTTATGCGATTTAGGAGCTAGCATAAATTTAGCACGTCTTTCCGTTTCTCAGAAACTAGGTTTCGGGAAAGTATAACCTTCTACTATCTTTGTTCGACGAGTGGATCGTTCACCGGCTTATGTAAGAGACATTGTTGAAGATGTTTTGGTTAAAGTTGACGAGGTTATCTTTCTTACAAATTTTGTAGTACGGGACATAAAGGAGGATTCAGAGATCCCGATCCTTCTCGGGAGAGTCTTGTACCTTTTTTGTTATTATATCTGATGATTTGTATAACGTAAAAGAAGTATCGCTAAGTGTTTCACAAACACGTAAGTTTGCTTTAGGATAATCCGTTAATGATATTTGTTATGGATACACGTTTAGTTGAATATTTGTGGAATACGAAAGGAATCTAAACCCATCCGTAAAATATTAAATTTTAATATATATTTCGAAAAATTATCTTTTAAATAGTTAAAAAAGAAAATAATAGTTAGAGAATAAATAATTATAAAATTAAATAAATATACGTACAATAAAATTATTTTTAAGAGTAATAATAATAATAATAAATAAATAATAAATAATAATAATAATGTACCGTTCAACCTAATCTAGTTTTAGAATAATTCATGAATCAACTCGGTTCATTTTTTATTTTCGGATAATCATATTTTTTGAACTGTATTTATTTTAAAATATTTAAATTTAATATAGTTTATAATCACGGGACATAATTTTTTTTTAATATACCAAATAATTTTTTTTTATTAAAATTAAGATTTTAGAATAAAGGAATATTAAAAAATAAAGGATTAAATATAATTTAGATTTTGTTCTAATTATTCTTCTCACGTGGGGCGCTGACCCTCACATTTTTCTTAAGCATGTGGTTTTGTATTAAATATATATATATTTTTTATCGTCTCGTTATTGTTTTATTAATTATTATTTAATAACGAGAAAAAAAACTATAAAATAAAAATATATAAGGGTATATGGTGACGGGAGCAACTTAAATAGATTTCACAATTTTACGTAACATTTTTTTTAATTATTTAAAAAAATTGCTTATCCATAATATATGTTCTATTAATAATTAAAATCTCGTAAAGTTTAAATATTAAATATTTACAAGTTACAACACATCACTATATATCAGTTACGGATATGAAATATTTTTAATTTTCATAATAATTTTAAAGTATGGTAGGGTAGGGTCGGGTCGGGTTGTGTCACAATCCATGATGCGCTTGTGCTCATAAGTAAGTCACCGAGAATGATAACTAGTTTAAGTGGGGGAAAGTGTCACAACCTCACTATGAAAACAGTAGATTATAACACGCACACGTGAATAGACAAGGTGGTGACCCCTGTGGCGCCCGTATAGCCACGTGAGGGCCAAGGAGATAAGAAAGATTGGAGAGAATAAGAGAACCGTTCATCATTCAACATGCCAAGAAGAGTGTGTATTAAAGCCAAATTGAGGCATAAGGAAGGTTGGAGAGAATAAGACAACACAAGTGCTGAAGATAAGATTGGACAGGGCCGAGTAGGGTCTCGGGCCATAACCTCATAAGTCGGAATTTTGATATGAGTTTCGGTATGCAGCTCTGAAGTTAAGTCGATTTATATGAAAGATGAAAGCTCATCAAATTTGGTGTCAATCAGACACGGGATGAAAACTCCATGGAGCCATATGACCACTCGGTATCTACACCAGAAAGATTAAAATGCCTCAAAATGTACTATAAGGGGAAGACATGGTGTCAGCTCTCTACCACCCCTTAGTCATGTGACCTAAGTGAGCTATCCCATGGTACATGTGTGTATCACGGTTAGGGCGAGCACTGCGAGACGAGTGTCTCAAATGACTTCCTTTAAAATGAGCTTTCAAGGACAGTGTCGGATGACACAAGTGCACTCCAGCCCATGTGTCAGAAGTTGGTATATGCACCCGTTATCTGGTACAGAGTCCGTAAATTACATGACATGGACACAAGAGGGTTCATGTCCTAATGAGAACTCAGACGATGGATGTTCGGGATGTCTTGATAAGAAGAGTGACACATGGGTCGATCCTGATGGACATTTCCGATAAGACATAGGATGACATCACAATGCACGGGTCGTTCATCTCCATTAATTAGTTAACACATGGCTAATTACATATCGAAACTAAACAAAAAAAAAAAAAAAAAACCCTAATTTTTCAAATTCCCATCCCCAAAATATGTGAATGGGAGATTTTGTATTCCTATCCACCACCTCACTTAAAAGGGGGAATTTATGTCATTTCTGACCTACAAACCCTAATTTTATTAATGAAGAAATTAAACCTTATGGGTCCCTCGGGAGAAAAAGAAGTCCATAAAACTAGGTCAAAATCCAATCTTTAAGCAACTTTTAACACCTGATTCACGCAATTAAGACCGTGCATGAATCTGAATGTTATAAATGAAATTAAAATCATATATATTTTTAAAATTTTTCGAAAAAGAACATGTATAAAATAATCTCTAGAGAGAGAAAATGGCGGACGTGGATAAAAAGGCGAAACTGAGAGAGAGAGAGAGAGAGAGAGAGAGATGGAACCGACGTTGACTCAGATGTTTTCTTTCAATTTTCCCCAATTTCCGTTCTCTCGTCACAGAACTTCCAAAATCCCACCACACCCGAAAAAAGTTAGAGAGAGAAAAGATAGAGAGAGAAAAAGAGGAGTGAAAATCAGTTGAAAATTCCAAGAACATTGTATTTAGACTCGAAACGCCTTCGTGGGTCTCTGAAATCTCGGACAAAAATGGTGGATCGAAGACGGTTTGTGGGTTCACACATGAAGAACGACTGAGGCAGTCGTTTTGATGTTGTCTATTGAACTCGAATGAGCAAGAGAACCCAGGTGATTGATCGATTGATCACTCTCTTTTTGATTTGGGGTTTGATTTTTGGAGTGTTTTGAGTTTGAATCGTTTGCTGATGAAATGGGTGTTGTAAAATGCTTGTTTAGAGGGGATTTAGTGATTTTCAACTGATCGCGAACTGGCGTTGTTGCCTTTGAATGTTATTGAGCTATTTTAGGTTAGGATCTTCTTGACCTGAAATGGGTTTGTATTGCAATATGATATGTTCACATGGTGGATCTGGTGTTTGTAATGGTGATGAAATTGTGATATTACCTATTGCTCTCTTAAGAACAGTGAATTTTGTTGAAATGTTTTGTGCAAACATGAAAATGGTCTTGTTGGTTGATTTGAAAGATGAATATTAGCTTAGAAACGAAGCAGAATGGTCCTCTTTGATGTGTTATCTGCTGCTCAGAAGCACGGACACGAACACGAGACACGGATTGGAACACATTGTCCGTGCTTTGCTGTTTTCTCTGTTCTTGTATAGGCTGCTGAAATCGACAACTAATTCGCTATATGATTATGTATTTTGATTGTGCAGATTCATTGGTATTAATGTTTTCTTATATCAGCTGTTGTTGTGACTTCCCTGCCCTTAAGAACAGAGTATTTTGTTGAAGTGTTTTGTGCGAACATGAAATGGGTCTTGTTGGTTGATTTGAAAAATGAATATTAGCTTAGAAACGAAGCAGGATTGTCCTGTTTGATGTGTTATCTTCTTCTCATGATAGTTCCATGGGAAGGTTGTTGAGGATTGTTGGGAGGGAGTCCGTACATTGGCTAATTTAGGGAATGATCATGGATTTATAAGTAAGGAAAACATCTCCATTGGTACGAGGCCTTTTGTGGAAAGTCATGAGAGCTTATGCTCAAAGTGAACAATATCATACTATTGTGGAGAGTCGTGATTCCTAACATGGTATCAGAGCCATGCCCTTAACTTATCCATGTCAATAGAATCCTCAAATGTCGAACAAAGAAGTTGTGAGTCTCGAAGGTGTAGTGAAAAGTGACTCAAGTATAGAATAAAGAGTGTACTATGTTCAAGGATTCCAGAGAAGGAGTCGAGTCTCGATTAAGGGCAGGCTGTTCGAGGGCTCCATAGGCCTCGGGAGAGGCTCTATAGTGTACTTTGTTCGAGGGGAGGATTCTTGAGGATTGTTGGGAGGGAATCCCACATTGGCTAGTTTAGGAAATGATCATGGGTTTAAGTAAGGAATACATCTCCATTGGTATGAGGCATTTTGGGGAAACCCAAAGCAAAGCCACGAGAGCTTATGCTCAAAGTGGACAATATCGTACCATTGTGGAGATCCGTGATTCCTAACAAAGGTTTTCTTCTAAGAAGCACGGACACAAACACGAGACACGGATCTGAACACATTGTCCGTGCTTCGTTGTTTTCTCTATACTTGTATATGTTGCTGAAATTGACAACTAATTCGCTATATGATTATTCGGCAGGTTCATTGGCATTAATGTTGTCTTTTCGTATCTTTTTGTGTACCAGATAAACAGGGAACGGTCCGTAAGTCATTGGCCGGTGCGGTCTAGTTGACATGGAGTCTTGTTATTGCATTGAGCCTCAATGGCCTGCTGACGAACTCTTGAAGAAGTATCAGTACATCTCAGATTTCTTCATTGCACTTGCATATTTCTCCATCCCCTTGGAGCTCATCTACTTCGTAAAGAAGTCTGCAGTGTTTCCTTACAGATGGGTTCTTGTTCAGTTTGGTGCTTTCATTGTTCTTTGTGGAGCAACACATCTTATTAACTTATGGACGTTTTCGATGCATTCAAGAACTGTAGCGATAGTAATGACCATTTCGAAGGTATTAACCGCTGTGGTATCGTGTGCGACTGCGCTTATGCTTGTGCATATTATACCAGATTTATTGAGTGTGAAAACCCGAGAGCTGTTTTTGAAGAACAAGGCAGCTGAATTAGATAGGGAAATGGGACTCATACGTACACAAGAAGAAACGGGTCGACACGTAAGGATGCTTACACATGAAATTAGGAGTACACTCGATCGACATACGATACTCAAAACTACGCTTATTGAGCTGGGAAGAACTTTGGCTTTGGAAGAGTGTGCACTTTGGATGCCAACTCGAACTGGATTGGAACTTCAACTATCCTATACTCTTCATCAACAAAATCCAGTTGGGTATACCGTTCCCATCAACCTCCCCGTGATCAGCCAAGTTTTTAGTAGTAACCGTGCAGTTAAGATATCACCGAACTGCCCGGTGGCTAGGCTACGACCTCTCGCTGGGAGTTACGTGCCGGGAGAGGTGGTTGCTGTTCGTGTCCCTCTATTGCATCTTTCTCATTTTCAAATAAATGATTGGCCCGAGCTTTCGACTAAGCGATTCGCCCTCATGGTTTTGATGCTTCCATCAGATAGTGCTCGACAATGGCGCTTTCATGAGCTGGAGCTGGTTGAAGTTGTTGCTGATCAGGTATCCATGAACTTGTCTATCTTTAGCTTGTTAGCATGGATTCTTTATCAAAATATCACATTCCCCTTTGAAATCTTATAAGAAGTTAATTGCAATATGTTTGTCTACACTTAGTTATGCTTAAAAAACACTTTTTGATCTTTGAACTTTCATGTTAGTCCCTACACTTTTCATCACGTAACAGTCTTATTTCGTATTTAAACACGTAAGACCATGACTGTATTTTCTAGAGAATAAGTTGTTTTAAGCGTTTTTCGAAGTTTATGTTATAAATGATGGGGTTATATTTCTACATTAGAGATGAACACGAGACGTTAGTAGCTACTCTGAGTATGTGGAAATTTAGGGTCGTTACAAGTTTAGTCCCTACACTTTTCATTGCGTAATGGTTTAGTTATTGTCGAGACAGATAAGTCGGGGTTTAATTGTTACAAATTTGAAAGTATAGGAGTAAATTGGTAAAGTTTTATTAAATTATTCGCTAAAAGTTAAGTTTCTTGAAACTTGAGGATTAACCTATAACATATTATTCAGAACAGGTTGGGGTTGTTTTTATCTTGCTGCAGCTTAAAGCTGAATCCTTGCATGTTGTACAGGTGGACAACTGTTATGAATTTATTGCAGGGTGATGTTTTCTAGATGTTGCATGGGCCAAGAGTTTTGCTCTTACAGTGCACCAATTATAAAAATTGTTTGTTTTTTATATTAAATTCTGAGTTCTTGCATGTTCTACTGGTGGGCCACCCCATTGTTTTATTCGGTGCTTTAGATGGTGGTACACCGTTGGAGCCAAACCCTTAACCCATGTAACCTCAAGAAAAGAATGGAACAAAAATTAGCTATCAACGGCCCAAGCTCACCGCTAGCGTATTGTCTTCTTTAGGCTTTCTCTTTCGGGCTTCCCCTCAAGGTTTTTAAAACGCGTCTGTTAGGGAGAGGTTTCCATACTCTTATAAAGAATGTTTCGTTCTTCTCCCCAATCGATGTGGGATCTTACAATCCATCCCCTTCGGGGCCCAGTGTCTTCACTGACACTCATTTCCTTCTCCAATCGATGTGGGACCCCCGATCCACCCCCTTTGGGGCCCAGTAGCCTTTCTGGCATACCGCCTCGTGTCCACCTCCCTTCAGGGCTAAGCCTCCCCGTTGGCACATCGCGCGGTGTTTGGCTCTGATACCATTTGTAATGGCCTAAGCTCACCGCTAGTAGATATTGTCCTCTTTGGGCTTTCCTTTTCGGGCTTACCCTCAAGGTTTTTAAAACGTGTCTGCTAGGGAGAGGTTTCCACACCCTTATAAAGAATGCTTCGTTCTCCTCCCTAACCGGTGTGAGATCTCATAATCCATCCCCTTTGAGGCTCAGCATTCTCGTTGGCACTCGTTCCCTTCTCCAATTGATGTGGGACCCCCCCAATCCACCCCCTTCGGGGCCCATCAGCCTTGCTGGCACACTGTCTTGTGTTCACCCCCCTTCAGGGCTAAGTCTCCCCGCTGACATATCGCCCGGTGTTTGGCTCTGATACCATTTGTAATGGCCCAAGCCCACCACCGGTATACATTTTCCTCTTTGGACTTTTCTTTTGAGCTTACTCTCAAGGTTTTTAAAACGTGTCTACTAGGGAGAGGTTTCCACACCCTTAAAAAGAATGTTTCATTCTCCTCTCCAATCGAGGTGGGATCTCACATACACTGTTAAAATACGTAAAAAAGTTGTAACTGTAAGAGTGAAGTTTGTTTATACGAAGAACTTATTTGATTTTTGGTCCATTTTCTTTCGGGATAGGCGGCTAATACTAATCTAATAATTTAAGTCGTCCTCGTCGTCTAACCTTTTGGTGGCCTGATCAATCTCTCCTGACCATTGATCCATGTATGTACATTTGAAACCAGGTAGCAGTAGCTCTTTCTCATGCTGCAATCTTAGAAGAGTCAATGAGGGCTAGAGATCTTTTGATGGAGCAAAATGTTGCTCTTGATCTAGCCAGGAGAGAAGCAGAAACGGCGATACGTGCCCGGAACGATTTCTTGGCTGTCATGAACCATGAGATGAGGACCCCGATGCATGCCGTAATTGCACTCTCTTCATTGTTGCAAGAGACTGAACTTACACCAGAGCAACGTCTAATGGTCGAAACAATATTAAAAAGCAGTAATCTCTTAGCCACTCTGATAAATGATGTTTTGGATCTTTCGAGGCTCGAAGATGGTAGCCTACAACTGGACATCGGCACGTTTAATCTTCATGCCGTTTTCAAAGAGGTCTGATAAACAATATCGAATGATCAACCATGTTGCAAATATCTATTACCTATCTGATACCAACACTAATTGTTGCAGGTACTTAACTTGATCAAGCCTGTTGCACTAGTCAAAAAGTTATCATTGACCTTGCATTTAGGTCCTGATTTGCCAATATACGCCATCGGTGACGAGAAACGTCTTATGCAAGCCATTCTTAACGTTGTGGGTAACGCCGTGAAATTTTCAAAAGAAGGCAGTATATCAATCACAGCCATTGTTGCAAAATCTGAAACCTTTAGAGAATTCCGAGCTCAAGATTTTCTCCCCGTGCCAAGCGATAATCACTTTTATTTACGCGTACAGGTTCGTTTACTCGGCACGTAGAATCGAATGAGCTCTCAATATCGTTACGTAGAAACATGTTACAATTTGTTTTCTTCATGTATAGGTAAAAGATGCTGGATCTGGAATTAGTCCTCAAGAAATTCCTAAGTTGTTCACAAAATTTGCACAAACTCAAACTGTGGCTACAAGAAACTCTAGTGGCAGTGGTCTTGGGCTTGCAATTTGTAAGAGGTAAAGTGTTCATAGCTCTGGTTTTTCTCTCATTAATCACTTGTTTCGTTTCGTATTTAAAGTAAGCTATGTGATCAGGTTTGTGAATCTTATGGAAGGACAAATTTGGCTTGAAAGTGAAGGTCTTGGAAAGGGATGTACAGCCACTTTTATTGTAAAACTTGGAATTGCTGATCAATCTAATGAACCAAAGCTTCCCTTTACATCGAAAATTCACGAGAACAATATCAATGCAAGTTTTCCTGGGCTCAAAGTTCTCGTTATGGACGAAAACGGGTTAGTAACGTTTTACCTATTTTTGCTTCGAAATTTATGTTTAGATGTCATTTGTACCATGTTTGTGTTCATAATGTTCTCTGCCTTCTGAATGAGCTGTTTCCTGTGGATGTAATTCTGCCATAAACTGCATAACGCACGAGATTGACGTCTCTTGTTTTTAGCAACTTTTAAGGTTCTTCGAACACAATTGTGCTACTTTTCAATCTTGTTCTTGAACTGGAATTATGTTTCTGTAAGGGAACTGTATTTATTTGGGTTGGAACGAAAATTCGTGCTTATTCCATAAAGTTATGCCATAAAGTTCTTGTTATGGACGAGAACGGGTTAGTAACGTTTTACCTATTTTTGCTTCAAAATTTATGTTTAGATGTAATTTGTACCATGTTTGTGTTCATAATGTTCATGTAATTCTGCCATAAACTGCATAACACGAGATCGAAGTCTCGTATTTTTAGCTACTTTTAAGGTTCTTCGAACACAATTGTGCTACTTTTCAATCTTGTTCTTGAACTGGAATTATGTTTCTGTAACTGAACTGTATTTATTTGGGTTGGAACAAAAATCCGTGCTTATTCCGTATAGTTATGCTCGGGGAAAGGGACGTCGGGTGTGAGTTTGCTGAACGAGGAAGAAATAGATTGTGAAGCCATTAGTTTTTTATTCGTAGCTGTGCATAGGAGGGGCGAAGAGGGCTTGTAAAAGGGGTCGATCGGTAACGTCTTAGCGATTTCTGAGAGCTTTGGCTGGAGAGACTGTTTAACGAAGAATCGGTTTTTTAGGTGGTGTGGAGTGTTTGGGGTGAAATATGGCTCTGGTTTGACATAAATATTGTAACGACCCTAAATTTCTACTTACTCGGAGTCGCTACTAACGTCTCATGCTTTGCTAAAATACGGAGTGTTCGGGTAGTGTGGAGTGTGAGTGTTTGAGGTGAAATATGACTCTGGTTTGACATAAATATTGTAACGACTCTAAATTTCTACTTACTTAGAGTCACTACTAACGTCTCATGCTCTGCTAAAATGTTTGACATAAATATTATTGAACCAATCTCTGATGATTCAAACCATGCTATATTTTTGGTGGAATTGCCTTTCGAGTTCTAATATTGATGCTGCATTTGTTGTCACAGAGTTAGCCGGTCAGTAACGAAGGGACTTCTCGTACATCTCGGATGCGAGGTAACGACAGCAGGTTCGGTTGAGGAATTCTTACGAGTTGTCTCTCAGGAACACAGGGTTGTTTTCATGGATATATGCACTCCTGGAGTCGACGGTTACGAACTAACCATACGCATACGCGAAAAGTTTGCAAAAAGCCACGAAAGACCGTTCATGGTAGTCCTCACTGGGAACTCGGACAAAGTAACAAAGGAGAGCTGCCTGAGAGTCGGCATGGACGGGCTAATACTAAAACCCGTTTCGATTGATAAAATGAGGAGCGTGTTGTCAGAACTTATAGAGCGTCGTGTTCTATTCGAGACTTCTTGAAAGGGACAGGGAGGGTATAGAGAAAAGGATATATAACCCTTTTGTTATGTGTACATACAAGGGGCATTGTGGTGATGATCCTGAGATTATAAGGGCACATGCCCAATTCAGATTCATATCAAAACCTGTTCTGCCCTCTCATAATCCTCTAACTTTGCTAATTCTTCATTTTCTTAGTGTTTTGTGATGGAAATAGAGAGCTTTGTGTATTTTTCGAGTTCGGGTTTTGAAATTATATAAGAGCGTAGAGACGTAATCGAAATCGATCTTAAAAAAGTTGAAAGTATAAAGGGTATATTTGGAATTTTTTAGTTTTTTAGTTTTTTTTTTAATTTTCGAGAGATCTCGGTATTTTGAGAGTTTTTTTAATTCTCGAACTTTCTTCCTCCCTAAATGAAGGGTTATTATTGGTGCGTTCCTTCGAGAATGTGAGGAGAAGGGAGCGGAACATTTTTTATAGGTGTGGGCCTCTGCCCAGTAGATGCGTTTTACAACATTGATGGGAAGCCTGAAAGGCCCAAGGAAGACATCCCTAGTAAACACGTTTTAAAATCTTGAAAGGAACCTCAAAAGGAAAAGTCTCTCTGTAGTAGACGCATTATAAAACCTTGAGGGAAAACTATCAGCTAACCCACAAAGCCTCTACCAGTAGATGCGTAGGGAAAGCCCCGACAATATCTGCTGGCCCACAAAACCTCTCCCTAGTAGACACGTAGGAAAAGTCCAAATAAGACAATATTTGCTAAGTAGACACGAAGCCTCTCCCCACTGAACTTCTCCTTAGTAGATGCGTTTTAAAATCGAAGGGAAGCCTAAAATGGAAAACCTCTCCTTACTAGACACGTTTAAGATATTGAGAGAAAGACCAAAGAGAACAATACATGCTAGCCCACGACACCTCTCTCTAGTAGACGCATTTTAAAATCTTGAGGGAAGCCCAAAGAAGACAATATTTGCTAGCCCATTGAATGAAACATTATAAGGGTCTGGAAAAACCTCTCGTTATTAGACACGTTTTAAAACCTTGAAGGGAAGCCCAAAGAGGACAATATCTACTAGCCCACCTTTCACTATAGACACAGTTTAAAACCTAGAGGGGAAGCCCGGAAAGGAAAGCCTAAAGAAGACTATCTATTAGTTGTGGACTAAAACGGTTACAATTTTAGTATATCCACGGAAAGAGAAAGCATCGAGAAAAAAATAAAATACAGGCACAATTAATTTACCCACCTGTTTTACTTTTAGAAACTGTACCGCCCCTAATTTTCTTGTCTAAATTAGAGATGCCACTACATGCATGCTTTAATAACATACACGAAACTTCATGATTAGTATTAGAGGCAGACACTGGGCAGTATACCAGTAAGGATGTTGAGCCCTGAAGAGGGTCGATGGTAAGATCCACATCGGTGGAGAGAGAAACAAAACATTTCTTATATGGGTGTGGAAACCTCTCCTTAATAGACATGTTCTAAAATTGTGAGGCTGACGACTATACGTAACGAGCTAAAACGTACAATATCGGCTAGGGGTGAACTTCAAGTTAATTTAAATTTATTATATTTTTAGTCGAAATGGACACGGAGATTCAAAGTTCTAACTAGTGATGTTATGTTAAGTTGAACTATGCTCGTGTTAGTGTTAAGGGTAAATTTGTAATTTCATGTCTTCATTTTGAAGGGTAAAGTGTTTAATTTGGAAAATTAACCCTCACCTACCTATCTCGATTTTTTCATATTTGACCCCAAAATTCTCAATCCGCCATTGATCACCAAAACCAGTAACACCGACGGTCTTCCTCACCGCATTTGTCTAAATCCCGTTCTGAAGCAAAATCAAGGAGATGGTGTTCTAAATTGTAATCGGATTTCGTTCTTTGGACTAATTTCCTTGCGATTGATTCATGACATTGGCATCTTTGTAGTTGAATCCGATCCATTTCAATTCTGAAACATCAGAAGTGGCAGCCATGGGAGCACCTTCAGCTTCCTCCACCGACGGAGGAGGAGGTTACCGAGATGCCGAATCTCTCTTCCGTACCAAACCCATTTCTGAAATTCGCAAGGTGGAATCCTCCACCCGTGCTCAGATCCAGTCCAAGCAAGAGGAGCTTCGGCAACTCGTCGGTAACCGTTACCGAGATCTGATCGACTCTGCCGACTCCATCGTTCTTATGAAGTCTACTTCCAATTCTATTTCCTCTAATCTCTCTTCAATTCACCTTTCCATTCGTTCTCTTTCGTCTTCTGATTCGCTCACGCATCTTCCTTCTCATAATCATGTTCGTGTTACGCTTTATGCCATTGCTTCTCGGGTTAAGTATCTTGTTGATACCCCTGAGAATATTTGGGGTTGTCTCGATGAGTCCATGTTTCTCGAAGCTGCTGTTCGTCATCTTCGAGCGAAGCATGTACAGCAAGCTTTGACTACCCATAATGCCGATTCGGATCGTAAGTTTCTCTCAAAATTTCCTCTGCTTCAGCATCACTGGCAGATAGTGGAGAGCTTCAAATATCAGATTTCGCAGCGTAGTCGTGAGAGACTGCTCGATCGTGGACTTGGGGTTGGAGCTTATGCGGATGCTTTGGCTGCTGTCGCCGTTATTGATGAACTTGAGCCGAAGCAAGTACTTAATTTGTTTCTCGAATCGAGAAAATCTTGGATTTCTCAAAAATTAGGTACATGTGGGAGCAATGTAGCTTGCTCAATTGTAGTATCCGTGTTCTGCGAGGTTTTGTCTATAATTCAGGTCAGTATAGGACAGGTGGGTGAGTTGTTCTTGCAAGTATTGAATGATATGCCATTGTTTTACAAAGTTATATTGAGCTCTCCCCCTGCATCTCAATTGTTTGGTGGAATTCCCAACCCGGACGAAGAAGTTAGGCTCTGGAAGTTATTTAGGGATACATTAGAGTCAGTCATGGTCATGCTTGAGAAAGATTACATTGCTAGGACTTGCTCAAGTTGGTTAAGAGAATGTGGGAGAGAAATAGTTAGCCAGATCAATGGAAGGTTTTTGATTGATGCCATTGGAAGTGGTCAGGAGCTTGCTTCTGCTGAGAAATTAATAAGAGAGACAATGGAAAGTAAGGAAGTCTTGGAAGGAAGTTTGGATTGGTTGAAAAGTGTTTTCGGGTCAGAAATTGAGTTGCCGTGGAGTCGAATGAGGGAACTTGTTTTGGAAGATGACTCAGACCTTTGGGATGACATATTTGAAGATGCATTTGCTCGCAGGATGAAAGCTATTATCGACTCGAAATTCAAAGAACTGATTGAAGTAATTAATATTGAAGAATCGGTTCATCTACCCGAGTCTGCTTTAAGTAGTAATATTATGGATTTCCAGGGATACTTGAACAGGCCCTCTACAGGTGGTGGGGTTTGGTTTATAGAATTCAATGCTAGGAAAGTCTGTCCAACTATGGGAGCAAAAGCATGTTTAGAAGAGAGTGATTCTAATAGTTGTATCAATGCATATTTCGGACCAGAAGTCAGTCGTATCAGAGATGCATTCGAGAACTGTTGTAAGAGTGTACTTGAGGATCTTCTCAGTTTCATAGAATCTCCCAAGGCATCAATAAGGTTAAAAGATTTGGCTCCTTATCTACAGAATAAGTGCTATGAAAGCATGTCAACCATATTGATGGAGCTAGAAAAAGAGATCGATAATCTATATGGTAACATGGAAGGTAGTCGGACTGCAAGTCAGCCCGTTAGTCCTGCTCCACTTGTTGAGGGATCACTTTTCGTTGGTCGACTCCTGTTTGCATTTCAAAATCACTTGAAGCACATTAGTGTCATCCTTGGGACACCAAAATTTTGGGTAAATGACATATCATCCTCTGTTTTTGATAAGCATTCTTCACTACTGCGACAGTCCAAAGGTGCTCCTGATTCTCCTTTATACATTAATTCTCCAGGACGACAAATGTCTACCGATTCTAGAAGACAAACGTCACTAGCCGTAACTGCGTTGCTTGGAACTAAAGAAAGTGCAAGCCCAAAACTTGAAGAATTGAATAGAGTTATTCATGATCTTTCTGTGAGGTCTCATACCTTGTGGATGCGATGGTTATGTAATGAGCTTTCTGCCATTCTCTCAAGAGATCTTGCCCGAGACGATGCCCTACTGTCTGCAACTCCCTTGAGGGTAAGTGGTATTTGCTTTATTTTATTTTACTGTTTCCGTTTTGTAATTTCTTTGTCAGAACCTGCCTTGTACATGTGCATTGAGATCTTCAATGGCTGTTTTCCTCGATGCCGAATCACTTATAGTAAAACTCATCTATTTGATTTAGCATTTTTAACTATGCAACCAATAAAATTTGTGAGGTAGGAAAATTATTTTCCACGTTTCACGCTGAAAGTTTATTCATATTCATCTTTATTCACATTGATTTTTTGTTGTGAAACTAGCTTAATTTCTTTTTTTACAGGTTTTTTTGTTTTTGTTGATTATTGATAGTTACTGTCTCATTATTGTTGGTGAGAAACCTGTGATGGTGGTTGCATATCCTTTGATGCAATGAAGGCATCAGTATTTTGGAACAAATTTTTACCACCTACTTGGATTATAAAATATTTCATGAGAATCCAGTTTCTTGTTTTGATGAATGAAAAAGGCTGAGGGAATCCTGGCCATGAAATGAAATCACATAGAGGCTAAGATTGCAAAAGGTGGGAGCAGGACTTTGGAAGTGTTTCGTTTCGTTGAGGAATAAATATCAAACACTTCGACATTTAGATTTCTCATTTAGCAAAAAAATATAGTTAAAACAAGGTAAAAGAAGAAGTTGTGGTTTCAAGTGCTTGATTCCTAGATTAGGATTAATTTGTTTTTGTGGTCTCTTGCAATTTTTGGTACCAATACCCGAGTCAAGATCCTGAGCAAAAAAGCCTCACATCCCCTCTCACTGCAATTGCAAAAGGAGCAGGAAAATCACCACTTTATTCAATCCTTTTTTGCATTTGCATTTAAAAAATGAAAGGAAAAAAAAAAAAAAAAAAAAAGAAACTACTAATTTGTCATTGAAAATGTGTGGAATATACATTGTTTCATTTTTCCTGAAAAGGGCCATGAGAGAAATTGAAATTGTTGTTAAAGTCATATCATGTCTAGTTTTATGTGGTATTCTGATGCATCTTAGGTTTTTCCTACCAGTTTTCTGGTGTTCTTAACAAAATATTGCAGCTTTTTTTTTTCCTTTGGTTCTATTTTTGCTGATTTTGTTGTTTATAGTTTATGGATTTATGGTAATAGATATATCTTTTTGACAATTGGCAGGGCTGGGAAGAGACAGTAATCAAGCAAGAACAATCTGCTGAAGGCCAATCAGATATGAAAATTGCTCTTCCATCAATGCCTTCTCTTTATATAATTTTATTTCTGTTCCGTGCATGTGAAGAAATTCACAGGATTGGAGGTCATGTTCTTGACAAGACAATTATTCGAAAATTTGCAACAACCCTGCTGGAAAAGGTATTTAGTTTGCTTGGATAAAAGTCTGTTGTTCTATTTTTTTTTTTAAATTTCTTTTTTAATTGAAAATAAGTCTTCATTTGGATAAGTGAAAGGAAGGACTCTAGTTGTTAAGAATAAAAACTATGGAAAATGATGGAAAAGCTTTATAGATAATACCCAAAGGGAGGTGTGAAGTGAACAGCACAGCTACCTCTTCCCAAGATCCTTCTACATCCTTGAAGGTTGTCCTATTTCATTGTAACTAGATGTTCCAAATGATATAAAAGAATGCTGCATGTCAGATAAATTTACTTCTATTTTGAAGGGGTTTTACAAAGCACCATCTCATCATGTTCTGACAACTTTGATTGGAGCCAAACTGACACCAAAATTTTTGAATGATCTCTCCAAAACCTTTGTAGCAAAGTGATATCTCAATGAAACGTGATCCTTGTCTTCTAACCAACGTCCTTGGCAAGAAATGTACCGTGAGTTTCGGAAACTAAGGATGAAGATTGCTGGACAAAAACCATTGTATTAATCCTCCTCAAGAAACCCGCTTGCAATAATCTTATGCCAAAATTAGTCTCTAATAAAGGAAATATCTTAATTAGTGCTGGTATTCATCTGCTCATTTTGTTAACATTTTATTTATTTGAAGTGCATGACTACTCATGCCTTCCATCTATGTTGTATTTCCAATTCCATAATATAAGTTTATTAATGTTAAATTTTGCATTAGAATGTCAGTGAGAATACTGCTATCCTTATATCTGTTTCTTGGTGACATTGGTTGCTATCACTTGTCGGAGAGGGTAAATGGGTAAAAATTGGAAAGTATAAAGACTAGAATAAGGATGAAGTATACAATATATCTACGTGACTTTTGGGCGATTTGTGATGAAATATTATTGCTTTTGCCTCTGCTATACATTGGAATGAAACGTCTGTTTTTCACTTGTATTTGGCATACGACTCATAAATCTGTGTTATGTCGTTCGATAGTGATTAAAAATTATATTATTTCAGCTTATATATTATAGTACCTTGCAGGTTATAGGTATCTATGGAGATTTCATTTCATCTATGGAAGTTGGCGGGCCTCAAGTGTCAGAAAAAGGAGTATTGCAGGTCCTGTTGGATATAAGATTCACTGCTGATATTTTATGTGGGGCTCATTCCAACATGAGTGAAGAGTTGTCCAAAAACCCAAGGGCGAAGTATGCCTTCAGAAGGAAGCAGGATATAAGTGAGGAAAAATCAGTCGTTAGAGAGCGTGTGAATGCATTAACAGATTGTCTTTCAAAAAAGCTTGATCCAATTGACTGGCAAACGTAAGTTTAGTTTTTTATTTCTTACTTTTGTCATTGGAAGCTTTCTAATGGTTACAAATCACCATTTAGAGTTGATTGAGTCCTCTTACTTCTATTTTATTTATCTGATTTCTCTGAAAGAAGAGTAGCTCACAAGGAAATTTTTAACGTACTAGCCTGTCTAATGGTCACAAATTATCGTTTCTAGTGGCTACAAATCCTGCTTGAAATATCGGTTGTTTGAGAGCATGTGAATTCATTAGCATATTGTCTTTCAAAAATGCTTGATTTCAATTGACTGGCAAACATATGTTTAGCTTTTTATTTCTTACTTTTGTCGTTGGAAGCTTTCTAATGTTTACAAATTATCATTTAGAGTTGATGGAGTCCTTTTCCTTCCTATTTTATTTATCTGAAAGCAGAGTAGCTCACAAGGAAGTTTTTAACGTACTAGCCTGTCATTAGGAAAAATAATACGTCTGCAAACTATAGTCATTTATATTTTGAGTATTTGATTGCTTAAAAGTGGAATCTTCTGACTTTCCGTTGTACAACTTTTTTATAAATACTAAAATCGATGACTAATATTATCAATTTTAGTATTAAAAAATTTCTATGATGAATTACATGTTTCCTCTTAAAAAAGGAAGAAAAAAGAAGAAAAAAAATGAAGAAGCAAATTTAGAATTTTTTTATTCTCACAGGTCCCAACCTTTGGTGTGTGATATCCCATGTTGGTTGGGGAGGAGAACGAAACACCCTTTATAAGGGTGTGGAAACCTTCCCCTAGCAGACGCGTTTTAAAGCCTTGAGGGGAAGCCCGAAAGGGAAAACCCGAAAGGGAAAGCCCAAAGAGGACAATATCTGCTAGCGGTGGGCTTGGGCCGTTACAGTGGGTATCCTTGGATTGGTGGGGGTGTGGTCCTTGACACTTGTTATAGTATATATGTTGTGTGTGTGTTCAACCGTTCAGCATTGAATGTTTTGACCATTTCGTTCATGTATGAATGGGTATATTCTGCCATAAATAGTTTTCCTACATTGGGAATCTCTGCATCCGTGTTAGTACAAAACAACGAAAAATAAAAGAGGATAGGAAGTGTGGTATGTACAAATTTCATTCTTATGTATGGATGGGTATGTTATCTCAATAAATATTGGTTCATTGTCTGTATCCATTTGGATGTGGTTCTTCTTATCTATGCTGCTTTGCTTTACCGTTAATGAATGCATTTGCTAGTGATGTCAGTAGCAGCTACTTAGGATAAGATGAATAACAGTTCCTGCAATTCATTTCAGGTATGAGCCATATCTCTGGGAAAATGAAAGGCAGACATACCTTCGACATGCTGTCCTTTTTGGATTCTTCGTGCAGCTCAATAGGATGTACACTGACACTGTTCAGAAATTGCCAAGCAATTCAGAGTCCAATATCATGAGATGCCTAACTGTTCCTCGTTTTAAATACCTTCCCATCAGGTAATTCTTCTTGGCCCTCTCATAAAAAATTTTACAATTACCTGTTCAGCTGAAGAACGGTCAAGAAATGTGTTAGAAAATGATTATAATTTTCTGAATCTGTCTTGTGATAAATATGCTTCAAAGATTTTGGTTTCGTATTCCTTCTTTAAACTAGAAATTTAAGATGCGCAATCAACTTGAACTGGAGTGTCAAGGCACCTTTTCCTTGTCCTAATGGGCAGAACGTTTCGGGTTTGTGTCCTCAGGAGTCCCATTTATTATTGGGTTAGATGCTCTACGTACTGCATTGTTCTTTCCTAGTTGTTATTGTTGCAAGTCTAAATTATCTAAATAGGGAGGTCAATTACTTCCCCTTATTTAGTCCTTCCATATTCCCTTGAACGTGAGTAATAGATATCTACTAACTCATGAATTACAGTATCTCCTAACTCATGAGTTACAATATCTCCTAACTTAGGGCTAATCCTTCAATAGTTAAATACACGATGATAAAAGAAGACTAATTGGCCTAGCCTGCTGAAGCTTGTCATTTCTCTGTTCTTTCAAAACTCACAAACATAGTGCTGATTTGCCAGTTATCAAATAGAATGTACAGCATATTTCATCCAGGTGGTGCTCCAACCACGGAAGCTTCTTTTGTACCTACAGTCTTTTGTCAATTATAAATGATTGGGAAGCTGTCTTGATGTAGTTTTTGGAGAGGGTTTTCTCTATCCCCTGGCCTTTAAGCTGTTCTTTCTCAAATCTATAAAATATCTTCACGTTTCTCATTAAAAAAAAAAAAAAAAAAAAAGTTTATCGTACAGAATGAACTTGGTGTAATGTAATTCTTTCTTATCCAGTGCCCCAGTCTTGTCATCAAAAGGAGGCATGAAGGCGACTATTTCTACACCTTCAGATGACATCTCCTCGAGAAACTCCTGGAAAGCTTATACAAACGGAGAGCTTTCACAAAAAATAGATTTAAATGATAACTCCAGCTTCGGTGTAGCAGCACCGTTATTTAAATCTTTCATGCAGGTAATGCAGTTGATTACTTTTCTGATAGCCTGTTTAATGTTTTTCTAGTTAACCACTGTTTCAATTATTGCACTCGACATTTTCGGGAAGCTTAAATTTTCTCAAACAACCTAATGAACTGATTTTTATTGCTTTGGGCCCCTATAGTACTGGATCAGTGTTGATATTCATTGGTTTGGCAGTGATGAACCATGAAACGTAGATAACTTTAGAAGCATATGGTTCGTATTTTTCAGATAAAAATTTAGTTCTCTGGTGGCCATGACTTCCACTTCCAAGGTACTTGAGGTTTTATGGTCATCTTTGTCCTTTCTCCCCTCGGCAGTGATAAACCGAGAAACGTTAAAAAAGTTAAAGTCATAGTTTTCATATTTTCAGAGAAATTTATTTAGATCCCTGATGGCTGATCGTCATGACTTCCACATTCTTCTTGCAAAGCGTTTTAGCGTTAGTTATCCTTCAAGGTATCAATTGGGCTTACCAATCTGGCTGACTGTTGTCAAGATGTCAAGTACTTCAATTTAGTAAAAATCCTGTGGATTATGAGTTTCTTGTTTTTTGTGGATGAGTGTTCCGACATTTGTCGTGGTTGGTATTTGTTCGGATTCTCGCTACGGGACCTTCCATTACTGGAGACTACATAGATATTCACCTCTTATGTATTTTTACTTTTTTTTCCCTGTTTACTATTCAAGACGTGTAAGATTTGATCAAATTACTCAATTCATTTGTTTCATTTCACGTATAGTAAAATCGGAATAACATCATGTATTCCCATGGTTTCTAACTGTATCTATTTCACTTGCAGGTTGGGAGCAGATTTGGAGAGAGCACTCTAAAACTAGGGTCCATGTTGACCGATGGTCAAGTTGGCATATTTAAAGATCGATCAGCAGCTGCGATGTCGACGTTTGGTGATATTCTACCCGCACAAGCTGCAGGTCTTCTTTCTTCCTTCACTGCTTCCAGATCAGATCCCTGATGTTCTTCTTCTAGATACATAATTTTGATCAGCACTGGGTTATAATAATAACCACTAAAAAGTTATGAACATTCACAAGCATCAAAGAAGATACATATCAATCCAAGTTTTGAAGGTGAACACCATAATCTGGACGACGAGTTGGAACTCTAGAGCATATAGATCAGTTTTTCTTTCAATGTTACGACACCAAACTGCGATAGACCACCGACAGCGTCACGTTGAATGCAGAACTATACTAGGTAATATGTCGAGCGAGATGCAAATTACATGTACCAAGACTCCACCAATATCTTCCAAGTTAGTTATGTTTTCCCTACGTGCTTTCTTACAAATAAGTGTACCATATGTAGTGTCGATAAGATTGATTTTCGGTCGTTTACGAACAAATATTGCCAAAGATGAATTATATGTGGGATTAGATAAGAGAATAATATCCATAGGAAGGGGGGAGTACTTCAAAAATTGTATGTGCACAAAGGCAATTGTTCGACTCTTACGTTTGGATTCGAAGGTCGACGTTTTCGGACTGTGGCTTCTCCTTTGGTGTTTGGTTTTGTTTGCTTGGATTCATGGCATTTGTATAGGTAACAACCTACTATTTTGCTTTTGACCTCTCTCCTAGAGAAGAATATATGTAGTATTTTGTTTGTTTATCTTCAAGTTTGTAGTCTGTTCTGTGTAAAGATGTGTGATAAGTCAAGCCCTCTCTTAGTAAGGGCTCCCCCTGCACATGTCCTATTGCAAAATGGGGCCACAGGTGCATGCACGCGCTCGTTCTCGCACAAAACGATCATTCTAGCTCTAGCTAATGGTTAATGTGAGTATAGTTCAACCGTTACAGTATCTACTATTTTCTTTTCTTTGTGGTTGGAGTTTTTTCATCTCGATATTTGTTGTTCTAACAATCATAGTTATTTTGATCTTGTAAAAAGATCAACTTTGGTCTCTAAAGTTGATAGAAAGAAACGCTGTGATCCGTCTTGTAAGTGCAGGGTAATCCTAGTTGGATCTACCAATTGGAAGTTGATACTCGTTGTCTTGTATAATGCTATACTAGAATTTGGTCGATCTAGAATGGGTCGATTAAACATTCTATTAGGGAGCCTGGTTTTGACTCTGATATGTGATATTCATTCTCGTTCGGCTCTTGAAAACTGTACTCGGGTTTTTAAACCTCCGGTGAGTGATTATAGCAATTGTAAGTCGATACAAGTTGTCTAGTATATGACGCTATACTAGAACTCGGTCGATCTGAAATGGATCGGTTAAACATTCTATTAGGGAGCTTGGTTTTGACTCTAATATGTGGTATATTCTCGTTTGGCTCTTGGAAACTGTACTCAGATTTTCAAACCTCGTATGAGTGATTATAGATGAGTGTGCCTTGGTTGAATCACTCGAATTTTACTTGAATCACGGTTGTTTGTTCTATCAACTTTATATGTATACTACAGACCTTTTACGTTCTTTATAGAACATAACCCTCCTCTTATATGTCAACTACATAGTATTCATTAATACACAATTAACATTAGATTTTTGTATAGAATGAAAAACGCTAAATTGAAATTAAAATAATCAAAATTGTTATTAAAATTAAATTATTAATTATGAGATTTTAGGACATAAATTTCAAAACAGTAATTTTATTTCAAAATTACCCATAAATTTTTTACAATTTCAATAATACTCTTAATCTTAATATAATAATAAAAAAAATCGTTAATATTTTGTTTTTAATATCATTTAAAAGTACCTTTCAATTTTAAAAATTTCATTAAAAGATTATTTCTTTTTAGTATTATTTTTGAAAATTTATTAACATTTTTTAAAATGTTATTTTAAGAAAAAAAATATTTTTGAAATTATTTTAAAAAGGTGAGATGTTTTAAAAGTATATTATTGAAATTTTTGAAAGATTTTATTCGCTATGTGATGTCGAATAAGGATTGAAACCGAGTTTTGAGACTAAGCAAATTTTAGAGAGTCGGGATATTCACTTTATAGGGTGAACGAATGACTCAAGAATCGACGGGTTCCGAGCGGACTCATGGATCGATTTTGTCTGAATCTTCGTGGAAGAAGAAAAAGCGGTGAAAAAAAACAAATGTTTCTTAAAACATTGTTCTCTTCGTTCATGTATTGGATCTCATCAAAGAAAAATAACATATTTAATAAATGATTGTTTTCTTCAATTTCTTCCGGAAGCAGATGATTATTCATCTGCTTCTCACGTTCCATCCCTATGTTGTAGCAAGGTAGGGCGATTCACTTGAGTAGCTCAATCGCCCCTTAGCCGGTTCACTTAGAACTTCCACCGGTTCTGGAGCCAGCGGGTTATTTAATATTAATTTAATTTAAAATATAATAATAATATTTATTATTGTTGTTATTATTATTATTAGGAATATCGACATAATTTAATTTAATATATTTATAAATAGTCTGCTCCGCCGTTTTCTTCAGAACCTTGAGACAGCCTCCGTCTCCCGCCGTGCCGCCCTTGTTCAACCCAGAGGGGGCGAGGAGAAGGAAGAACATCAGCCATGCTCGCTCCAACTCTCCGCTCAGCTCGTAGGCTCTCCTCTTCCTCTTTCTCCAAATTCCTCAAAGATTCTTTACCATTAGCCTCCTCTCTTGCTGCTGAAATCAGCACCAGAGCTAATGCCTCTGCGTTCTCCTCATGTTCTGCATCTCATTCCTCCTTAAAATCCGCCACCAACGATCATTGTTGCAACAATGGCGAGAGTAAGATGAATGATGAAAATCCATGTAATGGAAACGACATTGTTCCGTCCTCGTTTCATAAGCCATTGCTGAGAAATCGTGCGACATCGAGGCGAGCCCTGCGTGCTCTACAGCCTCATTTGAATAGGATTAAGGCGAAGAGGATTACGACTGATACATTCTCTGCGATTGAGCTGGCGTTGGAATCTGTTGTCAAGGTTTTCACTGTTTCCTCCAGCCCCAACTACTTTCTTCCATGGCAGAACAAGTCCCAGCGGGAAACTATGGGTTCCGGTTTGTGGCTTTTTGGACTTTATTTGTTTCCATTTCGATTGATTGAGTTGTGTTAATTGGCTTCTACACCTTCTGAGTTTTGAAATTTAAGCGATTGTCTTCACCTGTCAGTTCTTGCTGCTATAGTTTAGTTGTTAAAACTTGAAACCATATTCTTTTTGTATTTGACGGAAGCGTGTTATTTGCAGGCATTTTCGTTTGTTGCCTTTGAATATATAAGGTTATTTTGAAAACGGCCTTGTGGATAAGGGGAAGTTCCTTGGGATGGCTGGATAGGAATAATTGCATTTCTAGGGGAGTGTAGAGTTCTAGCTTTGAGATTTGATTCCTGGCTAGGTTCAATATTCATCTTTGGGCTTTGATTACTAAAAAAACGTTGTAATTACCAGAAAAAATTGTACAAGGGAAATGGTTTTCAGGTTTTTTTCATTAATGATTGTAATGAGTTCATGATAAATCTTTTCTACCCTTTTCATTTGACAATTTTTGTGACCTTGACCCAATGGGGAGATTTGAACTTTATTTATTAAAACTGATTTGAGAGCTTTTTCTTCTTATTTTTCCATGTTAAGCTCTTGAAACTCCTTTTGCTTGAATGGATTTCACATGGTTCTTAGATGGATTGATATGCATATGCACATGTTAAGTAGTTTCAATAACACTTATAGTGGAAGTTACTGAGCTGCTAAGTATATTTATCATTTTCATTTGTGCCTTGAAGTTGACCCTTATGAAATCTGGTGGCATACTCTGTTAGCTAAGTTCTTACTTCTGTTTATCATTCTCTGCACTGTTTTATAAAAAAAAATGTAGGATTCATCATCTCTGGAAAAAAGATTCTCACAAACGCTCATGTTGTTGCTGATCATACCTTCGTTCTTGTAAGAAAGCATGGCTCACCAACGAAGTATAGGGCAGAAGTTTTAGCTGTTGGTCATGAATGCGACTTGGCTATTCTGGTTGTCAATAGTGAAGAATTCTGGGAAGACACCAACTGTTTGGAGTTGGGGGATATTCCTATCTTACAAGAAACCGTGGCTGTTGTTGGCTATCCTCAGGGTATAAATTTCTACCCTTGTACCAAGAAATTAAATTTGGTAAAATGGTAATCAGTTTTATAAATTGACATCTCCATCTCTCGAAAATGCTTCTTCTTCAATCTATGCACATTTCTTTCTCTTTGTTGAATGCTGAAATATTAATGGAAATTCACTAAACATCTGCATTTGAAAGTTTTCTGTCTCTACTATCGTAGAGTGTTCTTATAATTCTATTAGTGGTTGTTGCTGTTAGTTGAAGATGCTTAGGTTTCCTACTATTAAATATGTCATAAGGTGTCTTTTGAAATTTGGAATTATGATGGTCAATTCTTAATAATCTCTAACTATGACCACTTTCTCTTAAATTATGGATACAATCAAGGCAATTAAGGCCAAATCATCTCTAATATCATGCACCCCTTTTATGCGATTCACTTCCATGTGAAAAAAAATTATAATGGTGGTTTTGACATCTAAAGACCTCGATCCTCACAATATTTTTTTCATCGCAGGTGGGGATAACATCTCTATAACTAAAGGTGTTGTTTCTAGGATTGAACTTACACAATATGTACATGGTGCATCCCAACTGATGGCTATTCAAATAGATGCCGCTATAAATCCAGGAAATAGTGGTGGGCCAGCAATCATGGGCAATAAAGTTGCTGGAGTAGCTTTCCAAAACCTTTCTGGTGCAGAAAATATTGGGTGAGTGACGAGTTGGAAATTTTACTGGAATTAACGAACTCAGTATGCTTCCATTATGGAACATGATTGCAGGTCGTAAATTTTATCTTTTCTTAAACAATTAATGTTCACTTGTACATACTTTAATTGCTCCTGACCATAAAAGAGTTTTCTTTGCTTAGTTCTTTCATTGTAAATGGATCTTGCAGGTACATAATTCCTGTCCCTGTGATAAGACATTTTATAGCTGGTGTAGAAGAGAGTGGAAAATATGTTGGATTCTGTTCTCTTGGTTTGTCCTGCCAGATTACTGAAAATGTTCAACTTCGAAACCACTTCAAGATGGGTCCTGAAATGACTGGAGTACTTGTGAACAAAATTAATCCCCTTTCAGATGCTTACAATATTCTGAAAAAGGATGATATCATCCTTGCGTTTGACGGTGAGCCTATTGCCAATGATGGAACAGGTATCATATGTTTCCTAATCCAGTACTTCATCCATTTTCTCTTTAAGACATCCATACAATGTTACTATTTTTTTAAGGAAAAAGTTGTTCATATAGACAGCATAAAATATGTAACGATAGGGATCTGCATCTTGCTAAATTTATCACTGATAAGAAAGCATGGGGATGGCAATGGGGTGGGTTCATCTTTCCTTTTGTCCATGTTTCTTATCTTCTAACTCCCTTGTTATATTATCACTTAACTCAAAAGATTGCGTTAGTACTTTAAAGATATATTTAGTCTAGTTCACTATATCCCCTTGGTACTCCATTTCATGTTTAGATTCAAATATTTATTTGACCCATGCAGCCAAAAACCTAAACTATGATATCAGCTAGGAGGAAATAACAATGCAAGAGCTTGAATTCATAATCTCTTACTTTAATACCATTTAAAGTCATTATTGAGCCCAAAAGTGTAAGTGAAGATGTTTGATTATATTTAATTTTTTCAATATATTAGAAGCACATAGCATGAAAAGGAACCGCACACAAAATCTACTTTCACCAAATTTTATCTTTATTTTTTTTTGTTCTCTTAACCTACAATGGGCTTGGGACAATGATAGAATAGAAAGCGAAAAATTCAATATTTCAGAAGATAAAAGTATGCGTGAGCATAGCTGAACTGTTTAAGGCTTTATATCGTTGACAAAGAAATTAGAGGCTTGAACCTTAATCGATGTGTTGAACTCAAAATATTTCAAAAGATAAAATGTCTTACATTTTATTTTGCTCGAGATGTTGTCTGAATTTATTATATTAGTTGTGAAAGTAAGTTGAGGTTGTCTCATTTGGCTAAAATTCTTGTTTTTTATTTTCAATAATTCTTCCTATTGTAATTTACGTACTATGCAGTTTCTTTTCGAAACAGAGAGCGGATAACATTTGACCATTTGGTGTCTATGAAGAAAGCCAATGAAAAATCTGTGATCAAAATTCTGAGGGACGGTCAAGTTTGTGAGCTCAGTATCACCCTCCGTCCTGTATGCTTTCTGCAACTCTCAAATTCACTATAGTTAATGATTTTCATGTATTTTTGAACCAATGCCCTTTCCTCATTATCTCTTCCCCATGACTCAAGCAATCCCATTTTATTATGAAGTTTTAGAATTCTAGTCATTCCAGTCAGTATTGTTATATATTAGAGGTAAAAGGAAAGATGAGAATATCCTTGGAATCTCATTGAACTTCAATCCAAATTGAGCTACAATCCAACACATCCAATCACTTAGATAAACAATAGATTTTATTTGTTTATTTCTTTTGTTACGAAACATAAGGCCCAAGTCCTTCAAATCAGCTACACGTCCAATATCTTATAGGTAAGTTACTGAATGTTAGTCCAAAGTCCATATCCCACAACAAACTTTGGTTTACTATGCTTTAAAACTGATCATTTTCAGATTTTCAAGTGAAAAAACCTTTTTTCTTCCATTTACTATTCGAACCAATCATCAGTTTGAATAAATTTCTAGCATTTATAATAAGTTCTATGTTTTGCAGTTGCAACCCTTGGTCCCAGTTCATCAGTTTGATAAGCTTCCTAGTTACTACATTTTTGCTGGTCTTGTCTTCATTCCACTTATCCAGCCTTACCTTCATGAGTATGGAGAAGATTGGTATAATACTTCACCTCGTCGCTTGTGTGAGAGGGCACTAAGGGAACTACCAAAGAAGCCTGGTGAACAACTTGTCATCCTTTCACAGGTTTGCTGACATTTTTCTGAGGCATGCATGATAACTAATTTACACGCTGGGTTTACATTGATTTTTATATGAAAATAAGATGTCCTGCACTAGATCCTTGCATTTAGTTTCCTATTTGGGTGACTAATGATTAACATTAAGATTTCTGATTCAATTTTGTAACTGCTGCTTATTCTTTTTCAGGTGTTGATGGATGATATTAACGCAGGGTATGAGCGTCTTGCAGAGTTGCAGGTTAGACGCTCGTGCTCATAAATATGCAGGATACATAATTATTTTCACCTAAGCATTCATGTACATTATTGACATTGACAAGAAATAGAAACCATTTTTGCTTTACAAACAAAGATAAAACAGAAATTAGTGGTCCGTGTTCTTCGGTTGGTAATAAAAGACCTTTAGGAAATTTTTGCATTCAGTCTGTACACCCACTACTATATTGTGCGATCCCACGTTGGTTTGGGAGAAAAATGAAACACCATTTATTAAGGGTGTGAAAACCTCTCCCTAGCAAACGCATTTTAAAAATATTGAGGGAAAGCCCGAAAGGAAAAGCCTACCGAGGACAATATCTGCTAGCAGTGGGCTTGGGCCGTTACATATATACTTTCTTCTACAATTGAATCTTTACTAATGCTGCCTGCTACAAATTACACCAAGTTGAAAGCTCCAATCTGCTAAATGTTCTTTCGTTTTTCCAAGCAGGTTAAAAAGGTTAACGGAGTTGAAGTTGAAAATCTGAAACACTTGTGCCAACTTGTGGACAATAGTAAAGATAGCGTAAGGTTTGATTTGGATGATGATAGGGTGATTGTGCTAAACTATGAGATGGCTAAAGTTGGAACTTCAAGGATTCTGAAGCGCCACCGAATACCATCAGCAATGTCTCACGATCTCATGAACAATGTAAGCATCTCCGACTCTGAATTGACCTCCTCATAATGAGTTCATTACAAAGTTGAGAATCATTCACCCCTTAATAATTCATTGATTTTACTGAATGGCCAACTTTTCTAAGAAGCTGAGTTATGTTGGCAAAAGATTCCTAGGCGAGAAACCAAATATGGGGCCAAATAGATTCTTTCTCTTCCATTTTTTTATGCTTCACTCCCCAGATTTTTGTAGTTTTTGATTTCGGGTTTAGGGTTTAAACTTCCATGTTACCCTCCAGGTATCGTAGTTTTTGATTCTTGAGAATGACAGTTACAATTATAATTAGTTCATCCTTGGGTGAGAATTCTTTGAGATATTGAAAATTTGTTGTAAACTATGAGGATTTGTTGTTCAACTGAGATTACTTTACTTTATCATTTTCTTATACTGATTTTATTATTATTATTAATTTGTATTTATTTTTTAGTCACTTAGCTTAGAAAGGCCAACAATTAGAAGTGGGTTCAGACTTAAGGGGTGTACATGACTCGGGTTGGGTTGATTTGAGGAATATTTTTGATCCAACCCAAAAGTTCCTGTTCGGGTTGGATTGGTAACACAGAACAAACTAACAACCAATCTACTTCATAAATTCAAATTCAACAAACCTTTTAAATTATCAAATGATTCTTAGGACTAAACTTGTAATTTAATTTAAGAAAATTATCTACACGAAATTTCTTATTTTGAACTCGAGTGAAGTGTTTTAGGAGACATTTATAATAGAAGAAAAGACAAGCCTTTTGTATCAGAAGGCAACTCTCACCATATAGAATTGAAAACGTTCTAGTAGACATTCGAGGTGTGATTGAGTTGAATTCGATATATGACATGATAAAACGTTCTTTTAGTCAAATTAAATAAAACACTCTGTCAATATACTTCTAAAAATTTCATTAAAAAAACGTGTTTTTCTCCAAAAGTCATCTCAAACTCGGGCTCGATCCGAGAACAAATGCACATAAAAACTGAGAAAAAGATAAATAGTGATATTATTGAGCAAAATGAGATGTAAATAGTTGTGTGTAGGTTGCAGACCACAAGAGAGGAGGGTGGCTATACTTTACAACATATAACTTGAAATATAAGCATACAAAGTAGTATTCATATATCTTGGTTGGACATGGTGTGGCTGCTAATCTGAGTGATGCATATTATGAAAAATGAATCAGCATCGTTGGTATTCAAGCAATAATAATAATGCCTGCTGGATACAAAGAAGAAAATTGTACCAATTAAGCAACTTCTACTAATCAGCTTACGGTCGTCTACCTTCCCTACTCCGAACGAGATCGGCGTAGCAGCTTCGTATTCGATAAGGTAATCAAATTATTGACTGTACTTTGGAGTGAACATCCATCCTATAATTACAAACCAAGAGGATAAGTGCCTTTGGCTAGCAAATAAAGGCAAATGAACCTCCATAAAAATAGTTAAAAAAGGGGTTAAACATTATAATTTCTCATCAAAGAACGATATGATGTCAGGCCCCACATCAGTTCGAGAGGGGAACAAAACATTTTTTATAAGGGTGTGGACACCTCTCCCTAACAGACACGTTTTAAAAAACCTTCCGAAGAAGTCCAAAAGAAAAAAAACTCAAAGATGATAATATCTGCTAGCTGGGACTTGAGCTATTATATATAACCTCAAGTTTTCTTTTTTCATTCGTTCTAACAAAAGGGTATAGTATATAGTACGTATAATTACAAATTTTTTCTTAACAAGATTCATAGTTTTTATTGAGTAACGAGAAGGAATAAGAATGATCGAGAAGACAATATGAATCACAAAATTAGTTTAACCAGCAGACTCGAGTGTAAAAGAGTCGAGATTTTCGTATAAAAAATTATAAAGGAAACGAACCTTTTTTTTGTTTAATCCCTTTGGATGATTAAATCTTTTCATCATGTGAGATCATGTTGTGGGCCTGGTCATTGTAGATAAGCCGCGTCCAGTTGGAACAACACCTTGAAAATCTTGATCTGATCCTTCCTCTTCAAAAGAAACTGCAACCACAACATGAAATAACACTTGAAGCTAAGGTTGGCACCAGCGGAGACAGCCCAGTTTAACATTAATTAACCTATTGTAGAATACAAACCTCTCTACAAACTTAAGTTGATGTTCATATGAAACTAAGGATTAATTTGTAATCTACACAGACAATGTCCTATCAATTAATCACGAAGATGAAACACTGTAATACGAAACTCCTCACCGATACTTTCTTCCCCAGCTTGAGCTCCAGCTACACCAATACACGTATACAAAGAATCGGCGTCCACTTTCAACTGATCATAAGCAATGTATACGTCATCAATGGTGGCAGCTTCATACAACGACGTAAGATCTTTGATGCATGATAGGTCCTGCCCCACAGTCAAAAGAGAAGAGACAGGTGAGACATCCAAAAATGAAGACAGTGACAACATAATGTGAGATTCTTGTATGTGATCTTTTTCTGTTTCCAAGGTAAAAGCATAGGAGCAAATATAGTTGAAGTACAAGCACATTAGTTCTACCTTCCGTGGAACAGAAGATGCTTGCAGATGAGCCAATAGGCCAAGCCAATAAGCATTGGACTTTATTTCAGCTTCATGTCTCATAAGAAGAGTACGTTTTGCCTACAGTTGCAGAAACATTATTTCAACCATTGGCTAAGAATGAAATGGTCTACAAACTCCAAGTACAGAACTGCACGAGAAAGAATTTGTACCCATATATGCTATATATATATATATTTTTTTGATAAAAGACAATTTCATTGATGACTGAAATTTACAAAAACGATGTATAATTCATGGTGTTTACAAAATACCTTCCCAATTAGCAATGAGGGAGGTATAACTATAGGAAGTAAAAATATTAGACAGTTCACACCAAGATATAGCTTGGTAAACAACATTGTCGAAAAGTTTTGTGTAGGTACGTGTTTTTTCTGTACCTGTGTGTGCTATAGTACATATGTAAAAAGAAGAGTTTTATGTAACGAGCGATAAACTATTTTTAGTTTTAAATGGAAAATCGGTTTTATGAATAATATCAAATGGGAACTAATGAAGTTTTATTAACCAGTACTAGCTGAGCTGGTCATTTAACACTTTACCCTGTCCAATTCTCTTTGGCTAATTTTGTTGCCATGTAAACCTCTCAGAACGTTTTTGCATGCATCAACAGCTTTGTACACCTGAAAAGAGTTCTATGAGTGAAGGATAAAAGAAACAAGAACTTAACAAGGATATTTATGAAAATTAAGTTCAAACCTTGGCTGGAGTTGATGTTACAGATATAACATACCATCCGAGCTTAAGCCTATCGAACAGGCTCAATTCGAAGGATACGTCATATGTCAATCCAAGAGAATCCCGGACATTTGTGAAAAGCCTGGAATTTATAATCTCAGCCAAAAGCCCCATAGTAATCCCGAAAAAGAGTGGATGACTACGAAGTTTTCTCTGCAAACCCTTCTCAATATCATTATCAGATTCGTCACTCTCTGGTGTTAAAGAAAAAGAATCCATCATAAGTTATATCAGAAAATCATGGTGTGACACGAGTCAATATATACTTTTTGGCAGAAAACTCACCGTCTGTTCTTGAAATCTGACTAACTGATTCTAACAACTCTACACCATCAACTGTAACGCCCCAACGGTTGGGCGCAGGACCTGAAATATAAGCGCATGCTCTTTCATCTGTATCCTTTAAAAATACCTGTTTAAATATGGTAATGAGTAACTTGCTATCAGAAACATAACAGAGATCATAATGATCTGAACACAATATCTTATATTGATCTCAGAAAGCATGCAACTGCAAAATAAAATGAAAAATCAACGACATCTGAACCTTTAATCTTTTTAGTGTAGATCAGAAAATATCCTTTCTAAGAAACAAATGAGTGGAATAATTTCACTTGAAAATGAATTTTGCACATAAAGTAAGAATATTACTCAATATAGGGAGAGGGGGAAAATCTTCCAAAAATAAACCGAGCAGTTTTAACAAATCAAACGTTCGTCTCACCTGCTGAAATTGTAACTCAGATGGAGATGGTCGAAACACAATGGGAACAGAGGCAGGTGCTGTCTCACAAGGTGTTTTTGCTGTGACTGTACCAAGATAATCTAGAATACAAGACTCAATTTCTTCCTCCGAAAAGTCGCCAACAACACTTACCTAAAAAACGGGAAGATTCCATGATAATATATCAGGAATTATTGTTCAAACATGTAACTTCTCAAAAAATAACAGATTGCCATTTTGTTGGTTTAAGAACGTAAAACGCTTATATTTTTGGATTATTTTTGCTTCTTTGTACTCTATAACGTTATACTTGTTTTAATTTCCCTTTATTAATATTAGGACATTCATTATCGTTCTCTAGTACGAATACTTCTTAATATCATTCTTATTTTCTATCAAAAGGAAAAAGAGCAGACCTCCATGTTATTGCCTACAAATTGATTCATCACTGCATCCTTCACGGTTTGCAATGTTAAATTCTGCAGTGATTTTGGGGAAGGCTCAACAAACCGCTCATCTCCATTCAGCATAGCTAACATGAGTTTGTGAGCAGTAGATCGTTCCAGGCTTTTAGGAATAGACCAGTAATATGACATATATAACTGCTTTGCTCTATCAAATGCATCCTCCAGCCAGACGCTATGCTGCAAATAAGTAATTGCCATGACTTCAAGTAGTAAAACGTACAAATATTAATTCAGAGAAACAATTTGAATTAAACCTTGAATGATTGTAGTGAAATATCAAGTTTTTACGGTTTCTAAGTAAAATTCAATCTAGATGAACCTTCATCCTTGTTGGTTAATTTAAAGAGAAATAGGAGACTTCCTAAAAAAAAGGTTAATTTACAGAGGACTTCTTGTCTATTATTGAAGGTTGAGATAAAAACATTTGAATAAGAATAAATAAAAAGATATTGGCAACAATTAAAAGTTGCAGAGCAGTTCGCTCTATGAACTATTTAATTCATACTAAAAAATTGTGTTCTAGCAATATTCATATTCATGCTCTAACTATTAATCAGACAGAGTTATATATATATATATTTTTTTTTCCTTCTTTATTTATTTATTTATATTATGAGAAACACAACTGTGATTTGTAGGGAAAAACAAACTAGAAAATTTGAAACCAAAACCTGCCATTTGCACATACCTCAAGAACCATGTGGAGTAGTTGGAAAGCTGCACGCATGCCATTGTCTCTCAAGGTGAAACGAAATTCCATAGCAATGAACTCTTCGGTCGACTCCAGCGAACAGTTGATTAAGTGATTAACACAAAAAAGTTCTACCTACAACATATTGAACAAACAAAGCCTTCAATAGATGATGATTATCCCGTTATGACCACATAACTCTTCATCCACAATAGATTGCTCCGACAACGTAAAATCTCATCCTCCCCACACATTGATTGTCCCGTTATGTCTATATAACTCCACAAACAGCTAGATATAATCCACTATGGGACAAGTTATATTGTTTCAATAGGAAGTTCATTGCTTCATTGAATTTTTCCTCAGTTTTAAGTGCAAAGAACCAGTTGGATGGGTGAGTGAGAGGAATGTGAGGATTCAAATACAATACCTGCTCCCTTGAAAAGCTTCCTACACGACCTCCCTCACTGAGAGTTCGAACACCGACCACAACGGCTCCTTGTAAGTCAGGGCTTTCAGCTGCTCGTCCACCACCAACAATAAGCCGCATCACACCTGACTTGTTTTCACTTTTTGAAATCTGCGTGTACAATGGTATAAATGGTTAAAGAAGTTGACAAATAACAACCACCCATGCATATATTTTTTCCAGAGCTACCCACGATTGTTTGAGAAACCATCCCTTGAATAATCGGTATTCTTTGCCCTGGGGTTTGAAAAATATGAAATTTAACTAGACATTTTAAACATCAATTTAAATTATACGTCTCACAAAGACTCACGGCAGTTATCTACAAACATGTTTTGAGCATATATAATAGTAAAAGAATTAATTAAAATTGCACTTCTAGACACCCATAAACTGGGAAGATAGAACTAAAAAGACAAGAAATTTTCCAATCTAGAATTCAAAAAATAATATAATTTTTTTGAACATGTTTGTCAAATGGACCATGGAGAAACCAAAGACTGAACTTTCACCCACACCGTGGGCATGTCTTCCTCTCTTCAATGATAATACTGTTCCTCTCCATTCGGATGCACCAAATGAAAGGCATATATGAGGTTACCTCCTTTAGAAAATTATCAAAACACTGAAGTTTTCATCCAAATAAATGACAAATATTCCTTAAAACATCAGAAGAAACACGGTATAAGAACAAATGTTGATGCCTCTCATTTGATTCGACAAAAGAACACATTTGTGATAGCAAACAAAAACCCAGGAACCTCCTTGTGACATGTCTCTTATTGAAACTTTTCTAGAACCACAGCCTGATGAATAACTTTCTTAGCAAGCTTGTAAATCCTTGGAATTGTCATCTAACCAGATAGTTAACATTGATAGCACGTGTGCGAAGGATCCAACGACGGTCCCATAATACAGCTCAGTTAAGCTGGCAATAAAATTCAGTCAAACAGATAGATGGATCTAAGAAAAATTTATGAAATATACAGAGCAATTTACATCCCACCCAGCATAAAGTGAAGTCTAAGCTCACTATGTCATTGATCCTATAAATTATACCTTATAATTCACAGGAATTCCATTTGACAGACGGCATTGGGTGATCCCTGTTTCCTTATCATGAAACTTGGTGACACTAGTCTCTGGGTTTGAAGGAATAAACGATGGCTTGTGTTGCATCCTTAACTCAGCTATCTGTGATGATGATATCAACTCTTTTGGAACCTCAAGCTGCAGAAGTATATATAATTTAATTCCAACGAGAAATGATAAAACAAGCATACAGATATCTTATACTTAAGTGTAAAAGAAAGAGAGAGGATAAGAGAACAGGATACTTCTGGCTCAGCTTCAATAGGTTCCTCCAATCCTGCCTCAATAGCAGTAATTATCTCACTTGCAGTTAACTTAAACTCTGTTTCACCCAACCCATCAATATGTGCTTTCTTCGGAACACATGCAACAATAGCTGCAGGAAGGGGTGAGGTAGGCTTTCCATAATCAGAGATGAACTCCAACACTTCAGCACCAATAGAATTCACCTAAAATAAAATTAAAAAAAAAAAATTGAAAATCAATGAATGTGTAATACAGTTTGTAAGAAACTGCTAATAATCTATAGCAAAAGCAGGTGATATAGCATGCCAATAACAGCTTCAATGCATGGAGAGAATTAGCGAAATTTTTTCTTCTTTTGATGGAAGATTAAATAAACAATGTTCTAAAAACTTTAGTCAACCCTTACCCTCCATAATTTTTAAATGCACTCCTACAGCTAATTCTCAAAGTGTCATAAATATAATTGAGCATGTACGTGTGCGCCGTTATGTGCTTTATCCATCAATATTTTTTAGTTAATAACAGTACACTTATGATGTATTCAATATTAAAAAATATATACTAAAAACAGGGTTCAGGATAAGGTAGCCACCACCTGAAAGGATAGGAGGATGAATCATAAAGTAACATCCTTTAATTGAATACTAATTGCAAAGCGTACATGTCATCGCTTTTAGCCTCTGGACAGAATCAACCTCCCTCTCTACTTTCACATCAATACAAATTCCTTCGTGCTCTAAAAGTTTTGAGAAGAAAAAATTGAAGATAATAAAAGAGGAAGAGAATTTTCCAACTACCAACTTACTCATACAGAAAGTATCATTCAGTAAACTATTTATAGAAGATGTATGTGTCAACTCAATACCCTAACTTATTTCTTAAACGATACAATTTCAAGAGAAAATACAACCATATTACGAGAAATAATCAGTGCCAACAATTGAAAAAGAGGCAGGCTTACATCAAAGACGCAAACATAATCTGCCTCTCTTATATGTCACTTTTTCTTCTCAAAGACAACTGTTCTTGTATAACAAGCAACTGCGAAATTACCTTCAGAATATAATTATAAAAAAAACGTGTACCTCTTCAAGAGTAACTGTTCCAGCAACGGCAACCAAACTTTCATGACCTTGTCTTTGGTCCATAACCGTATGCCCCAGTGCATCGCTTTCCATTATAAAATCCAAATTATCAACAGATGACACGTTATCAATCATTGCTGCTAGGTGTTCACTGTCTTTTAGAAGTGCATCCATATAGCGAGTCAGTTCACCCTTGGTGACACCAAACTCTTTAAGTCTCCGTACCTGCAGCACATGAAATACAAATTATATGTCCAGCAGTCAAAGTGCCATTGGACTTGGTGTGTGTTGCCCTGAGAAGGTAGAATAGTGGATGTTTGAAGCTCTTAATGGTTGGTTGCTAAAAGTGAAGGCTAGATTTTTTGTGGAGATGCACTGCTCAGGCATATCTTAGGGAGGTTTCGAAGGAAAGAATAGGAGAATCTTTGAAGACAAGCCGAATTCTTTTGTGGTGTTTAGAAATACTGTAAAACTTACTTCTTTATGGTGTGTTAGAAACAGGAAACTCAGCTCCTCCATAATTGGGAGGCGGTGCTTCATTGGTTTTCGAGGGAGGGGGTTCCTCGCCCCTTTGCCCTTGCACTGTTTGTTCTTCTTTTGTTCAATGAAGGTGTTTCTTATCAAAATTATTTATTTCATTAGCGTCAACCAGTATCCTTCTTTCTTCTTCCCTCTCCTTTTCAAATAACAGATGTAAATCCTTTATGCCTTGGCATTTTATTAGCCTGAATTCCCTTCTTCCCCTATCTAAATGACCCGAGCACCAGCAAGGCTACAAAGCATGATTACCAGATTCAAATGTAGGGATTAAAAAGACAATCAATGGGGTTGAACCCATGGAATTTCTTAAAAATATATTTAGGTGAAAATTGATCCAAACCATTGTTTGATTCAAAGTTTCTCTCTCTTTTGCTTTAACTTTGATCTTTTATTGAGTTAAAATAATTTATCTATTTAATGAAAAAAATATATCTTTCCAATTCAAATTCTTCCTTTTTTTCATTGTTTTAAGTAAATACTAAGCTAATTAAAAGAATCATGAAAAACTAATTAAATCGAGTCATCACCTGGATCAACAAAACAATCAACAAAAAGGATCTAGTTTATCACTTTTTCCAATTTAGGATTCAAATCGATAAAATTTAAACCATAATGTCATAGTTAACTCACGTAAACAAGTAAACGGGTGGGGAAAGATTCAGAAATTTAATTTTAAAGTTAAGTTTTTTGGAAAGATTTGGGTAAAATAAGAGATACAAACCTCTTGAACAGCAACTTTGATTGCACTTTGCCAATTCTTGGGTTCAGCTGTTACTGTTAGAGTGGTGACAGTGCACCCTTCCCTTCCAGAATCACTATGGTCCAATTCAATGGAAGTGAATGGCGGATTTGAACTCTGAAAATTTCAATAAATTAGAAAATTTTTGGAATGATAAAAGTTTTATACTAGTCAATGAGAAAAATAGTCAACAAATAACTAATACATCACTAAAACCAAATTAGGATGCCACATGAAAGAATTATTGTGTATTCAAATAAAAAATTAAATTATGATAGACGACCAATATGAAAAACGTTTGTGACAAAATCAAACAAAATGATGACATCCAAAACTAGAAATCTTGTATTCATAACAAAGACAGAATTGTTCAAACGCACCTTGTATCTTGTATTTATACGGAAATGCAATGCAGAAAGAAATATCCTCTTCATAAGAACATTTCTCAGGTCACTAAATGTCTGAACCTTATTTACTGGAACCTGCATTGAATTTCAAAAGTAGGTATTTGGTAAACATGTTATTCCCTAATCCAAAACAAAACTTCAAAAAGAGAGTGTACTTGAAGAATAAGAGGATGAGTCAACCTCAAATATAAAAAATAACTACTAATACAATTTGCATCTACTTCACCAACTAGGGAAGGATGAAGCAAGAGTTTACTATTTTTGAAGGAAGCTATTGCAGTTGAATAGCAAGTGGCTCACTCCTCTCCTCTCTCTCTCTGTGTTGTCCATGCCCCACATCTAGTCCACTCTGTGTTGTCCATGCCCCATATCTAGTCCACTCTGCTTCTCCTTTCCTTCTTATTTTGGTCTCTAGTTGCCTTAGTCGTTCATTATCGCATGGGGAGCAATTGGGTAAAATTGTGACTCATCTTGTTGAATTTTCATCTTTCGATGGAATCACTTGCAATTTATTGATGGTACGTTATTATTTTCAATGTTTAACCCGACCGCATTAAGGAAACCATTTGAGGTTACTGAGACCTTTGAGCACAATTTAGGTTAATTTTTGGCAAGAGTGAGATTTTGAGGTATACATCAGCGATTCTGAAGTGGCTTGTTTGATAGTGAACTTCGGTTGTAGGTAAACATATTCTTATTCAAGATAATCTCTCTAAGTATGCCTACTTATTACCTTTTATTGTTTAAATTACCGACTAAGTTTGCCAAAATACAAGATAAAATTACCAGAGATTTCTTTTGGGAAGGTTCTAGGGCAGATAGGGGTGTCCACAACATCAATTTGGAGAAAACTCAACATTATTTCACACCTAGTATTGGTGTAAACATACGCACCCTCTTAGATATTTTAGTTAATCTTCTTTGATCTCTAATTGATGAGTTTTTTTTTAAACTCACCTCTTGGTGTAAGGTGCCAATAAAAAGCACACCAGTACGCCTTCCCAAAAAGTCTTAAAGCCTACTCTCTTCTCCTTGTAAAGTCCAATTGGTTAGGGCTGCAACAGAATTTAGCCACAAGGTCTTTGCTTTGCTTTTTGAAACGATGACTCAAGAGAATGTGTGAGGTATTCAACCATTAGCTTGTAAAATTTCTTAAACTGGTGAATTTTCTCAAAGTTCGTAAATATTTAATTTTCTTGAGAGTTTCACTGTGTACTCATTTCTTCATTAATGAACATATCTATTTCCTTCTAAAAAAAAATTATTTATCTTGAGAGTTCGTTAGAATGTCCTTTTCATAGACATCATGTTTACATCTCCAAAAGGGTTAATTCTTCGTGTGTGCAAATGCTTATATGTTAGTGATTAAAAAAGCTTTCAAAAAAAGAATCATGCGAGATAAATTCAGGAGAGAAAAATTTAAATATAGATTTAACACCACATACCTTGCAAAACATATAAATTGAGAAATTTTGAAGCAACTCATGCTGAAATATCTGTGGAGGATTTGCATTTACATTGCTCCCAGGAAGTGACCAATTGTGCTTCACAGGAGGACGAATTGCATGCCTTTCTTTCTTAATGATCTTGGATTGATCTACTGAATTTGATCTCTCGTTTGATAAACTTCCACCTAATCCTACTGAGATCTTGGGAACAAGAAAGCTAGCCATTGCACCAAATGCACTGGGATTAGGAGTAGAAACAGCTTCCTTTTCTAGGCCAGTGTCGTCAAAGACAGCCTGGAAGAGATAATCGGTAAACTTGTGAACTGAATCCTTAAATGAATTCAATAGTCTCTATTCTCAATGTATATATATTTGAACCAAAAAAGAGTTGTTCAAACCTCAATTTGGTTTACTGTCTTTGAGATGTTATCAATATCTCCAACAATGTATAAGGTTGCATTTGCAGGGAAGTACCATCGTTCATGGAACTTCCTTATTTTATCGGCATCCCACTTCTTAATCTGTTCCTCCAATCCAATTGGGAATCTTCTGCTCAGCTTGTTTTCAGAATGCAGATGTTGTAACAGCTGTACAGAGAGAAATGTTTCCAAATAAAAAAAAAATTAAAAAAAAAAAAACTGATTAGCAAATATATAAACTATATTGGAACATCACCAATCTGAAATAATTTTTCATGAACAAATGCAACTGCAATGCATCTCACCTGACAATCAACACGGTATTCTATTGTATTCATCATCTGTAGTTCAGAAAGAATCGCACGCCTCTCTTTCTCAACTCGTGAAGCAAGGAACTTTGGGTGGAAAGCTATCTATTTAGGCAAGCACAAACGAAGGATGCATATAAACTATGTAAGCACATATACTGAAACCAGACAATTCATTTGCTATAAAAACAAAAACAATACATCAAGTAGAAAACTAATATCAGAACCGAAAGCCACACTAGTGGGCACTTTGATCATTTATCATTCATACCTCATTTAAGGCATCGAGAACAGATGGAAGCAGATCTCCCTCAGAATCCTACAGCCAAAGAAAATGTGGTCAATCTTCAAACAAATTGCAAGTAACAAACCTAGACATGCAAGTGATGCAAAGAGCAACGGAAGTATGGTGCTGTATTCATGCCCCATCTAGTATACGGGGAACTCTAAACGGTCCACCATGATACTTATGATTGTTCACCATGGGCACATTAATAGATTAAGTTCAAAATTCTATTCTGCCAAAAGCATCTCCTAAGAATATAAGAAAAATACTTAGAGAAACTAGCATGAGTGGATTATAATTTTGAACATGTCTCAGTAATGATTCCTAAGCACTGGAAAAATTAACTTAAACATCAAGCGAATTTCTCAGTGCATTGACTAGATAATATAAAGTTGCTAAAATATTTGAGCAGCTGCATTTTTTAAAAAAATTATAAAATAAATAAATAAACATTCATGCATCTATGTCATGCTGAGAACAAAAGATAGGTGAAATGAAGAAAATAAAGAAACTGAATTACACAAACGCAATGTATGTTAACTATAGAAAGTCAGGACTCATACATAAGTGGCAAATTAACGTCTAACTTAATATCAGCAGCAAGAAAGAAATAATGCTGGAAACAAAACCTATTCTCTAAGAGATAAAATGTTTAACCACGTCCTCATAGAAAATTGAAAGACAAAAGATCAAGATATGATATCAGTGCATGCGAATAAAAATAGAAGAACCAACAAGAACAACCTTCGTGATAGTTGGTGAATGGATATGAAACACAGTATGGTGGAAATCAGTGTAGGCATTAGATCGTGCGCCTGTACCCAAAAGTTTTTCACGTTTCTTACTTCCAAGGAAGGCTACATGCTCAATCATGTGTGCAATTCCTTGCTCGTCATCTTCTTCATCGATTGACCCCACATGGACTTCCATGTGTGCTTCAAACCTAAATTCAAAAAGTTGTCAGGGGTGAGTTCTTCTGGTCTCCATCAATAAAGGTTCATTTGTTTAATGAGAATTGCAGAAGAACGGTCCAATTTTTTTTTAAACAGAGTGAGAAAGGGGGAGAGAGAATACTTGGGGAGGATAAGTAGGAAGAAAAAAAAGGACCCACAAAACCTAACTAACAAGATAAACATTAAAATTTATCCCCGTCCTTAGACTAAGGTCCCATAGCTTGAATTACCAAAATTGATGAGTAATTAGAAGAAGAGTTTGACAAAGATTTAACATTTTACAATCTGCCTACCATGCAGAACACAAAATCCATCTTATCCTTCATGAAATATTGAAAATAGATTTCATATTTATTTTATATGACACTAGAAAATTTTCAACAAACATATGGAAATTGTGCTTTATCTTCTCAACCAAACATTCCCGCAAAACGTATCTCACTGGATTAGTCAACATACATCTCCATTCCTTTTTGGATTTTGGGCATCAAAAGTTAAAACAGTCCATCTTTGCAACAACTAGAAAAGTTGAATCACCGAGAACACCTCATCATTTGGCAACCTAACATTCCTAAGAAGGTGAAGGTTTTCTTGTGGATCTTTATGTTTGGAAGGCTTAATACATGGTATAGAATTCAAAAAGTCTTCCAATCCACCTCGCTCTCTCTGAATTGGTGTGTTTTGTGTAAGAATAGCAATGAATCCTTGATGCATCTCTTCTTTTTCTCCCCCTTTTCGACTAGTTATTTGGAGACTTTGCTTAGTTTGTTCAAGCTGGATTGGTGTTTTCCCTCCAGTGCTTTGGATGGCTTTCTTCATCTTCTGGTTGGTACTCCTAAGGGTCAAACCAACATAATTTGGGCCAACGGTGTGGTAGCTCTTCTATGGAGGATGTTGTTTGAAAGGAATAGAAGGGTATTTTGAGATAAGAGTTTTTGACAGGAAAGCTCTTTGTGAACTTGCGAAATATTTGCTTTTACAATTACATACCAGCTGAGATGCATTTTTGTATTCATTTGGTGTGTGGGGATAGCTCATCTCCCCCCATGTTTTCTAAATCCTCCTTGATAATGAAATCATATTTCTTATCCAAAAAAAAAGAAAAAAAGAAAAAAAAGAAGAAAAGAAAAGAAAAGTGTTCATCTAAGCTGGTTTTTCCTGTCAAGTGGTTACGATATTGGCTCTGAAAATAATTTATATGCTTAAAGCTTATATTCATGAATATTACTACATCCCTACAAATGTCAAACTGAACTGTTCTAAGAAATCCACTACTCAATTGAAATGCATTTGCTAGTTAAATTATTTCTCCAGTAACCACATGCTCAATACCTGTTAGGGGGAACTTTATTCGGTAAAATAAGATATTTCAATCCATTTTTCAACTGCCCTCTATGCAACTTTGGATGGGACGGGAGTTCAGAACTAAGGAATGCCTCTAGCTCTGCTCTTCCAAACTCAGGATATGAAGCATCCAAATCTTGTTTCTCCAGAATACCATCAGGCCAGTCTGTAGTTGCTGCATGAGGCTCATCTGGACCTACAGTTCCACAAACTATACGGGCATGCTTCACCTGGATGTTGCATAAAAGTACAGAGACGAGAAATATAAGAATATATGGACTATCAAGTAAATAGAAAATAATAATAACCGGAAATTTTGTTATATTTTAATATAGGTTAAATATAAACAAATACCTAGTATTTTCATTTTTTAATTTCTTCCCTAAGGTTCTAAAAGTTTCAATTGCACTGGTTGTTCCATTTTCCCAATGGAGTATGATGCCTTGTAATATAGGGTTATAGTAACCAAATATGGTCTCCATCCAAATGGGTGATTTGTGGGGCTAAAGCACTTTCAAGAATCTTGGAGGGTTTTTCGCCCAATTTCCCTTCCTTTATTCATAGTGAATTTCATACCAGAGTTTAAGATTATTGAAATACTGCCTAGGTAAAGAGGTGGCATGGAGAAAAAACGAGATACTTTTTCCACAAAGGAAATATGTGTTTGAATTGTTATCAAAGGTGGAAAAGTTGGGGTCTAAGTCATGTAGTACTCCAATGATGCCTACTTTGCAACTCACAAAAGATCAATAATTACTTAAATATCCTACGAGATAGAAGAGAAGTGTCACAACCCGATTTTCGAGGCTTCGAAACTCGGACCGTGACTAAAAGGACGAAAGCAAAAACAAACAAAAATAAAAGAAAAGTAAAGTAGAATAAAAGACAATAATCTCATTTAATTAAAACAGAAGAAATAGAAGTTTAATGTTTCAAATAATTATAAATGGTATCAGAGCCAGACACCGAGCAATGTGCCAGCGAGGAGGCTGTTCACCGAAGGGGGGTAGACACAAGGTAGTGTGCTAGTAAGGACGCTGGCCCCGAATGGGGGTGGATTTGGTGAGGGTCCCACATCGATTGGAGAAAGGAACGATTGCCAACGAGGACGTTGGGCCCTGAAGGGGGAGGATTGTGAGATCCCACATCGGTTGGGGAGGAGAACAAAACACCCTTTATAAGGGTGTGGAAACCTCTCCCTAACAGACGCGTTTTAAAAACCTTGAAAGGAAAGCCCAAAGAGAACAATATTTGCTAGTGGTGGACTTGGGCTGTTACAAGAGGACTCAATCAACATAGCTTATCTAGAGAGTATCATGAGTCAAGACACACCTTCCGCAGATAATTGGCCAGAGTAGAATGATTTTGTGTCATTTGAAAGTTTCTCCTACTTCCTAGACATGAAATCTTATATAAAAATCATGATCATACTAAAATTGAATTTTCGTTAGATGTCGACTTAAAAAGGATCTAAGGTAGAAAGAAGACCAACATCTAATCTAGCCTATGAACCATAAAAAAAGATAAAGTACAGAACCTAGCATCCAAAGAGGAATATATTCTCATTGGGGGTAATTTAGTTTAGTGGAAGAGTAGGAAACAAAATGTGATCTCATGCTCAAGTATTGAATTATAACATAGAGCAGTTGCATTAGTCCCTGTGTAAAACAATATGCATATATATATTAACTCCTAACTGAGTGAGCTTTGGCATCATATGTAGCTTTGGTACCACATGCACATTAGTGCATCTCATTGTTTGAAAATAGTTTTCAACCAGCAATAGACATACCTCAACTAGAACCTGCCAAACGCTAAAGATTAGTACATCGTGTTGTATGTAAACAGCTTCACTTTTTTTTCTTTTTCTTTTTTTTTTTTCTTTTTTTTTTTCCTTGTTGTAATTTAACATTTTTTTAAAAGAGAATTTTGGATTGCCTTGTCCACCAACATATATGGCTCTAGTGGATGAACAATAGTATTGAGTTTTTCTCTCAAATCTCTTGTAGACTAAGTTACCTAGAGTGCTCTACATAAGCTCCTAAGATTGCAAAGGAGTATTTCCACTCTTTCCCCTTTCTATAGTCTCTAAAATGATTTGTTTATAATATATATATTTACATTAAGGAGATCATGAGACTTGTACGATTAAATGAAAGATAACAAAGACAGATTTATAGAAGAATTTCATACAAAATATATTAAGCAGATGGACCCCACAACGCAAAAAAAAAAATAATAAAATAAAACAAAAAAACAAAAAAGGAATAAGCTTAATGATCAAACAGAGAGAAACGATGGGAACTTACAACTTTAACATCACGTTCATTCTTGGATAACTGAAACACAGACTTGTCAAAAATGAATCTAGGAGTAGGAGTGAATCTTTTAATACCGGGACCTCTACGTTTTTGGTTAAGAAAGCAAGAGATGCAATTAGTAGTCTCCGAAGTTCCACTCCCACGTTCCCCAATCTTATAAGCATGTGGCCTTCGAGCATTATCCTTGTTTCTTCTAAACTTGTATCTACCAGTACCATCGTCATGAGAGTACCTTCCAAACCAAGAGGAAATAATTAACAAAGCTATTCGTTGATATAAATATAAGCACTCAACAAAACCATACCTCGATCAAGGAAAGGGAAAATGGAGGAGGAACAAAAGAATAGTAAGACTAATTTATACTACCTTTGTTAAAGGTAGGAAAGGAAAGTAAGAAACAAGTAAAAAAAAAACTTTCATCCAAGAGAATATTAGAAAAAAAAAAAAAAAAATACAATGTGTTTGTTAATTGAACACGACTCTCCACAATGGTATGATATTGTCCACTTTGAGCATAAGCTCTCATGGCTTTGATTTGGGCTTCCCCAAAAGGTCTCATACCAATGGAGATAGTATTCGTTGATTATAAACCCATGAAGATTTCCTAAATTAGCCAATGTGGGACTTTCATCCAACACCTCCCCTCGAACAAAGTACGCCTCCCCTTAATTGAGGCTCGACTCCTTTTCGACTCCTTTTCTTTTGGAGTCAAAGTACGCCTCTCTCATGGCTTTGCTTTGGGCTTCCTCAAAAGGTCTCATACCAATGGAGATAGTATTCGTTGATTATAAACCCATGAAGATTTCCTAAATTAGCCAATGTGGGACTTTCATCCAACCGTTTTTTCTATTAAAAGAGAACACTTTTGAAAAGTTGCATTACAATATAAAAAAAAATAAACAAAATAGATTTTAGATATAGCCAAACAATGACTAAAACAGCATCAAAAGCAAATGTTTTAACAATTTATGAGAATACCTTATTCTTTTGAATTAGAGCCATTTTTTGTTGGTTTGTCGGGTTCGATTTAGCTCCTTTTTGGGTTGTTTTATAGACCCCTTTTGTAGGTTATTTTATATTCTTTCATTTTTCTTGATGAAAACTCAGTTTCTTGATAAAAACAAAATTTTTAAAATATATATATATTACAAGAAAGCTTTCCAACTATAAGTATCTACATTAATTTATTTTCTTATGCAATGAATAAAGCCTTCATCCAAGTCTCTAATTTAACCGTGATTCATTTCATACCAACACACTATTGATAGATTTCTTACTTTAAACGATTCTCCAAACCAAGGGATTTTACCACATTTCTCATCATCCCATACTTTAACCTCATTGGAAACTCACCCACCGTTTCCCAACCTTCAACTCTACAAAATTTTCCAGCTCCTACTCGGGACATGCAAACCATTGAAGATGGTCCTCGGGGTGAAGAGCTTGAACCAGATAACAATCCCCAAGCTTCTGTTCTTCAACAACCAAAGTATTTAGCTATTGGAAAATTGCCTTCGGTCAACACAGCCCCTAATACCTGCGATAGCTCTTAACTCATGGGGACAGAAGGAAGAGGAAAGAGTTTGAAGAAATTTTATTGATAATAAAGACCCCCTACAAATTATGCACTAGATCCATCCGGCCCAGAATCCAATGAACCGATGGTTAACCGCCACAGTGAAGCAATACTTTATCAGGTTGGAAGAGAATTAAGTCACCAAAATCTCCCTCTCTCCTTGCCTGCACCCTAACTCGTTGATGATAGTGGATCAAAGCATTCAAGATTTCTGGTAAATAGATCATGACTGGCTGGTTACTACAATGCTAGAGAAACTTAAATAGTACGGAGGCAGAGGAGCTATCCCTTTAAGCCTGCTGGGGGAATTCAACACTTCAAGTGGCTTACAGAAATCACTTTCAATTGGCCTAAATCAAGAGAAAGCCATAACTACATAACTCATTGAACAAAGTGCAACAAGAGGAAGAAAGAGAATCCAAGTATTAGCTCATCCAAATTAGAGAAGGAATCCTGAAATGTTCATTTAAGTCCTAATGCTCATTCAAATTAGAGCAGGAATCCTGAAAAGTTCGAACCATAATCTCCAAAAAAGGAAAACCCATAACAACATTTATGATTTCTCCGAAGAACTTCAGCTTCGCCTTCAAAAAAATTAACGCAAAAAACATCCCACCTAGTACCAAACGAATTGAAAAGGACCTCCCATCACTTAGCCGCAAAGTCACAATACAACTTCTATATATTTATTCATTTTTACATGAACAGAATTCCAAAAACTAGATTCCTCCATAGGCGAAACAAGAACCAAACTAGATATTGAAGGAAGAGAGCAATTAGAGTACAGCTCAAATGAAAGGGGATTATAGAAATAAAAAGTAAAAAAAAAAACACCCAAGTCATGTCCAGATGAATAATTTACAGAAAACCATGAAAACAAACAACACAATTCTTGTCGGGAAACTAAAATTCACCTCCTCAAAGGGACAACGAAACGAGACTCGACATCGAATCGAGCGAGATTAGAGCAAATAGAGCGGGAAGGGAGCTGCACCGAGTTCGCCCGCCTATTGGGAGTACCTGGGTCTCTTAGACTCAACAACGGCCGCCGTTGCGTCAAATTAGAAACAGTAGAAGAGGTTGCAACGGCCATGGCAGGCAAAAACCCAAGAGTAATGGAAGAAACAGAGCTCGCAGAGAGCAGATAAAAACACAGCAACACGAGAAACAGCAATGAAAATCAGACGACGAGAAGCGTATGGGGATAGAGTTTCCGGTTCAGTTGAACCGTTTTCTCTTCTCGAACCGGAAAATGGAGAAAAGCGATTGGTTGCAAATCTCTCAATTTTATTTATTTAATTTTTTTTTTAGATTTTGTCTTTCTTTATGAACCACAATTTTGGATTGGAGGAAGTTTTTTTTTTTTTCATAATTATTATTTTTTTTTTCTTTTTAAATTAAATTTTCTATTTTATAAATTTTATTTGGGAGAGAATTCCACACGAAGGAAAATTTTACAAATATCACAATCCACCCTTTCAAGGCCGAGCGTCCTCACTCGGACTCATTCCTTCCTCCAATCAATGTGGGACCGCCCCAAATCCACCCCTTTTAGGGCTCAACATCTTTATTGGCACACCGCCTCATGTCTACACCCTTTGGGGAAGGGCAAGAAGGTTGGCACATCGTCCACACGGTTTGTTCTCCTCCCAATCAATGTGAGACATCACAATCCACCCCCTTCAGACCCCAGCGTCCTCGCTGGCACTCTTTCCTTCCTCCAATCGATGTGGGACCGCTTCATGTCTACCCCCTTTGGAGAAGGGCGAGAAGGCTGGCACATCGTCCAGTGTCTGGCTCTGTTACCATTTGTAACGACCCAGATTCACCGCTAGCAGATATTGTTCTCTTTGAGCTTTCCTTTTCGAGCTTCCCCTCAAGACTTTAAAACGCATCTGGTCTGTTAGGGAAGGTTTTCACACCTTTATAAATGGTGGTTTGTTCTTCTCACCAACCAATGTGGGACATCACATCACAACTTTGCAAACATAAAATTGACTGTTCAAATGTACCACTTAGACAAGAGTTGATTCTTCATATTTAAAATTGATATTATTCAACTTATATATTATTACAATCATTTATAATTATTTTTTAAATCACTGGATTATTACAATATTATTGCAACTAATATTTTTAATATTATACATCATACATGTACATTTTAATCCTTTATTTAAAAAAAAAATTAATGATAATTTCAGAGTTTATTTTAAATTTAAAAAAGCAAGAACATAATTATGTTTGTTTTTTAAATAAAAAATAAAGAACAAAACATAGTTATGTTTTTCTTTATTTAAAAACAAGAAACAAACAAGTCTTGGAATAATAGATTTAAAAACTCTTAATTTTATATTGAATTAGTCAACTTAAAAAAATGTTTAATCTGTTTATTAAATCTTTTATATATTCAATATTTTTTTTTTAAATTAAAATAAAATTTCAATTTGGTATATATTAGATATGTAAATTAAAAATTAAAAAAAAGTATATTTTAAAATTTCTACATTATTTGTGTGTTATTTATTAAACTATGCAAAGTAAACTATTTATTTTCTCCTACAATTGGAATTATCATCTACTATTTTATAAAAAGAATAAAGGTTATATTTAAAAAAATGCCCTCAAAATTTATAATTTATTCTTAAAATACCTATAATTTTTCAAAAATTTGAATGACATCCTTAAATTTTTTATAAATATAATATATATATATATATTTATATCCTCGTCGTTGATACTTTATTTATAATAATACCTAACCGTTTCATTAATATCTTTCAAACTAAAAAATAATAATAAAAAAAAACATCTTAAACTAAAAAAAACAAAACTACAAAAACAATAAAAAATAAAAAGTTATAATTATTTCAAAAATACTTTTAAACTTTAAAAAATTACATTAAAATCTTAACCTAAAAAAATGTCGTTACCATTTCAGAATTTTGGGAGATAAATTATTTATAGATAGAATTGTGTTTTGTTTGTTAAGTTCTCAAATTTTCAAATATCTCTTTAAGGATAGTTTATAGAGACTGTTGATCCACATATTTGAACACAACTCTACTTGGGAAACACTCACACTTTTTATTAAGACTAATCGAGAAAATATTACAAGACAACTACTCCACTCTGTACTTTGTACTTGTTGGGATAATAATCTAAATAGGGTAGATGCAATCAATGAGCTCGAATAATTATTGGGTTTGACTCTATTGGGCTAGTGATGATATTTTAACATATTCGACACGAGAATTTCTCGAATAAACACGATTCCTAACGATACCTACAAAATAACAAATCAACACATCAATATGATGCTTGCAAAATGCACTCTAATGCCTAATTAGGCTAAGGTTTGTATTATTAGCATATCAAGAATTGAGTTTCCCACGTAGCTAGCATGTAAGTTTTTCTCTTTTGTTGATCGACTTAAGACCTTCACCTTAAAAAATCCTCGTAAAGCAACAGGTGCCCATTATACTGTTACTTTGAGGGCATAAAGACTCTTACGAAGCCGATGTTAAAATATCATTGTTGATTTACTCTGAGAAATTTAAGAATAGATTGACTAGCATCAGATATAAATACCCCTTCACCCTACTTAGTTTATCATCTTAAGAAATCTATAGCAATACAAAGTAGTAGTGTCTACTTTTGTAAATCTCTTCTCGATTGGTCTTAACAAAGTGTGCGAGTGTTTCCTATAGAGAGTTGTGTTCAACGGCCGACTTCTTAGTCCTTATGGTCCTCTTCCCCTTAAACCTTCTCTTGGTTTGTAGGTTGAAGTTTTTTTCATGAAAGATAAGGCACTAATGTTTCTCTTAAAAGGAAAAAGAGGGATCAACCATACCCTTTTCTAGACCGTCTCCTAAAACACCTACTTAACCCGCATGTGCTTTCGGAGCCCTCCATTCATTCAATGACTTGCTTGTGATTGCAGCCATTCCCCGAAAAGGGAGAGAGGAGGGACTCGTCTACTCCTGTTTATGGGACGAACCAAACCACCAGAAAGAGAAACCCTTTCAGAGAAAGTTTTTGTCACTGTTAAAATCGAGAGAGAAGTCTCTAAAACCGCTATGGTCTGGACTTTCACTCACGTCGTCCGTCCTGGAGACTCTATTACGCTGAGAACTTGATTACACTTCCTAATAACTCCACCTCTTCTCATTACCTACACACAAAGCCATTTTCCACATGTCGACTAAGGAAGGAAAGGACGAGGAGTTACTAAGTGGTTCGACAAATATGCGTACATTCACTGTAAGGAGCTGCTAGAGCTTTTTATTGACCAGAGAATGGATCACAATTATACATCATCATGAGGTAAATGGAAGGCGGAGTACAGATATATTACATTGTACTCTTATAACACAAAATGGGTAGTCTATTTGAGTCTATTCTTAAATGTTTTTGTGATACACTAATTCAATTAAGGGATGATTTATTTTGGTTGTGGTAAGCCAATTCACTTCTTGGATGGTGTTTGGTTGTGTCACTCTCCTCAAAGATGCTTGCTTGCTGCCATTTCTATCAATCCACAAAGTTCTCATGATCTCATGATAGGCTACCTTCAAAATGAAAGAGAAAGAAAGGGTTTATCTCCCTATTCAACTGCCCATATAAGAGTATTCAACTTCATCCTACTTTCTCTTTATTTTCTTTGTTTATAGATAATAATTTTGTAAACAAGAAAGATTAAAATGGTTAAGGTAAATTAAAGTATGAACATAATAACAATATTTTGGAAAACTGCTCAACCAACTTATTCTAAAGAATGAAACAGAGATAAGAATCGAGTGTTAGGAATCACGACTCTCCACAATGGGCACAAGCTCTCATGGTTTTGCTTTGGGCTTCCTCAAAAGGCCCCATACCAATGGACATGTATTCCTTACTTGACTCCCTCCCAACAATCCTCAACAATCTTCCCCTCGAACAAAGTACACTATAGAGCCTCCCCGGAAGCCTATGGAGCCCCTTCTTTGGAGTCCTCGAACATAGTATACCCTTTGTTCTATACTTGAGTCACTTTTAACTACACCTTCCAGACTCACAAGTTCTTTGTTTGATATTTGAGGATTTTATTGACATGGCTAAGTTAAGGGCATGACTCTGATACCATGTTAAGAATCACGACTCTCCACACTTGGTATGATATTGTCCACTTTGAGCATAAGCTCTCATGGCTTTGCTTTGGACTTCCCCAAAAGGCCTCATACCAATGGAGATGTATTCCTTACTTGTATACTTATGATCATTCTCTAAATTAGCCAACGTGGGACTCCCTTCTAACAATCCTCAACAACAAGAGCCTACAAAACTACGCTCCATAATACATGAACATCACATTCCCAACCATGAAGCTCTTCCTGAGTTCATGGTGAAACGAAGTATTTTAATCAAATGAGAGGACAGTAAGAGTATGAAGGAGATTAACCTGGATAGTTATTGCACAAAGCAAGAGCCTGGACCCCAAGGAGCAGATCTGCCAAGTCCTGATACCGGAGCAGCCTTGATCCCTCTCTGGTTCAACAAACACCTGAAGTGCGCCAACCTTGCAAAAACTTGATTGGTGTCTTTAGCCAGATTGTCATATGGTGTCCAAAGGCGCTCTGTCAGGACATGATCACCGAAGAAGATTGAAACCAGTCAATTAATGTAGAACAATTATGAGCGAAATCTAAGAAAAGGGGGCAATGGAGAAGGGCTAGTACTGTTTTTCTTCAGCTAATTACAAAGCATGACATTGCCTGAGCTTTTATAGATCGCATAATTGAGTACCACAAGCAAGGTTTTGCATAGGGTTTAAGGGAATGGGAACTATCATGCACCATGAGCTTTTATGAATTGGATAATGCAAATATTAAAAAATGATTTCATAATGCAAAGTCGTAGATATCAATGTTTTTTATACGAGTATAATAAACTAGGTGAGATAGTTTTCTAATAAAAAGAGAGAAAGTGTAACGACCCAAGCCCCACTGCTAGCAGATATTGTCCTCTTTGGGTTTTCCCTTATGGGCTTCCCCTCAAGGCTTTAACTCCACACCCTTTTATAAAGAGTGTTTCGTTCTCCTCCCCAACCGATGTGGGACTCTCACAATCCACCCCTCTTCAGGGCCCAGTGTCCTCGCAGGCACTCGTTCCTTTCTCCAATTTATGTGGGACCCCTGCCAAATCCACCCCCTTCGGGGCCCAGCGTCCTTACTGGTACACCGCCTCGTTTCTACCCCACTTCGGGGAATAGCCTCCTCACTGGCACATCATCTGGTATCTAGCTCTGATTCCACTTGTAATAGCCCAAGCCCACCGCTAGCAAATATTGTCCTCTCTGGGCTTTCTCTTTCGAGTTTCCCCTCAAGATTTTTAAAATGCGTCTGTTGGGGAGAGGTTTCCACATCCTTATAAAGGATGTTTCGTTCTCCTCCCCAACCGATGTGGGATCTCACATAAATTTACTAAAACTATCCCTTGTTTATATTTTCTTTTCAAGAGTAGCTTCGTTAGTTAAACCTCGAAGTTAAACATCTGGAAAGTTATCACTGACTACTGAGATCTCAAAATTTCAGTTGATCAAGAACATGTTTCTCAATTTACCATGCAAAAATATTAACAAAACAACAATAACGTACCAGCAGCGGCTGCAGCACGAGGCCAAATAGTTTGCTCAATATTTGAGGCATCGACACTTTCGCCCCACATGCATACCTCCCCACCAATGACTAATTTTTGTTGTTTTGGATCTGTGATATTTTTAAGCGGCTCATTTAAATAGAACTTCTCCCAACTTGGGTCTATGTGGTCCAAGTACCAACTATCTTGGTTGCTAACAATGCATCTTAAACCAGCAGCAACAACCTTAGGAGCAACACCCATTCCTAACCTGAAAATGAAATAAACGAACATCAGGAAAAGTAAAAATATGGGATGCCTTAATTATCCATTTCAAGCGATTAACTCTTTCGTTTTTTTTTTTTCTCTTTTTTGAAGGCTTCTATATTCATATTAGCTAATTTGTATTGGGAAGAGTATAATTCTGGCTTGGCCATGTTCAAGGGGAAAGAATCTTGAAGGTGAACATAGAAAATCACTATGATTTATGGCAGCATCATCCTTTAGTTCCAGCGTAAACTCTTTCCACCCCTTATCTTCGGGGTAAAACAGATGTGTTTCATATCATATAAAATTTAGGAGAACTAATTTTATACGCAATACTTGAAGACATTTACTCAGTTAACTTACCCTTCTCCAGAACAATTCATCTCCCAATCATCACCAACGGAAGTAGCTAAGATAAAGTAATCATCACTAATAGATGTTTTGCACAATTATGTAGGTTGAAGCTTGAAAAAAGTTGATTGCTTTCATTTATGACACATTCCTTAAAAGGTAGTGGTTCCTCAAGAATAAAGGAAAATTAAACTGAAGAATGTCAATAGTAGTTCAAGAAACTTTTAAGCATGGACATGGACTGATACTCTATCACGGGATAAGTTATAAAAGCTGAAATAAGAGTAGGTATGACATACCAGTTATGCACAACAGTCTTTCGACTCAATTCACTGCCAAAATTGTTAAAAGTCTCTTCCCTGAAAATTTTCCATTGAGTAGATAAGATCAGAAAACTGCCTTAGAGGATTAGACTAGAGCAGAACCACATACCAATTTACGAGTTCATATCCGTGAGACAAAGCTATATTTTGTGCTCGCAAGACGAAGTACTTGTAAGCATCGGATTCATTCATACCCGTTTTTTCTAACCTGTTCATTAAAAAAGTCAAAACATGTGTTATCTCAAACCTGCATTTGGGAGGATAGGGATTGTTTCCCAAAAAAAAAAAAAAAAAAAAAA
>NW_019268522.1:2948660-2955738 GCF_002738365.1 Cucurbita moschata | reverse complement strand
AGGGATTGTTTCCCCAAAAAAAAAAAAAAAAAAAAAATTATGCATACAGAGTAAATGAAAATATAAATGATCGTTAAGTTCAGAAAAATCGGCCATAGACTGTAGACGATAATGGAGATAGGGATAACCAACTAGAAATATAGAAGCACAGCTATCCAGGATAGCATTAGATTCTCACTTCCTATCCTTGAGAACTCTCTAAACTCTCCCTTTCCATCCGGACCTGTACCTGATTCCTAGCTCTGGAGCTAAAATCAGGATTACAAGCAGTTCTCATTGTATTTGATCCTTCAATTATAATATCGAACATGGGCAGTGTCCAACACATAAAGATCGTGAGTTGATACTATTTGAAGAAATATGGCACGACTTTATACATATAAGATAGAAAAGATGTTATAACTTATAATACAGCTTGATGACCCTTACTATGGAAGATCCCTAGACAGCATAATGCTCAATGAATGCAACTTCCAGATATATTTTTTTTATGTAGCATTGATAACTATGGAGGTCGAAACTAAGATCTTCACACATTGGCTGATCCCACGTGAATATCTCCTAGATGAAATCATAAACCCTACATTTTTATGCATCTTTCAACTGACCACACTTATTTAACATTATCTTAAAAATCTACATATAAGAATAAAATTAAAAAGAAACAATCTCAACTACACATTGATTCTTGAAAATCAAATTTTGAAAGGACCAAAGTCAAAATCAAACACACAAGTCCCCATTCTTTTGTTAACCGACTTAGAATAGAATTCATTTCTTGCCAGAAGAACAAATAAAAGTAACAGTAAATTTTCATTCTTCGTTTATAAAAGACAAGGGAAAAATTCAATAAAATTATTTGTTTAAAGAAATAGAGAACAGGAGAACATTGGACCCTGAGTATAATTTATTTTACTCAATAGACAACTGGAGTCGACAAGGTCTTAGATTATTACCAATTTCTTATATGAGGAGTCGATCTCCAGCAAGCTGCAAGTAAAATTGAGAGGGACATGTTATTATGTAGATGATCAAGGTTTATGAAAATGGATGCATAATGAAAGCAGAAGAATTGTGATGTCCACGTTGGTTGGGGAGGAGAACAAAACACCATTTACAAGGGTGTGGAAACTTTCCCCTAGCAGACGCGTTTTAAAGCTTTGGGGGAAAGCCCGAAAGGGAAAGCCCAAAGAGGACAATATCTGCTAGCGGTGGATTTGGGTCGTGCAAGTTAATAAAATGGTTTATTTTCAAGATACTTGAAGAAAAATTGACATAGAGAGCTTTGCGGGAAGAATAAAATGAATGAATGTTTCTCATAACAAATAAAAAGATTCTCAATCATTTTCTCAACTGATCTAAGTAAACTTCAAAGATGAAATATGACATGGAGTTGATTGTATTTTGGAAGCTTTTAAAGTCAACCAAAGTGCAACCCAATTGTTCAACTTACTTGTGTCAACTTCATCGCCTCCCAAGTGAACAAATCTGTACTTAAAGATCTTGCTGAAATCTGAAACACAAGAACCGTGGTATGATAACTTTATCTCCTAAAATGAAGATAGTTTAACTAGATGCTTGGTCCAAACCTGTAGGTTTTTCAAATTGATTCAAGAATCAAAAGGATATTTGTAACACGTCCTCACCTTTAATCTATAATCTATCTTATCTTCTCTTAATAGAAACCATCTCATAGAAACAAATCCTCACATTTCACGGAGTCATAGTTGTAACACGTCCTCGCATCTCACAAATTCATGTATATAAAAGAACTCCGGTTGATGATTATAAGCTAAAACCTTTAAATATTCTATTCTTGCCAACAAACTAGAGAACGTTTGTTAATGCATTTATTTTCTAAAATTTCAACAACAAAAAAAAAAGAAAAAAAAAAGAGTTTCTAATTGACTGATTAAAGTTTCATTGTAAGAGTTTAATTTTTCTCTTTAAAACTCAATTTATAGAAAATCATCGAAATTGAGAAAAACTATTATCAAAATCTCTCTTCGCACTGATTTTGTGAAAGCCCTAATTTTTAATTCTGTTGAGCATTTGAATGTAATTTTTTTTTTTTTTCCTTTACAAGCATTTATAATATTTTTATGGAAAGAACAAGAGAGTTTGTGAGGAAAGTGTGATATTATTACCTGATAGTACTCCATCTATTACTTTAAAAGTAAACTCGTTACTGACATCAAGTGGCTGCTTACAATCCTTTGACGGCCACAAAGCAGGATAGCCAACTCCCCTGAGAAATAAAACCTTGAGCTCCTCACACAAGTTAACAATATGAATAGAATAGAAGAGGAGAGAAGGTCGACGACAAGTTCAATACTATTGTAGTAATCACCATGACAAAGCGTGTCCGGGAATATCAACTTCGGCTAGTACACTGACTCCACGTCGTTGAGCGTATCTACAAAACTTAGAAAGAAAATTAAAATGGAAACTAATTCTTAGTTAGCAACTTAACACATCCAAAATAAAAGGATGCTCACCTCACAATTTCTTCAGCATCCGCAGTTGTATACCGTTCTTGTTTAGAATAAGCACCAAGCCAAAGGTTTGGGAATGAAGGTATCTCCAATGGAAAAGATTGTGTATCGACAATGTGCCAGTGCAACACGTTCTGCATAAAAGGGGTTAAAGTTGATGGTTGTAAGCAATGATGAGAAGTGCAGCAAATGCACGTATTCTAGATCAGTTATTATTTACGTATCAATATGGTCTGTCAATATCTAACTAATTTTTTTTCTTCTCCCCTCCATCCACGCTGTACAAATTTCAGCTAAATTATCAAGCTCACTTAAAGCATCAATGCACCTGTCTTGTTATCTTGTAATATCACTAGGATTAGTTATGGATGGAAGAGGCAAAAGATGGTGAAAGGGACGACAACAGTGATGAAAAGTAAATGAATGATTTAAATTTTAAAATGACCAACCGCTTCAACATATGATTTTCATCTAGGTAATACAACATTTGTATCTTGTTCGTTCTTATGAGTGAAATTTGGACTTAATCAAATAAGATAAAAACAAAATGAAAAAAGACCATATGAGAAAACATGCCCAAGGACCCAAACTCAGATAAACTTTTCAAATCCAATTCCACATAAAAGGGAAAACATTTGAATCCTTATCTTAAAGTAATATTGAAAAGGTCAAACATACTATAAAAATGAAATATGACTTAAAAGAAAGGAAGTTCAACTTCAGCTTTAGCTTCATTCTTTAAACTATAGCTAGCCACACTTTTCTTCCTCTCTGACTTGAGCGTTGGAGCTCGTGTGGCATTTGTCGCAGTGCCTAGGTATTTTTGGCTTACAAGTTATATCTTCTCCTCAAAATACAAATTTATCATTGAGGAACATGAAGGTCAAGGCAAGATTTTGACAACAATAGCTTCCGTTGTTTGTGGGAAATGAGAGTGCTTTATCTTGCACACCAAAATGAGAAAAATCTTGCCGAAGGGAAAAGAATAAGAGGCTAAGAGACAGAGGAACCCAAGAGAAACCCAAGAGAACATGCAGGCCCAGAGTAACCTTTTCAAATCAAATTCCTATATAGAAGGAAACCCCTTTGAATCTTATAAATGAATATTGAAAACCTAGGTGAAACATCCTATAACTTAAAGTAAAGGAATTCAAACTTCAACTTCATTCTCTAAATTACAGCTTGCTACACTTTTCTTTCACTCACTCTTTGGCTTAAGCATCGATGCTCGTGTGGCAAGCCTCATGAGATTTTTCCTAGTCAGATTTAGGCAACATCTACAGTAATTTTCTTGGAGGCATTTTTATTGAATAACATTAAATCCTTTTCTTATTTTTAACTAAAAAGATAATCACATTTTACGTGTTCTACTGGTAAGAATAGTTGGAAACTGAAAATAGTCAACACTTATACAAACCAAGTGAGCATTGCCTGCAAAATAATATCACACAATAACAAAAAACATAATGAATTCTATACCAGCTTTGCATATGCCATAGAATCAATCACTTTCTTTATGACTCGCAATGGCTGATAATGTCGAGAAGTATCTGCGTGAAGATCATTTACAGGTCAGATAACAAAAGCATTCATCGACCCAATCCAAGTTTCATCCAATAAATCATACATAAATATATAGAATTTCGCTTCTTCCCTCTAATTGAATGGTATAGAACATAGGCTATTATCTGAAACTTCACTGCAATTATTTAAATCATGCATAGTCCTTCCATAAAATTCAACATACCATTTAGGGTAAAGAAACAACTTCCACCATAAACTGCTTATTTAAATCAATAAATATTACATAAAATAACTAAATATATAAATAAATGCTAGAAAACGTTGAACCCAAATTAGATCTTCTTGCGGCAGTATAGGCAGGCATTCATTAAGCAAAAGTATATTATATTTTGAAATATCAACCAAAGAAAGAAACGATATAAGTCACTGAAGAAATAAATAAACTATAGTATAAAAAAAATAAAAAGGAATGAAGAAATAAATAAACTATAGTATAAAAAGAATAAAAAGGAAATGAAACAGGCCAGAGAGCACCGCGAGAAATTCTAACAGAGAGAAAAGAAGCCAGCATGCATTTTACATCATGTCACGTTCTTGCTCAAAACTTGATATGGAAAAACTCAGAAGCATCTCACCAATTAAAAGTCCTCGATAGGAGAACCTTGGCTGATCAATAATATTCCATGGTACGCTCCGAACTTCAATTGCCCTTGATTCAAAATTGAAAGAGCATAACTGACTGAAGGTCTGCAGAATTTCACAGTAAAAAGACATATTTTCAGTATTGTATATATTCCCTTAGGCACCAAGAGTTATAACCTTCAGATTTATAAGTCTCAGCATGTAACCTGAAGACCATGCAAAGCCCCATAAACTGTACGCGCCTGCATAGTTTGAGAAAGAACTCAACTGTTAGGGGACATAGCTACAAGAATAAATTAGGCAAACCATTAATAATAAAATACGCAGATAATTAGAGTTTATCCAGCAAAATATATTCAAGTGAAGAATATTGGACGTTTATGAAGATGACCAGATATTTAAATTTCTTTCATTTTCGCTACTGCCTTTCAATTTTCAGATGGTACCATCTAGTTTTGGCAAACTCAAGATACAAGAACTTGATGAAGATTGGAGTTTTCAGCCTCAGCCACCAGACCAAATATATAAAAACACGGTGTCCGTGCAGTCTGACTGTCGTGCTTTCGAAGATTGAATACTATGAACAAAGTTATCTTCAAAAGTTGAACTAACCATGCCAGTTTATGGAAAAACTTGATTAAACAAAACAACTTAAGTCCACATAATAAATTATATTATGAATCCAAATTTATATCCAAAAAGTAAAATAGAAAATCATTCATAACTACATATACTTTAAGACTATAAGATTTTGTAACTAGTATTATTGTTACAATCGATGCAATTTTAGATTTTAGAAAGAAAATCCAAATATAGCTGAAGTTTCATTCTATTCAAGAACACAATTTTAGAACACAAACTAAAGAACAACAAATACTCGTGATAAAAGAAACAAGATTAAGTCAAAATATTTACAACACAAGTCCTTTGAATCAAAATGCACAAGCCAACCTAAAACTTAACAACTTTTTTCCACATTGATGGACCTCTCTTATTTATTTATTTATTTTTCCACATTTTTCATCAAAAAAGAATATGGAAATTTCCATTTCTTGAACTGATTGATGGGTGAAAGCCATATGTGCCATATGTGAATTAAAGAAATTATTGGTAGCATCATATTCCAGATTCAAAAGAATACCGTACTGGGTCTAGTTGAGTATGTTCGATTTTTGTAATGGAATAGAGTACTATACGTTTCCAGGAATCACAGAATCCATATGAAAATCAGGACTTCTCTCTGATGACTTTTAAACAACTGAAACTAAAAGGAAAAACTGATCGACTAATTATCAAGTAAAGCGAGTAGCTAAAAGTTTGGTTTCACCCACCTGAAGATATGCATAGGCAGGCTTTCCAGGTGCAGGTGCTGGGACTGATAATCTGTACGATTCATCTACACCATATTGTAACTGCACCATCCACATGGAAATTTCGGAGAAGTCAAACAATAATCAATGGCGAATAATTTTCATTCCAGAAGCAAACGTCCAGAATCAAGAAAACCGGAACTAAGAAAACAACCATAATCGTATGAAAGTGAAAAGTATGTTAAAATTTTCAAATGCATTATAATATCCTCTTCGATCAAGGCAAGAAACATGAATTGAACTTGAACCGAAACTCCAAATGCATTTTCCACAAACTGAGAAACAATGAAAATGTAAAACAGGCTTAAAACTTCAATATCAACAACTACGCAGAACATAGACAGATCAAAAACAGAATCAACAAAATCAACAAAATCATACATGCCTCTTCGGAAGGCGAGGAGACAATAATATGGATTCCAAGAAGCAGAGCAGAGGAGTCCAAACGAGATAGATTAGCATCAACAACATGACCAACACAAACCACATCAAGCAACCTCAAGAATCCCTCCTTAAGTATCCCAGAAGCATCAGTGAAGTTGGAGCCATCAGTGTTGAGGCGAAAATCCTTCGTATTCACAACATACAACCGACGTTGCCCGCCATGAGTGACCGACGCCGGCAACGGCCATATCCGCACACCTCCGGCAATATCACTGCTCCGGGAAGCGGCGGAGGTGAGTATAAAGTTAAAAAAGAGCGGCAGAAGTAGAATGGAAGAGGAGTGAAGTGCCATTGGGCAAAAACAACAATGGAGAATCAATGCAAGTGAAATGCGGTTGGAAATGTGGATACTCCAATGCTCGGAAATGTGATTATATGAGTGAAAAAGGAAGAAATTCAGGCGCTGATTGCAGAGAAGCCATAGCAGGAAGTAAAGAAGATGATCAAATGAAGAAGAAGACAACGAGGAATATGGAACACCAAAATGGAAGTCGCTTTCGGGTATGTGTTCGTTTCTTGTTGCTTTCACGTGATATGATAAATAATTAATAATTTATATATATATATATATATATATATATATTTTTTTTTTTTTTTTTTTTA
>NW_019268522.1:2934678-2947633 GCF_002738365.1 Cucurbita moschata | reverse complement strand
TTTTTTTTTTTTTTTTTTAAATTAAAAATATTTTTTCTTGATTTAAATATTTTGGATAAATTAATAAAACAAATGTCAATAAAAAAAAAAGAATTCAATGGTATTTTTTTTTTATTAATTTCGCCAAATATTTAATATTAAATTCATGTAAGCATATAATTTAATCAATTTATTTAATTATATTTATATTTGTAATTAATTAATAATATGAATATGCAATTTTGAGTTAATAAAATTATAACTAGTAATAATTTTTCATTATTTTAACTATTTAATATAAAAATTTATTAAGATCTTAATTAATTATTTTTTTAGAAGAAATGAGAGAAAAATTCCTCATTCATTTCTTTTTAATTAAAGTGATTTTTTTTAATTCCTTTAATTTATTATTAAAATAAGTATAAACATTTAATTAATTAATTTTTTTATAATAAATCTAATAATTTAAATGATTTTTTTCATTGATATATTTCACATAGAGTTTAAAAAACTGATATGGTTTTGATATATTTATTATCTAATTAAATTAAAAAATATATATTAAGTAATTTTTTTCCTGAAATATAGCCGCAAATTTTCATCAATAATTAAGAAAAAAATAATTGTGAATTTTAAATTAATGTAAATTTAATGATCATCTATAAAAATAAAAAATAAAAGAAAAAAATTAGCAAAAAAAAAATCTTATTATATAATTTTTATTTTTATTTGGTTATAATATGGGGAAAAAATCCACTATATTAATTTTTTTTTTACCATTTTTAATGATTTTTCTTTAATTTTGGTTAATTAGAAGAAAATTAAAAAGTAAATACAGATATTATCCCCGCCATTAAATATTGCATATTTAAACCTATTTAAAATAGACATTTAAATTTAAGATATTTAATATTTATACTCATTAAAATATATCATCGATTTTATATATATTTATTTTTTATTGTAGTTTATTTATTTATTTATTAGGCTAACTAAAAAAAGAAATTTACAAGCCTAGATAATGAAATTTCTATAGTTAATAAAATTTTTAATTTTAAAAAGCTATTAATTTTTTTTTATTAGGTTATTAAATGTCGGTGTCACCTCAGTTTTTTTTTTTTCTTTTTTTTGGATAATCTGTGTCATGTCCCATATTGGTTGGAGATGAGAACAAAACACTCTTTGCTGTTACAAATGGAATCAGAGTTAGACATTAGACGATGTGTCAGCCTTCCCACTGTTCCTAAAAGGGGTAGACACAAGACGGTGTGCCAGTAAGGATGCTTGCTCCAATGGGGGGTGGATTTAGTGGGGTCCACATCGATTTGGCGAAGGGGGTAGACACAAGTTGGTGTGCCAGTAAGGATGCTAGCCCCAATGGGGGGTAGATTAAGTGGGGTCCCACGTCGATTTGGAGAAAGGAACGAGTGTCAGTGAGGACGATGGGCCCCAAAGGGGGTGAATTGTGATGTCCCACATTGGTGATGGATTTGGTGAAGGTCCCACGTCGATTGGAGAAAGGAACGAGTGCTAGCGAGGATGCTGGGCCCCTAAAGGGGTGGGATTGTGATGTCCCACACTGATTGGGGAGGAGAATAAAACACTCTTTATAAGGGTGTGGAGACCTTCCCTTAGTAGACGTGTTTTAAAGCCTAAAGCCTTGACGGAAAGCTCGAAATGAAAAGCTCAAAGAGGACAATATGTGCTAGCGGTGTACTTGGGCTGTTACACTCCGACCCTCTTTTCCATGCATATTTTAGGGCCTCCAGGTATGCCACGTCGCATTCTAGGAATGTTAACTTTAACCGTTACTATCTTCTCATCATATGTGTCCAATACCCTGCGAGTCTGTAAAGGTTAAAGATGACGCGCTTGATTGACGTTAAATTTTAGTCTTAGTCAATAATGAGAGTTAATGTAGATGGTGGCACCACATGGATGGTTGGATTTCCACGAACCACCGTCATTAAAATTATAATTTGATTTGACGTATCATTAAGATTATAATTTATTTATTTATAATTACGTGGGATATGCTATTTTTTTAAGTATAAACACGTAATAATATCATTTTTTATTATATCTTTAATAAAAATTAGAGATTTGAATCTTTAAAATAAAAAAATAAATAAAAAATAATAATAATATTTAGGTTCATAAAATATTTTATTTTTTGATATATTATGGGATAATTGCCGATTATTTAATGAAATGGTTTTAGTTGTCTCCTTCTCCTTCTCCAAACACAACCAAAATAATTTTAGTTATGTTAGACGAACACGGCTCTTCACAATGGTATGATATTGTCCACTTTGAGCATAAGCACTCATGTCTTTGCTTTGGGCTTCCCCAAAAGGTCTCAAACCAATGGAGAGAGTATTATTTGTTTATAAACCCACGTTATTCCCTAAATTAGCCAATGCGTGACTTTCATCATCAACCAGTTATATTATTTTCAAACCAAATTTTTAGACAAAGCTTAAAGAATAAAACATATATTTTAGTGAGCAGGAAGCTGCTCTTTTGCTTATGAGTGAGTGATGATCAATAACAATGCTTCAAATCTGCAACACTTACCGAAGAAACCATACTTTTGTTCGAAGAAATATTTCAACAATGAACCGCTCACGAATATATAGAGATAGGAAATTCAACCACGTCATACTTTATTGAATTCAGGAATCATATGAAACTAAGCTTAAGAAGCTACAAATTCTATTAAATGCTGTAAGTTCATGCAACGACCAATTAGTTTTGTTCATCAAGAGAACAAATGTTTCAACACTGAACAACTTAAGAGTGCCCAGAAACAGGAATTCAGTCATGTCATGTTTTATAGAATTTAGGAATCATATGAATCTAAGCTTAAGAAGAAGCTACAAATTTTGTTAAATGTTGTAAGTTCATGCAATGACCGATGAGTTTTGTTCAGTAGGAGAACAAATAATTCAACAATGAACAACTTAAGAATGCCAAGAAACAGGAATTCAACAATATTATGTTTTACCGAATTCAAGAATCATATGAATCTAAACTTAAGAAGCTACAAATTCTCTTAAATGTTGTAAGTTCATGCAACGACCAATGAATTTTGTGTTGTAAATTGTCATAAGTTTTGATTTGATTTGGTTATTTGGATTAGATTTGATTTTGTTTTTGGATTTGATTTAGTCGTACCAAGGTTTAGTTATATATTGGGAACTGGTATTAGAATTTGATATCGGGATTTGGGAATATTTTGAGAGTCACAATGTATTCGTTGGGTGACATATGGGTGAGAGTCTTTATAGTGTGATAGTGAGGTATTCACTTGTAACACTTGGTTTATAAGTGATTTACAAGTGATTGGTTGCTACCCGTGGATGTAGAGGAACTTCTTCTCTCCGAACTACGTAAATATCTTAGTGTCTCTTTGTGTAATTCCGTTCATTGGTGTTGTGAATACATTTGTTCCGCTCACGGCGCACAACATTTTGTTCATCAGAAGAACAAATATTTCAACAATGAACAGCTTAAGAATGCCCAGAAATATGGATTCAACCATGACAGATTTACCGAATTCAAGAATCATATAAATCTAAGTTTAAGAAGCTACAAATTCTATTAAATGTTGTAAGTTCATGCATCGACCAATTAGTTTTGTTCATCAGGAGAACAAATATGAAACAACTTAAGAATGCCTAGAAATAGGAATTCAGCTATGTCAAGCTTTATAGAATTTAGGAATCATATGAATTTAAGCTTAAGAAGCTACAAATTTTGTTAAATGTTGTAAGTTCATGCAATAACCGATGAGTTTTGTTCATCAAGAGAACAAATATTTCAACAATGACAGCTTAAGAATGTCAAGAAACAGGAATTCAACAATGTCATGCTTTGCAGAATTCAATAATCATATGAATCTAAGCTTAAGAAGCTACAAATTCTGTTAAATGTTGCAAGTTCAAGCAACGACTGACGAGTTTTGTTCATAAGGAGAACAAATATTTCAACAATGAACAACTTAAGAACGCCCACTTTGCAAAATTCAGAAACCATATGAATAAGTTTTGTTTATAAGGAGAACAAATATTTCAACAATGAACAACTTAAGAACGCCCAGATATAGGAATTTAGTCATGTCATGCTTTACAAAATTCAGAAACCATATGAATCTAGGCTTAACAAGCTACAAATTATGTTAAATGCGGTAAGTTCATGCAACGATCGATGAATTTTGTTCATAAGGAGAACAACTATTTCAGCAATGAACTTAAGAATGCCCAGAAACAGTAATTCAGCCATGTCATGCTTTACAGAACTCAGGAATCATATGATCTAAGCTTAAGAAGGCCACAAATTCTATTAAATGCTGTAAGTTCATGCAACGGTCGATGAGTATTGTTCATCAGGAGAACAAATATTTCAACCATGAATAGTATAAGAATGCCCAGAAGCAAGAATTCAGTCCTGTCATGCTTTACAGAATTCAGGAATAATATGAATCTAAGTTTTAAGAAGCTACAAATTCTGTTAAATGCTGTAAGTTCATGCAATGCAACGACCGATGGCGAAAATCATTCATGGACTACACGAACTACTTGTTTGCCTAAGTTATCTCCAGAGAAAAGTCCTACAAAGGCAGCTGGAGCATTTTCCAAGCCTTCCTTCAAATCTTCAACGTAAACAATCTTTCCCTGCTTGTAGTAGTTACTAACCTCGTCGTAGAAACGGGGAAATAAGTCCAAGTAGTCGCTTTGTAGAAATCCCTTCATGTTCACACGCTTCGTTATGAGATTCCACAGATTGGTGATTCCTTTTGGATTGGAGATGCTGGTCTGAGATATCACCCCACAGACAGCAATCCTACCATGAACCCTCATGTTGCATAGTGCAGCATCAAGCATGTCCCCGCCAACATTGTCAAAATATATGTCTACGCCTTCGGGAAAGTACCTGCAAATGAGATATGAGTTTGTGTAAGTCTTATTTGTTAGGAAACACGACCCTCCACAATGACATGATATTATCCACTTTGAGTATAAGCTCTCGTGGCTTTGCTTTTGGTTTGTCCGAAAGGCCTCGTACCAATGGAGATTGTGTTCCTTGCTTATAAATCCATGATCTTCCTCTTACTTAGCCAATGTGAGACTACCCCTCTCAATAATCCTTAACATCTATGATCCCTCGAGGGTGGTTCTCGTGGTAAGGGCTTAAGATGTTTGGAGATACCTCCAAGGTTGTGGGATTCAACTTTCCACTCGGAGAACACAATGATTTTAAGACTTTTTTTCTTTATCACGGAGCTGACTATTAAGAAATTACGTCCCTAAGCCTTACAAATGATAAAGACAAAGAAGTGTTTCGTTTCATTGAAAAAACCAAGGCAAATATAACCATGTGGAGAGCCGGACCGTCCTATCGAAGAAAGAGATCAAAGGGTGATTCGAGCTGACAAGCACGATTGACCGGACTGGAGTCTCAGATTTTGCCGTTCTTCTAAACCTATTACTCACAAGAGCTATCTTGAATAATTCAGTGTGCACAATAGTTTTTCTGTACCTTTTCCTAATGCTGAGATAACTAACAAATAACTAAATAATTGCAAATAATTTGTTTTTCATCAGATCGGCGCTGATGATTTATCAAATTTATATCATCATAGAACTCGTTGCTTGCTCACCTTTTCAAAGTTGCATCCAAGTTTGACTCTTCTTTATAGTTGAAAGCTTCGTCAAATCCAAGCTTGCTCTTCAGAATATCAACCTAAGATGATCATTGAAATGATCAGTAATGAACAAGGCCGAAAATAAATTGCAGTATCAAAGAAAATTGCATGGGTCCTAAACATCCAAGATGCTTTGAACTCCCCCAAAACCATTTTCCAAAATCTACCAGATGAACTCCTCAAACCTAATGATTAATGTGATCTTCTAATACCCTAATATTTCCTGGCAATATATGTTGTCTTGAGTTCTTGAAATGAAAATTGATGATTAAAATGTTTCCCCCTCCACAGGGTATCAAAGAGATTTTACCTTTTGCTTTGTTCCAGCACTTCCTACAACATAGCAACCATGCAACTTCGCAAGTTGGCCAACGAGTTGACCAACTGCTCCAGATGCCGCGGAGACAAATACATAATCGCCTTGTTTCGGGGAGCAAACCTCAAAGAATCCCGCATAAGCAGTAAATCCAGGCATGCCTGTGTAAATTTCCGTAGTTTCAAGATCATCTTAAACAAAGTGGAAATTACAACTATTGTAAGAATGGAAGGAGTCATGTTTGAATATCGAGTTTTTCTGTTAAGACCAATAAAGCTATATTTGACTACACAACGACGCGCCTTTCATTTGCTTAATCCAAAATTAGCATGTTCTTGTTAGGAACCACGAACCTCTACAATGGTATGATGTTATCCACTTTGAGCATAAGCTCTCGTGGAGGGTGATATCAATGAAGATGTATTCCTTACTTATAAACCCATGATCAACCCCTTAATTAACCGATGTAGGACTCCTCTCCCAACAATCCTCGACCATTGTTACCCTCATATATTTGAATTAAGATCACAAGCTTAGTAACAAATGATTAACTTAGGTGACTAAATCGTGAGCCTAATTATGATAGTTTTTGTACATGGCACAGAACAAATGTGTAAAAAACTGATCCTGGTAGTCAACTTCACAAGAATTCCCTTTCACGTAGGATTTTGGAAGATGACCCCCATAACATCAGTCTGGTAAGGTGGAATATAGCCACTAATAGCAATATCAATAGAAACAACTAATGGAGTTTAAGACCATGAAAAAAAGAGCTATTTATTTCCACTGAGGAAGAAAACATACCAAGAAGACCAACATGAAATGAGAGAGGGAAATCGTCTGGCTGAACTTTTCTCAGCTGAAAACTTCCCTGATTAATTAAGCTGTAATCCTCCCAACGTGTAAAGCCAGAAACAATGTCACCAGGCTTGAAATTGGAGTCATCAGAGTCCACAACTTCAGCAACCCCAAAGCCTTCAATTGGCTTCACAAGATAACACGTGAAGTAAGGAACATATTACCAAAACACAATCTCATATTACTCGTCATACATACACTATAAACTGTCTCCTTGCAATAAAAACAAACTTGAATTTGAAAGTAAACTTCTTTGTTTCTTCCATGCCAAGGATATTCTTAGAGTATTTTCTCCTTTTTCAAAGTTCAAAAGGGAGGGAGAGAACTACCTCTTTGAGTTTCCCTCACCCTCGCCTCTATTCACCTTGGCATTGCCATTGTTGCCATAAACATAAAGTTTGGGGCGAAAAAAGGATGCCCATGGCATATCCCTCATTAAATATATGTATGCGAAGGTCGTGAATAAAGAGATGAAGACAAGAGTCACCTTAGCTTACACCATCGAAGTGTTTTCTCCTTTTTCAAAGTTCAAAAGGGAGGGAGAGAACTACCTCTTTGAGTTTCCCTCACCCTCGCCTCTATTCACCTTGGCATTGCCATTGTTGCCATAAACATAAAGTTTGGGGCGAAAAAAGGATGCCCATGGCATATCCCTCATTAAATATATGTATGCGAAGGTCGTGAATAAAGAGATGAAGACAAGAGTCACCTTAGCTTACACCATCGAAGTGTTTTCTCCTTTTTCAAAGTTCAAAAGGGAGGGAGAGAACTACCTCTTTGAGTTTCCCTCACCCTCGCCTCTATTCACCTTGGCATTGCCATTGTTGCCATAAACATAAAGTTTGGGGCGAAAAAAGGATGCCCATGGCATATCCCTCATTAAATATATGTATGCGAAGGTCGTGAATAAAGAGATGAAGACAAGAGTCACCTTAGCTTACACCATCGAAGTGTTTTCTCCTTTTTCAAAGTTCAAAAGGGAGGGAGAGAACTACCTCTTTGAGTTTCCCTCACCCTCGCCTCTATTCACCTTGGCATTGCCATTGTTGCCATAAACATAAAGTTTGGGGCGAAAAAAGGATGCCCATGGCATATCCCTCATTAAATATATGTATGCGAAGGTCGTGAATAAAGAGATGAAGACAAGAGTCACCTTAGCTTACACCATCGAAGTGTTTTCTCCTTTTTCAAAGTTCAAAAGGGAGGGAGAGAACTACCTCTTTGAGTTTCCCTCACCCTCGCCTCTATTCACCTTGGCATTGCCATTGTTGCCATAAACATAAAGTTTGGGGCGAAAAAAGGATGCCCATGGCATATCCCTCATTAAATATATGTATGCGAAGGTCGTGAATAAAGAGATGAAGACAAGAGTCACCTTAGCTTACACCATCGAAGTGTTTTCTCCTTTTTCAAAGTTCAAAAGGGAGGGAGAGAACTACCTCTTTGAGTTTCCCTCACCCTCGCCTCTATTCACCTTGGCATTGCCATTGTTGCCATAAACATAAAGTTTGGGGCGAAAAAAGGATGCCCATGGCATATCCCTCATTAAATATATGTATGCGAAGGTCGTGAATAAAGAGATGAAGACAAGAGTCACCTTAGCTTACACCATCGAAGTGTTTTCTCCTTTTTCAAAGTTCAAAAGGGAGGGAGAGAACTACCTCTTTGAGTTTCCCTCACCCTCGCCTCTATTCACCTTGGCATTGCCATTGTTGCCATAAACATAAAGTTTGGGGCGAAAAAAGGATGCCCATGGCATATCCCTCATTAAATATATGTATGCGAAGGTCGTGAATAAAGAGATGAAGACAAGAGTCACCTTAGCTTACACCATCGAAGTGTTTTCTCCTTTTTCAAAGTTCAAAAGGGAGGGAGAGAACTACCTCTTTGAGTTTCCCTCACCCTCGCCTCTATTCACCTTGGCATTGCCATTGTTGCCATAAACATAAAGTTTGGGGCGAAAAAAGGATGCCCATGGCATATCCCTCATTAAATATATGTATGCGAAGGTCGTGAATAAAGAGATGAAGACAAGAGTCACCTTAGCTTACACCATCGCTACCTTACATGATGTAAACTTAATCTGCATTACTCTTCGAATACTTACTGGTGGATACAGAAGTTTCAACCACTTCATGACCATTATCTTCTCCATCGAAATGAAATATGAGCAAACTTAATGTTGGGAATCACGACTCTCCACAACGGTAGTATGATATTGTCCACTTTGAGCATAAGCTCTCATAGCTTTGCTTTGGGCTTCCCCAAAAGGCCTCATACCAATAAGATGTATTCCTTACTTATAAACCCACGATCATTCCCTAAATTAGCCAATGTGGGACTCCCTCCCGACAATCCTCAACACTTAAAACCTTGTTTGATAACGATTTTGTTTTTTCCTTTTTGTTTCTAAAATTTATGCTTGTTTTCTCACGAGTGGTTTTCACCTTTTCTTCAGAAATGATTCAAAAGTAAAAACAAGTTTTTAGAAACTTTGTTTTAGTTTATGAAATTGGGCTCATTTTTTTTAAATCATTCATAGAAATTATATAACAAAACAAAGAAATTATCGGTAAAAGTAGTACTTATAAGTTTAATTTTCAAAATCAAATAGTTCTAAGACGAAACATAAATTTGTTTGAGTTTGGCCTAACATGGTACCATAAATTTTTTCTAATATTCTCTTGGATGAAAGTTCTAAGATGAAAGTTTATTATCCACAATGGTATGATATTGTCCACTTTGAGCATTAGCTCTCATGGCTGGCTTTGCTTTGGACTTCCTCAAAAGGCCTCCAACTAACGGAGAGAGTATTCTTTGTTTATAAACCCATGACCATTCCCTAAATTACCCTCGAACAAAGTAAGGCTTGACTCCTTTGGAGTCTTAATCATTTTTTACTGCCTTTGAGGAGGCTTGACTCCTTTTCTTTTGGAGTCCTTTGTTCGATATTTGAGGATTTACCAATCTATATTGGTACGACTAAGTTTAGGGCATGACTATGATACCATGTTAGACGAACAGACCCCCACCATGGTATGATATTGTCCACTTGTCCACTTTGAGCATAAGCTCTCATGGCTTTGCTTTGGGCTTCTCCAAAAGACCTCATAAGAGAGTATTTTTTGTTTATAAACCCATGATCATTCTCTAAATTAGCCGATGTGGGACTTTCATCATCCAACAAATGTATACTGGGAGTGGATCCATTCGATTAACACTAACCATGACATCAACAAACCCCTAAATCCATCCAATCCAATCAATTACGGTACTTCTGATCAACGATTCATAACATACATTGTAGCCCGCCGACAAGGAAAGTAGAAGAAATCCAGAAATCAAACCGCGTTATCCAGTATGTTATGAATCCGAAACCAAAATCGAAGGATGTAACAAACCTCTACTCCTTACAGAGAAAACCAACACAAGAAACAGAAAACAAATCACAGAGAAGAACAGTACCTGGCCAGGAACAAAAGGGGGAATGTAAGAACCGTGGAAATCGCGCATACGGCCTCGCATATAAGGATCGCAAGAAAGGAAGAGATTCTTGACGAGAAAATGGCCGGATCCATTGGGAGCCTCGAGCTTAATCCTCCCAACTTTGAGTTCGAAATCCGTCACTTGTGGAACTCCATCAATGTAGCCTTTGAATATCACTTGCTTGTTCTCCACTTCCGCCATCGCTACAAAATCGAAGGAAGAATCGGTTACTGGTATGAACCAGTGAGCGAATTTCAGGAAATCGGCTGCCGATTTTTCCAGAAGAGAAAGTGTTGAACTCTCGTTTTATTGTTATTACCGATTAGTGCAAAAGTTGACTAAGCAAGTAATGAACGGCCGTTGACTATTCACTAACGACCTTAATTGATATATTATATATTTATTTATTTAATAATTATAATATTAAAAAGTCAAAATTAACCTTAAAAAAACCAAATTTTACGCTCTATTTTCGAGTTCTAAAAGTATCAATTTAAAATATAAATTTTAGATTTAATTTATAATATTTTTTTCCTCATAATTTTGTGGGACCCTTTTGTGGGACCCACTTCTTTTTGTTTATCTACATTTATTATATATATATATATATATATATATATATATATATATATATATATATATATATATATTTATGTATGTATATATATAATATTTCTTATTTCAAATTAACAATATGTCGATATTAAAAATAAAAAATAAAAGCATAAATGGTATTTTTTTTAATTTATTGAAATAGACTAAATAATATTTAATTTTAAAGTAGATATATTTTAAAAAAAATACTTAATTTCTAAATTACCTAAAAAAATAACCGAGGTATATGTATGATATTTATTTTGAACCCGTTGGACGAATTTGTTAATATCTCTATGGGCGTAATTATGGGCTAATACACGTTCATCGAAAACCAATGGAAAACATTAGTGCCTAATGAACCGTCACGAAAACTAGGTTTTACCTGTCATGATGTATTGTACGTAAATGTTTTTCCGACCCTAATAATGTAATCACTTACTAAACATTTGCAAAGACTCGTCCTATGTTTAACATTTTTTTAGGTAAAAGTAAAGGACTCGTGTACAATTGACCGTGTCTACTACGCTCACTTTAGTCGTTAAACCTGATTTCAACCATGATTTTTCTATAATTACAAGTTTACAAATATTTTAGTCCATGGCAAATCGGTCATGACATACATGTAGCGTAGTTTTCTTAACCTCGGGTCAGCCAAAGCGGCTCCTTCATAAACTCAACCCCATGGATCTATTCTATTAGCAATTATAGTAACGGTACGGATGGTCAACGGGGACTAGTGCTTTTGCTGTTGTCTCTACCACAGTCGCCTCTTTCAATATTAAAAAATTCGACCGTCAGGGCTAAAGCATATACATATAAAGAGAAACAAAAGACAGATGTAGCTTCCAAGACCTGTCGGAGATATTTGATTGATCTCGTGCGGTACTTTCCCGAGCACACCGCTCTACTTCCAAAGGCTATATTTCTCATATTTACAGTCCAAAACTTTTGAAGCATAGTCCATATGTGATATCTAATAAACAAATCAGCATCTTCAATAACAGGAGACTATTTTTACAGATAATATATACATGAGTATCTGTGTCATAATACAAAAGATGGTACAATAAACACATTAATACACGACCGTCCCCACTGGACTCGACCCGACCTGACTCGATCGCACGGTTAGACTCACTGGCCAATTACCGCTTACATAAAACGTCTAGCTTGAACAGAGCAATTATATATAAATAATAGTAACAAACAAAAGATTATTGTGTTGGGTAGAGTAGAGGAGTTTCTGATGATGGGAACAGCTATATATTGACGTCCCGAGTGGAGCATCGGCCGAACTAACACCTACCGGAGCCATTTTGGTATTTGGGTTTTGATTTTCGGGTTTTCGGGTTTTCGGGTTTTCCTCCAGCTGTGTATCTCTGCCTTTTCCTAAAGTAAATCAGAAATTTGATTTCATGAGATTTATTCTTGGCTTTATACTAATGTTGTCAAAGGGTCTTTCCTGTTCTACATGGAGGTAATCCTTTGTCTTGAGAACCTGCAGAAATAGTGACGTTTGTGCATAAATGAACCAGCAAAATTAGCAGATGGCATGTATTCAGAAACACGAAAACTAGAAGATGTCGGTGAGTAGGTTACGAGAGTTTTGTAGGACGTAAACCGAGTCCAACCGGATATCATTTTTGGACACCCGTCCCAATACAAGCGTCACAGAGATAGGAACTAAATTGAAATATGTGAGCCTGAGAGAACGGGTAACATTTGTGACATGTTCGAACGAATAACAAATAAGACGCAGATGTCGTTCATTTGAACCCCAATTTCTTTACGTGTAAGATCTCACATCGGTTGGGGAGGAGAACGGAACACCCTTTAAGGGTGTGGAAACCTCCCCCTAGTAGACGTGTTTTAAAAACCTCGAGGGTAAGTCCAAAAGGGAAAGCCCAAAGAGGACAATATCTCCTAGCGGTGAGCTTGGGTAGTTACAAATGTTATCAAAGCCAGACACTGGGCGATGTACCAGTGATGAGGCTGTTTCCGGGGGGGGGGGG
>NW_019268522.1:2921215-2933837 GCF_002738365.1 Cucurbita moschata | reverse complement strand
GGGGGGGGGGGGGGTAGACACGAGGCAGTAAGGACGCTGGGCCCTGAACAGGGTGGATTTGGTGGGGATCCCACATCGATTGGAGAAAGGAACGAATGCCAGTGAGGACGCTGGACCCTGAAGGGGGATGGATTGTAAGATCCCACATCGGTTGGGGAGGAGAACGAAATACCCTTTATAAGGGTGTGGAACCCTCTCCCTAGTAGACGTGTTTTAAAAACCTTGAGGGTAAGCCCAAAAGGGAAAGCCCAAAGAGGACAATATCTGCTAGTGGTAGGCTTGAGCTATTATAAATGATATCAAAACCAGACACCGGGCGATGTGCCAGCGATGAGGTTGTTCCTCAAAGGGGGTAGACACGAGACGGTGTGCCAGTAAGGACGCTGGGCTCTAAATGGGATGGATTTGGTGGGGGTCCCACATCGATTGGAGATAGGAATGAGTGTCAGTGAGGATGCTGGACCCTGAAGGGAGATGGATTGTAAGATCCCACATCGGTTGGAGAGGAGAACGAAATACCCTTTATAAGGGTGTGGAACTCTCTCCCTAGTAGACGCGTTTTAAAAACCTTGAGGGTAAGCCCAAAAGAGAAAGTCCAAAGAGGACAATATCTACTAGCGGTGGGCTTGGACTGTTACAAATGGTATAAGAGCCAGACACCGGGCGATGTGCCAGCGAGGAGGTTGTTCCTCGAGGTGGGGGGTAGACACTAGGCGGTGTGCCAATAAAGACACTGGGCCTCCAAGGGGGTGGATTTGGTGGGGTCCACATCAATTGGAGAGTGGAACGAGTGCCAGCGAGGACGCTGGACCCTAAAAGGGGATGGATTGTAAGATCCCACATCGGTTGGGGAGGAGAACGAAACACCCTTTATAAGGGTGTAGAACCCTCTCCCTAGTAGACACGTTTTAAAAACCTTGAGGGCAACCCCGAAAGGAAAACCCCAAAGAGGACAATATCTGCTAGCGGTGGTTTTGAGCTGTTACATTATGAGCTTTTTCTACTACTACAATGAGCCAAACACAACTAGGGTAGAAAGAACTAGTGGCAAGCAAACACGAACCTGGATAGCTAGCTATCGTTCGACAATCATACTCAGAAACCAAGACCATAGTTTGTAATCATACCTCGGTCCTAACAAGATATAAATCTAGAAGGGTTCGAAATGACGTACCAGTGTCTCGAAAAACATTCTTGAAGCTTCCTTCCGAGTTTTGTTAACGAGCAAGTTATCCATGTAAAGGACCTTTCTCCCATGTACAGTGTCCCTATCAAAGAGATTTTGAAGGTACCTTGCAACCGCCCTGTAACAAGGAATAAAAGGACATATAGATGAGAAGTATGTCTCCGATGAAACATGTTCAGTAAAATTATGAAGGAAACCAGAAGGCGACTCGAGTTGTGGTTTTGGTTAGAATTAACATATAAAGGGTACATGATGACTGCCCAAAGAACACCGGAATGTTCCCTCAAAGCCCATATATTACTGTTAAAACTTCTCCGAAGTCGGTTGGATATAACTGAACTAGGCGTATAAATTAGTTGGAGAAATGGTGAAGATTCAACCGGTGAGATCTCACATTAGTTGGAGAGGAGAACAAAGCATTCCTTATAAGGGTGTGGAAACGTCTGCCTAGTAGACGCGTTTTAAAACCTTGAGGAAAAGCCCAGAGAGGACAATATTTAATACCGGTGGGCTTGGGCTATTACAAATGATATCAGAGCCAGACACCGGGCGATGTGCTAGCGAGGACGTTGGGCCCCAAGGGGGGTGGGTTGTGAGATCCCACATTGAGAGGAGAACGAAACATTTCTTATAAGATAGCAAAAACCTCTCCCTAGTAGACGCATTTTAAAACCTTGAGGGAAAGCCCAAAGAGGATAATATTTAATACCGGTGGGCTTGGACTATTATAAATGATATCAGAGCCAGACACAGGACAATGTGTCAACGAGGACGTTGGACCCTAATGGGGTGGATTGTGAGATCCCACATTAGTTGGAGAGGAAAACGAAACATTTCTTATAAGGATGCGAAAACATTTCCCTAGTAGATGTGTTTTAAAACCTTGAGTGAAAGCCATAAGGGAAAGCCCAAAGAGGCCAATATCTAATACCAGTGGGCTTGGGCTATTACAAATGGTATCAGAGCTAGACACCGTGCGGTGTGCCAACGAGAACGTTAAGCCCCCAAGGGGAGTGGACTGTGAGATCCCACATTGGTTGGAGAAGAGAACGAAACATTTATTATAAGGATGCGAAAGCCTCTCCCTAGTAGACGTGTTTTAAAACCTTGCGCGAAAGCCTATAAGGGAAAGCCCAAAGAGGCCAATATCTAATACCGGTGGGCTTGGGCTATTACAAATGATATCAGAGCCAGACACCGGACGATGTGCTAGCGAGGACGTTGGGCCCCAAAGGGGGTGGATTGTTAGATCCCACATTGGTAGGAGAGGAGAACGAAACATTTCTTATAAGGATGCGAAAACCTCTCCCTAGTAGACACTTTTTAAACCTTGAGCGAAAGCCTATAAGGGAAAGCCCAAAGAGGACAATATCTAATACCGGTGGGCTTGGACTATTACAAATGGTATCAGAGCCAGACACCGGGTAGTGTGCCAACGAGGACGTTGGGTCCCAAGGGAGGTGGATTGTGAGATCTCACATTGGTTGGAGAGGAGAACGAAGCATTTCTTATAAGGGCATGGAAACTCCTCCCTAATAGACACGTTTTAAAACCTTGAGAAGAAGCTCAAAAGGGAAAGCCCAAGGAGAAAAATATCGGCTAGCGGTGGACTTGGACTGTTACACAACCAGAAGCCTAGGTAAATTACTATCGAAGCAGTATTTGAGTGTGTTTTTTAACCAAGAAATAAACACATGCCTGGTACGGGAAGACCATCCACTGTTTTCAAGAAAGCTAGCATCTGCTGCAAATTGCGTGTTGTCCTCGTCTTCTTCAGCCTCGTCGTCTTCGTTCAAAAATTCTGGACGAAAAAAATATATATATCATCAGCAACTAAAGAACGAAAGTCGCTCTTACGTGAATAAACAACTTGGATATGACTGTGAGATCCCACGTCGGTTGGAGAGGAGAACGAAACATTCTCTATAAGGGTGTGGAAACCTCTCCCTAGCAGACGCGTTTTAAAACCCTTGAGAGGAAGCCCAAATAGGCAATGTCTGCTAGCGGTGGGCTTAGGCCGTTACAGATAGTATCAAAGCTAGACACCGAGCGATGTGCTAGCGAGGAGACTAAGCCCCGAACGAGGGTGGACACGAGGCGGTGTGCCAGCAAGGACGTTGGGTCCCGAAAGGGAAAGCCCAAAGGGGACAAATTATTAAGGTGCTAATCAGCTCACTACTACTAAACAATCAAGAATGTCAAAATAAGCAACAAGAAACTCGAACCTATATCATTAGCCGCCGTAGCATCCTCGAAGTCCTGCACGACAAAGAAAACTTTAGACGCAAGGGAAGCAAAGAAGTACCGAAGTAAATAAACGGTACAACAAGAACCAACTTTTCTAAGATCCTATCGTGTTTTAAAAAGAACAAAAGAACGTTGAACGTACACCACGGTCTTCGGCTATAGTAGGATGGTCGAGGATAGTCATTTCCGTGTCCACGGTATTGAGCAAATCAGCTTCTTCACGATAATCGGGATGTACAAATCCCGTAGAATATTGAGAATCCATCGGTGCTCCATCGATTAAGCAAACAGAAGCTGCATCCTTCTCGTCGCAAACGACGTCTGCTGTATTTACTCTATCCCCATCGATCTCCCCTAACTTAACATCTAAGATGCTTTCATCAGGTTTTTCACCATTTTCAGGAGTCAGATAATTCGATTCACCGTTTTCTCGAGGCGAGGTTACAAGGGAAACATTATGATCGTATTTTTCTTCATTAACATTATCTCTGATCTCGGTGCAATCATTAGCATTAACGTTGTCGAGACCTATATTCCCGGTATCCACCGTAAACGTATCATCACCACCATGCTGAGATTCCAATATTTTCTGCAAAGAAGCATTTGGATCATCATATTTATCCCCAATGACTAAGGAAGGTAATTCCAACTCGTGAATGTCGAAGCTATTAGCTGCATCAGCAACATTTCCGGGTTCCGGTCCAGCATTCTCAATTGAAGTCGCTTGCTGCTGCTCGTGAACGTCTAGATCAGGACACTCTAATGTCAACTCTTGAGCCGACTCAGTCTCGTTCTGCACAGTAGCCCGAGCAGGCTGAGATTGAAGATCATTTTTGCCAACGACTTCTTCAGGGGCTGTTTCTGTTGCACTTTCTTCAGTGGTATTCGGTCTAATAGCAGACTCGAAATCGTTTCCTGCCTCGTTGCAAGCACCGACTGGATCCTTCTCGTAAACCCGGATTTCACTAAGGTCAAATGGCTTGGCATGCAATGACGACAGTTCCTTGGAAATACCTAAAGCAAACCGAAAAGACCTTGCCATCAGAAGTTATTCACTTAACGCTCGAAAAGGGAGATTATTTAACGAATGCAAGCGATACGAAAATTTCATCTTCTAGCGTAACAAAATACCTGAATATATGGATTCACTGAAAATTTCGTCTTCTAAGAATTGTCTCTGAATCATCGAAATTTCAGGACGAGTACAGGGTGCCTTTTTCCGAACACGACGTATGTCCTCCGTGCTTGTAAGTTGATGACGTATCGTGCTGAATAATAATAGTACATATGCCGTTAGTGTCTCAGCACTCAGCACGAAAGAAGATCCATTTACTACAATGAAGGTGAGTTACGTCGTGACTTCAAAAAACGCTCATCGGTTAAAAGTCAGTCGAATAACGAACAAGAAACTATAAATTGACGGATTGTTTCGAACCCATAGAAAACGAACAACAATTTAAGGTAAAGTTAGACATAAAAAATTTAAAGATGCCTAGATACATACTCTCCATGCAAAACCATCATATCATCCATAAGCACCTTCTTCTTTGAGATGCCAACTCCAACCGTCGATCGTGGACGTTTCAAGGTTATGGTTTCATGCACGGGAGGTGACGGTTTCATTTTCAAAACCGAAGATCGTCTTCCAACTAAAGCAACATAAAAACCTAGTCAGTGACATCGAGCCTACGAATCGAAAAGTCAGAAATATCGGCACACTTTCTCAGGGATGTTAACAGGAATGCAACAATACCTAAAATAGAAGATAACAAATCGTCGTCATCAGGAATGGATTCTGCAACTCTCTTAGATCGGTGCGCCCCAACGGACTCGGCTGAGTTCAAACTCTGTGCTGTTAAAGTACTTTCCGTGAAGCTTCGCTTCTTCCCCGACATAAGATTACTTCCAGAAACACCACCGTCATCCTCGACCAAGTTTCCTTTGTCCAGTGAAGAATTCAATGATAAGTTGTCACCGTGTATTTCGGTAAGGCCCTCGGGTACAGAAAGCAACTTCTCGGGTGCAGGGAAGTCTGAGGTGGGAGACCTATTCGAAACCTCCGTGCAAATATCATTAGACAATGCACAATCCAAACGTTTGTCCGAGTCCCTGCAACCAGCCTGCCCGTCTTCCAGAACTTCGGTGTCGGCTTTCTCACTTATTTCCAAATTCTGTGTCGCAGCGTCAGTTGCTTGGTAGCTTTCACCTAGAATCACAAATGATTAATCGACTAATTTTCAAATTAACAATGTCCATGACACGAGCTGCAGAAAAAATAAGGTTCATACGATAACCATTAAACAAAAGTAGCACGGACTTCAATACCTTCAAGAGATGGCTTAGTTACACGAGAATTGCATGACAGTAGCACGGACTTCTCCGTGGATGGAGTTTCTTCACCATTAAAAGAATTCCGAGTCTCGGTGTCCTTTGGCTCCCGAAATTCCTTGGATTCAGAATCGATAACCTCAGGCCTACCAGGAGATTCCTCTTGATATGTCATATCTCGAGCAACTTTTCCAGCTGAGAGCGCTTCACTCGAGTTGTCCATGGATTTTAAGGATGGTTGATCACCGATCGTACAACCCTCTAAGGCTAATGCATATGTGCTATCTGAAGGAGCTTTATGTCCCGTGTCCTCAAAATCAGGGGTCACACCGGAGCGACTAGGAGACATGGCCATTGCGTCTAACGTAGCTCTGCTGCGATCACATTCTGCATCAACGGGATCAAGAAAGGTCATTTCAAGCTCATTGTTTATTACAACTCCACTGTTCATTTCTTCTCCTGTGCTTGAGCCATTTAATGCATCTGTAATCCATTTCAGCGTTTTACAGCAGAAGTTTTATCTTTTTGGTAAAAACAGCAAAGAACGGCTATCGGGATTCCACGAAACAATCCATGCAAGCAAAAGTTAAACGGTAATTACCTCCTTTCATCTTTTCCATTGTCTCGTCGGCTGGCGAAGAAAACTGTTCGAGTTTTCCATCTTTGTTTTCCGGGTCACTAGAAAGATGACCGTTCTCTTTAAGATGCATGGGTCTGGTAGTCTCACAATCCAAATCGTTATGGGAAGACCAATCTAAAACATTGGTCGAGCCACCATTAATATCTGACTTCCTGGATTCGTTCATTTCAATCTCCACGGCTTTCGGTTCTGTACCCCGAACTTCCATTTTCAAAGAACCATCACTATCCAAATCTTCCACTTGTCTCGCATTAGATGATGGATCCTGCATAGCATACAATAACAATTCGTGGCCAACTCTGACGACAATTTGTACAAATGCATTCCGTTGTTTACAAAAGATAGAGATATGATGTGTAACAGCTCAATCCCACCGCTAGCAGATATCGTCCTCTTTGGGCTTTCCCTTTCGGGATTCCCCTCAAGGTTTTTAAAACGTGTCTGCTAGGGAGAGATTTCCACACCCTTATACAGAATGTTTCGTTCTCCTCTCCAACCGATGTGGGATAGTCAATATTAACTCGAAATCCATCAACACGTACCTGCAGCGTATCAAAGGTTTCTAGGATTTCCTTCGTATTTTCATCCTTGTCTTTCAAGACGGTTGATGGAGAAAGTGCCCGAGGATCGTTACTACAATCACACACGCACACACACACACAAAAAATAATTAGTTCATGGATCAACACGTAGACGGGAAACAGCCTAAAAAAACGGAAATGCTTCCAACAATACTAAAACAATGAGAAATTCAGTAAATCAGAAATCCTACACTTGTATAAAATATCTTTTTTTCCCGGAGAGGGACGGTATCATTCGATACACAATTCCATTTCTAAGAACCGGTATTACATAGAGCGGACAAGCTTTGAAATACCGAAGAGATATATAATGCTTACTCTGAAATCTCATCGTGATCCTTAACAATGATCTTTTCGACAAAGAGTTCCTGCTTGTCACCAGTAGGTGGGAAAGGGGGACACAAATTACGAACGGTTGGGAGGAAATATTAAACAAGAAAGCACGAAAATAAAATTAAAAAAAGGAATGAAAAAAAATTAAAAACCATAAACGACATTCGTTTCTTTTTTTGTTTTAATATGTTACCTCATCGAGATCTAAACCGATTTGTGAAGCATCTCCATCACCAAAACGCTCTGCATAGCCAAGAAGATTAAAATCGGTTTGATCCGAATAATTGCAGTCTACAAAAATGGAGCGAAGAATACTAACCATCCAAGCCAAACTGAGAAGTAGTGTAGACTACACCGTCCATAGTATCTTGAAGGGTAATTTGCTCCCGAGAACTAACGTGATGATCGACATAATTACTGCAGCAAAATTAGAGGTCATCCACTGAGCGGAAAATGCTACAATATGGGTCGGTTGCTATAGCTGCTGGTTTAACATAAAAATAACTAAAAATTTGAACTAACCCCTGATAAAGTTCATTATCTGGAAGCTCAAAATCGTCAAGATCAAAAGTCTCGGGCAGAGTGATGGAATGATACGGAGCAGTCGATTCTTCGGGAGGTAAGTCAACATCAGTAGAACGGAACGCTTGCTTTACCTTAAGCAAAGCTTCGCTACAATCGTCAAATAGGTAACCCACCTTTCTAGAATAGATCCTCACCACCCCAAGGAGAAGATGGCTGGACAATCGCAGCGCAATTGGCACGTCGGGGAAAAGAATTGAATCTGTTCCAAAAATTCATATCGTATGACATTTGAAATTATTGATTACGAGTAAACTTAGTCCCTTAGATCCTTCAATAGCTTTTTAAAACATTGACGAACATTGCTTTAAGCTACAAAAAACCTCAACTTAAAAGACGATACACGTTCTTAGAACGAATATAATACCGAAGAAACGCATTAAGACTAAATAACAATCGATCCGTTCTTAACAAGAATATGTCTATTTACCCTTCCAACTAATAACAGTGCATCCTAAAATCACTAAATTCATCCCTTAAAAGAAGAGTACACACAGCTGAATACAACACGAATCATATTTTCAGACAACAGCCGCCATTTGGGACTGTTCATGTATTGTTTTTCATAGTTTTTTCATATGTTCTAACTTCGATGTGTTTAAGGAAACGAAAAATGACAAAAACCAAGAACATAGAGCAAAAAGAAAGCAACTAACCTACTGAGACACCGATATCAGTGTCTGCCACTTGATTTTTCCGCAGCTTCCTCTCCAAATGAGCCGCTATCCATATTGTCCCAAGAGGCCCTTTCTTGGCCAATATGAATTGAGAATAGAACATCTTTTCACTTCACCTCTGAAACCTTAAATTTAACGAAGAAACTGTTTCCCAAACCTTCTTCCTGATGTCGCAAAATCCCATTAAAGTCTCCAAACAACCCAAATTCTCAGACACGTTTGGGCCCCAAAATCATCTTCTCCACCATCAAGAACACTATAAACAACCAATTCGTCTAATTCACAACAGAAACCCTAATTTTACCCAAGAGAAAAAACCACCCAATTTCCACCTCTGAACACACAAATTTGGCAATTCCACCCAAATTTCACATACAAAACACGACAACTACAAACCCCAGAACTAAAAACGACAAACAACCCAGATACCACAAACCCCAGAACTTCGAACCCACACAAGAACAGACCCGAATTCCCAAAATCAAACACTTCGCACAGAAGCTCCGACACCAAAACCCCGACCACAAACGCCAAAAACAATGAGAACCCAGATAGAACAAGAAATCCCAGGAAGCAAAATCGTCGAAGGAAGTCAAAAAATGAGGAAAAGGAGAAGTGGGTAAGAACCCAAGTGAGGAAACAAGCAATCTGGAGAGGAGAAGAGCGAGCGAACCGGATCGGACCGAGTTGACCCACAAATTGAAGTGAGAGAGCTAAGGAATCTGTGCGAAATTGAGAGAGAGAGAGAGAGAGGGGGGGTGGGGGGTTGAAGAAACGGGTCTGGCTCGGAGCTTGGAGAATTTTGGAACAGTGGGAACAAAAAATAAAAGGGAGGTGTCATGATCACACGCGTCGAAGAGGCATTGGAGAGTGTGTTTTGAGTATGAGATTTGAGTTTTGGATGAAAAGTTTTCAAATTTTTGAACAAGCTTTGGGAAAGAGCCGTCTTGGGAAAGCTTGGATTTTCCTCAAAATTTATCCTACTTTTCTCATTCTTCCCCCCTCTGGGATTAAATATTTTTTAAAAATTATAAATTAATATAAATATTCTTAATTTTTTTAATATTTTAATATTATCCTTAAACTTTCGAAAAAAAGATTAATATATATATATATATCGTCAATTTTGATAACTAGGAATTGAAATCTCATATCTGGAGATAATAATTAAAAAAAATTATTAAAGTTTGATTATTAAATATTTAAAAAATGATATATTAATATAAATATTCATAAAAAAATTAATATTTCAATATTATCCCTAACCTTTTACAAAAATATATATATATATATATATATATATTTAAAAAATACACTAGATAGTTAATATATATAAAAAATTTAATATTTCAATATCATCTCTAATTTTTTACAAATATATATATATATATATATTTAAAAAATACTCAATTAATATATATAAAAAATTTAGTATTTCAATATTATCTCTAACTTTTAAAAAAAATTAAAAAATACTTAGACACATTAATATATATAAAAAATTTAATATTTCAATATTATCCCTAACCTTTTATAAAAAAAATTAAAAAATACTCAGACACGTTAATATATATAAAAAATTTAATATTTCAATATTATCCTAACCTTTTACAAAATATATATATATATATATATATATATATATATATATATATATATATATATATATATATATTTGTTAATTTTAGATAACCATTAGAATTCTCATATTAGAGATAATAAATTCACATTAATTACCAATGAATTATCAAACTTTTTTTTTTTTTGTTATAATTCTTTCGATCGAGTTCTTACACTTCTAATTTTGCGGTAATAAAATAATTAAAAAAAAATACGAAAGTCTAATTATTAAATATTTAAAAAATGATATGCTAATATAAATATTCATAAAAATTTTAATATTTCAATATTATCCCTAACCTTTTAAAAAAATTATTTAAAAAATACTCGTAGACGTTAATATATATATATCTCGTTAATTTTGGATAACCATTAGGAATTGGAATCTCATATATAGAGATAATAAATACACGATAATTATCAATGAATTATCTAACAGGTTTTTATTATAATTTCTGTACGATTGAGTTCTTACCCGTCTAATTTTGTTGTAATAAAATAACGATTGAGTTCTTACCCGTCTAATTTTGTTGTAATAAAATACAAAAGAAAAAAAAAATTACGAAAGTCTAATTATTAAATATTTTAAAAATGATATATTAATATAAATATTCATACAAAAAATTAATATTTTAATATTATCTTTGACCTTTTAAAAAATACTCATAGACGTTAATATATATATATATATATATCGTTAATTTTTGGATAACCATTAGAAATTTGAATCTCAGATCTAGAGATAATACATACACAATAATTACCAATGAATCATCAAACAATTTTTTATTATAACTTTGGTCGATAACAAATTAACCGTTGAGTTCTTACCCTTCTATTTTTGCTGTAATGAAATAACAAAAAAAAAATCACGAAGGTCTAATTATTAAATATTTAAAAAATGATATGTTAATATAAATATTCATAAAAAATTTAATATTTCAATATTATCTCCGACCTTTTAAAAAATATATTTAAAAAATACTCATAAACGTTTATATATATATATATATATATATATCTCGTTAATTTTGGATAACTATTAATATTTTCTTTAAGTGATCATAGGAATTTGAATCTCATATCTCGAGATAATAAATACATGTTAATTATCGATGAGTTAGGTTTGTTTTGATATAGCAATTTTTTCTTATAACTTCTGTTAATAATAATTCAGTACTTATATTTTTAATTTTGTCGGGATGAAATAAAAAAAATTATGAAGGTTTAATTATTGAATCTTATTCTCAATGGTCAATTTCGTAATTTTAATCGAATCTTTTACGGTGAGAATTGTTACCTGACGAGATGTAAACTTTGGAGTAAAATAGTATGCAGTTTAGCGAGCTTGGGCAAAACTGCTAGGATTCGGAATCCAGATTCAGCACTTAATAGACTCGACATTCCTCTGCGACATGGTAACTATGTCCAAGTTTCAGAATCCGAATTCGACACCTGATGACCTCCACATTCGTCTGCGACGTGGTCATGTTACTCACTTCTCGTTTATAACAGTGAAAACTATCCCACAAAAAAAAAAAATCTCAAAAAGTCGAATTGCTCCAAGCAAAATACGTTTAACGATGAAGTTTCTGTGATGAGTCACCAACAAGAAAGGTGCACCTTATTGGTATAGATATTGACTTTCAGTTCTTTTAAGTGTTCCTTAGTCGTTCTATCATCGTAATCATTTTCATTCGAATGTGGTCTCGGTGCATTAAGTACTCCTCCTTTACTCGGGTGTCATGATAAGATTGTTCCTCGACATCAGTATGCAATCAAGATTATTCCTAAAAAATGGTTCGGCATGTATTTTGCCTCCCAATCCCTTTTTTTCGTTGCTAATTTCCTTTATCGTGCATGCATATAACGTCTTACCAAATTATCATCTATTAGTTCAATAAACTTATCATGTCAACATCCAAGTAGTCGGGTTAAAAATACATATATTTTTTACCTAATATTTTAAATTTTCTTTTTTTATATATTTCATATAATAAGTCTTTTAATAAAATTTAAATTTGAGAAAAATAAAATTTGTGCAGTCGAGTTGGCAACCGTGTAACGTTATTTTAATGGGTCTATCTTCTATTACAATAAGTCGGAGATTAAATTATTTTCAAATAAGAAAATTTTGAATATTAAATTAAATATAAAAAACTATAAATTAATTGGTGAGCATATTTTTTTGTAATACATTTTTATAATTATTATTTTACAATATCATTTAGTGTATAGTGTATTTTACCATACATATTTTAATTTCAGCATGAAATAAATATTTCATTAAAGCTTTTAAATATTTTTTTATTAAAATTATGTCTTTTAAAATTCAAAATTCAAAATATATAGAAACATAATATATATATATATATATATATATATATATATATATATATATATTTTTTTTTTTTTTTTTTTTTTTTTT
>NW_019268522.1:2913460-2920649 GCF_002738365.1 Cucurbita moschata | reverse complement strand
TTTTTTTTTTTTTTTTTTTTTTTTTTTTTAATTTTCACTATAAACAAAAAATGTAAAAATATTTTTGATATTTATTGAGTTTGCACATTATTTTACATTTATACCCTTGTACGCCAATGACTACCTTTGAAAAATCCGAACTCAAAATATTTTTTGAAAATATAATTTTAATGAGTAATGAATAATGAATTATGATTTTTTTTATTAAAAACATATTATATATATATATATATAGTCGTGGCACACCCCACACACAAGCACCACCCAGCTCAGGGGGACCAGAAAACGCCTTTTGGTTTACCCCTGGCCCTTGCTGCCTTCCTTAATAAGCCCTCGAGCCTCCTTTACACCGTCTTCCTCATAGAAGCCATCGGGTTGACCCCTCAGGCTGAATTCTATGGTCGAGAACGCTGTAATAAGAAATTAGCCATAAGAGACGCTTTTAAGTATTGCAAAAGAAAAGGCCTGCTGATAGAGCTGAGCGGGGATGCGAGACTAGTTATCAAGTCAGAGAGACGCCTGGCTCGTAAGCTAGCCCCCTTAAAAACCCATTACTTAATAAGATTTGTTACGCACGATATGCCGACGACTTACTACTGGGAATCATGGGTGTCGTAGAGCTTCTCATAGAAATACAAAAACGTATTGCCCACTTCCTACATTCCAGCCTGAACTTTTAGGTAGGCTTTGCAGGAACAACAAGAACTGCACGGAGGAATTCCCTAGTACAACCATTTGGGAATTCCCTGGTTTCTTATATATATAGTACTTTAAGTTAGATAAGTGTAGTAATTTTTTTAGGTTCGAACATTAATTTTAAAACTTTAACCAAACAAAAAAGCGTTCAAGGAAGAAGCGTTGAATGAACTAAGACTACACCTGAGTGAGAATGATCTTGAAGATATGAAATTATGACGTAAGCTACGACCCCAACGCTTGCTGGGCTACATGAGCATGGACCTTTCTAGAGTACATAGGGAGGGCTCATGACTTGACTAGGTGTGAGTTTTGTACTATTCAACAAGGCCTATGTCCAAGTCCCTCAGGGCTCTAGGCCTCGTTTCCAACGATGGGAATGATGGATCGATTAAATCTCTTTACTCCCTTAAGATCTCACATTGGTCGGAAAGAGAGCGAATCTTTCCTTATAAGAGTGTGGAAACCTCTCCCTCATAGACGAGTTTTAAATTGTGAGTCTAATAATCATAACGACCAAAGCAGACAATATCTTCTAGTCGATTGTTATTACCATTATTGTTCATGAATGAATAGGGCTTAAAACGTGCACCATAGTGAATATTGTTATCAATTAGATAGAGATGTTAAGAAAATGAACTTATAAAATTAGTACAAAGATGAATAATTGTTGTCCGCTGTGTGTGAGATCTAACATCAGTTGGAGAGGGGAAGGGTGTGGAAACCCCTCTCTCCCAGACGCGTTTTAAAAACGATGAGGCTGACGACAATACATAACGGGCCAAAGCGAACAATATCTACTAGCAATGGGTTTGGGCTATTGCAAACGATATCAAACCCTGACACCGGGCAGTGTGCCAGTGAGGACGCTAGGCATCTAAGAGGGGTGGATTGTGAGATCCCACATCTATTGGGGAAGGAAACAAAGCATTCCTTGTAAAGATGTGGAATCCTCTCCGAGAAGCATTTTAAAATCGTGAGGCTGACCGCGATACGTAACAGGCTAAAACAAACAATATCTGTTAGCGATAAATTTAGGTTGTTACACTATGACTTAAAAATAATAAAATTAGATAGAAATGTCCCCCCTCTTCGATGTTAGTCCACATCTACTTTCCTAACAGAAATTATTCGAAGACGTTGATCCAATGTGACTAACAATTTTATACTGTTCGACACTCTAACAAGAGGAGAAAAAGAAGTCATAATTTCACTATGTATCCAAGGGTTTAGAACGATAATTACATTGAATCATTTGAGCTATCTATGTTGAGAACATATCTTGAATAGCAATTGGAAGATCATCACCATCAATATTATGATTTCCACCATAAAGGTTTTCCTCAAAAGAACAATTTATTATTGCCTTCAAAAAGAATTTTCTTATTTATTGTGATCTTCATTACAGTTTGTATTACTGTCATTTAACTAATGGAACAAAAAAGCAATCTCATGGACATTGAAACTAATAATACTTCATGAGTTGAAAAGAGCAAAACTGAAGTGTACCGTCAACTTGCCAAAGTTCCCTTATGACTTTCCTCCTGCTTCAGACGCATTGGCATCTTCTGTTGCATCCTCTGTTGCACTGCCTAATTTGACAATGTCCTCAACAAGAATCTTTCCTTCTGTTCATAAGAAAATGTAGCAACATGTGAGATTCATAACGAAAATGCATCAATGGCCAAAAAACAAGCAGGTTTGGTCGATTGTAACTGATGGGAGACAACTATTTCTCCTTTCCTATGGCAAAGTATAAAGGTGTGAGATCCCACGTTGGTTGGAGAGGGGAACGAAGCATTTCTTATAAGGGTGTGGAAACCTCTCCTTAGCAGACGCGTTTAAAAACCTTGAGGGAAAGCCCAAAAAGAACCATATCTGCTAGCGGTGGGATTGAGCTGTTACGAAAGGTAATTCAAACCATTGTCTTATATTCACAATCATGGTACATGGTATCGTTGAACACACGTATGTCTCACTTTCTTTTAGACAAAAGGGTACACGGGCTCCCACTCCTGAATTAGACTCATGGCCGCTCGCCTGTGAGACGCTAACCTCAAAGATAACGAAGTTCCAGTTTATGCATGTCTCAACTAATCTCACCAAACAACCGTAACCCTACTACATTATTTGTTAAAGAAACTCGAACAATATTAAATCTTAGGTAGATGACCACTATGGACCGAACACATTCTCCTTAGCCCTTTTATCATTTTCACGACTTTTATCGACTACTAGGCCAACTGGCCCATGATGGTTGAGGGTTGTTATTAAATTTTCAACTAGGGTTAAACTTAAACCAAACTCCCAATACCTCAGCTTTATGTGGCACAAAACCAATTTCTGCGTAATTTAAACCAATCACATATCAAGGACAAGAAAAAGAGGCAGAAGAATAAAACGGTACAACACTGCTTACCTCTATCCTTGGAGAGACTGCTGATAATTTCCTGAATTCCCTCCTTGCCCAAGGTGTCCTTAAGATGCATAGCAGCAGATACAACCTCCTCAGCTGTCACTTTGCCATCATAATCCCTACAAAGAAGTATGATTATGATTGTTATACTCGTATGATTTGCACTGATGTGGAATTCACGTCAACTAGAAGGCGGAAAATAGACCACCTGTCCAGCAATCGCCAACGATCCCCAATCTTGGCATCGACATCATCAATTTCCTTTTCAAGCTTATGAAGCATTGTATCAATCTAAAGACACAATGCATATAGTGAGTTTCTCAAGTTGCAGAGAAGACATGGTACAGATCAGAGACAGATGCTAGACAATTGATTGCGGGCGAGCATCAAGAAACTAAAATAAACTCATACTCATGAAATACAATTCTGATGAAGAATCATGTTACCCTGTTAATAAGTGCTGAAGAAACCTTGCGACCTAAAGTCATCTCAGCAGCCTGGTCGGTATCCTCCCTTGCAGCTTTGTAAGCCTTTCTTGCTTCTTCTTCACCGTCTGTACCCTCCTTCTTGACCATGCTGTTGTATAGGTCTATCTGAAAATGGAGATAATAGGAAGCAAAATGCACAAGACCAAATTAGCCATGCATTCAGTTTTTTCAAGTTAAAATGACATTCTTTGGGTCCTGAAGAAGTCAGTTCAGCAATCTTCGAGATGAAACAAAAAATTCATCGACCTATTTACATTCAAGTTGCTAGGTTATTATGTCCTACACGACCGGAGAAGGAATAATAAGTTGTACCTCTTTCTTTACAAGCTGTAAGAACTCTTCACGTTCCCTGCTGACCGACTAAAGTGGAACAGAGTATGTTAAAAATCATTGTGTGTAATGCAAAGAAAAAATAAGAGAGCGACAACACTCCTTGAAAGCAAAAATTGTTATCATCAATCCTTACAGATGCAGATGCTAAAACAGCCAGTGCACGGCTGAGTTCACATAGCTGCTCTTGCTTCTCCAATGTTTTTGTTTTTTCTTTGGGTTCTTCTCCAGTAGTCGGACTTGTCATCTCTTCTAATGCTACGTCCTTTTGACTACCAGCAGCTTCTTGCATCTTAGCCAGCTCCTCTTCTTCTTCTTCTTCCTCCTCCTACATATACAAATATAATGAAGAGCATCTAAATGCAAGGAATCTTTTTGAGACAACTAATTCAATACAACAAGAACAAGAAACCTAGATCATCTTGGTAGAAAAAGGCATGCAGGTTGACCTTCTTTTAACGGAACTCATACGGAATCAATCAGCCAGTTAAGCATCGAACTTTAGATCATAGAAGAAAAATAATTACTTGGAACATAAAGAAGGCAATTGGAAGTTCTATTTAAGGAGAGAAAAGAGACTTAGAAAGAAGAAGGAATTTGCATTCCTCTTTTCAGGATTATGCATGAGTTACACTAGCTAACATTCTCTACATTTCAACGGTATTAAATCTTTTGAATGAAATCTTTTAGCTCTGGCTTTATAGAACATCTTTTTCAAAGATATTCTCTGCTTTCAATGTTTTTCAGACAATTCGTTTAGTCAGAGCTCGATTTATACCGAGACAGCAATCAGCTTAAATTTTGAAATCACACAATTCTAATTATAGGCTGATATCCAGGGATGGAGGGAAATACTGAACTGACTCAAACCAACTGGTAATGCCACTTCTCCCAGAAATTTTCTTATAATAGTAATTGTAATAATAAGGATAACTCCCCACCCGCCCCAAAAACAAAACAAAACAAAACAAAACAAAAACCTTGATCATTTCTTCTTGCATTGCTAGGAACTCCAATTTCCTTCTTCTTTCTGAAACAGTATCTTCAGATGGCAAAGCTGTGACCCCGACGGTATCCACAACTTCATCTGGCAGAGAGGAAAGTGTTGCTTGTACAACTTCCTCTGGTCTCACCTTTCCAGACACAGAGAATGCTCTGCATCGGCGACCAATTAGAAGACAAACTTCAATGCCATTGTACAATAAGAAATAAAAACTGCAGAAAGTAAGTAATTTACCTAGAAAGAATCAAGAGGGAAGATGGTACAGAGTAGTTGAGAGATAAATCCAGCCAATCACGCAGCTTCAGAAAATAATAAAAAATTTAAAATGTCAGAACTAAAACACATTTTTCCTTCACATCAACCCCAAGAGAAAAGAATATTACAGAAGAAACGCTTAAGTTTTACAGAATTCTTAAATAAGGCAGTTACATATGTTATGCATGGGGTTTATCATCAAACTTCAGACAAAAATAGCAGGTTAACTCGACTGTCCTGGGCGTTAAGAAAGTTATTTTACAATTCAACTTCAATTTATACTTAGTTGTATTTACTATGGATGTGCTTTTCAATTCATAGCAGTGTTTAGGTGTAACGGAGACGAGATACAAAAAGGTTTTAATATTTCTCTTTATACATAAACCATTTCACACAAATTGAAGCAGTAGGCTGATGCAGCCTGGGTGAGTCACGGTACATCTACTTAAACAAGCTAGTTACATCCCTAAACAGGAAAAATAAAGTTAATATAGATATATAGGTGTTCATATTTGGATGGAAAACCATCTTTAGTCAAGAAGAATATAAGTATAAAAGAAAAGGCCACACCAAAGATACTTCTGAAACAATACAAGGAGCCACCAAAAGACAATAAAGGATACCAGAAAGAGTCAATGTTGTTGCTGCTTCACAAAACCAGTGGATTTTGTGGCAGACATAATACATGGTTGGAAAGCATGTAAGTAACAACAAATCGTGGTTCAATAAAAGAAAATAAAGGAATAGGCATAGTACGCAGAAGGTATAGTGCAAGTCTTAGGTCAATGTAAGTTATTGATATTTTCTTATTTAGTTTGACAGTGTGCAATTGGAATTTTCTTGAGTTTGAATTTTCCACTTAAAATCTTTGTGTCCTCTCTATCCATCTATTTCTTCAGAATTTTTTCACTATCTGTGATTGTTAATTAAATAGATTAACTAGTCAAAATCAAATTTAGAAAAAAGAATTAACATAAAATTGGAAATCATAAATTCCACTTTGATTTCCATATATAAAATAGATGATCATAGAAAAAAAAAATGCTATCCGATTAGAACAGTTCGTATATAAACAAGGAAAAAGGAACCTGTTTTCTCATTTCCTCAACCGAAAGCAATCCAAGTAAACCACGTTCTCTACAGGCTTGACGAAGCTCTGCTTCTGATAGAGATTCCAGCCCCTCCAACTGAATCATCCTATCATCGTTCTTAATCCTGACAAAATATATTTAAGAAAAAAAAAAACATGCTTCATAGTGAGAAATTTTTAACTACAAAAAAAATATATAATGAATTCTTGTTACTTTGGACATCTCTCACCCAATCTTTTGTAAAAAAGAAAAAACTTCAAATTTATGAACAATTTTCATCATATGCAACCTCTAGTAAAGCATGTATGGTTGACTACATAGTCAAAAGAAAAAACATTAAATTAACACAAATTAATTAATGGAATATTTTACAGAGAGTGAATAAATAGTGGTCAGAATCATTAAGTTTACAGTAAGATCTCATCCAAATTTTGTTTACGGTCAGATATATTCAATGTTCCATGCTCATATAATCAAGAACCATATGTCTCTTGTCAAAAGGTCTTGCGGAGACTCTTTTGTTTCTATTTTTATCCCCTTCTTGATGGGATAAAAAGGAAGGAATAGGAATTTTTTAAAACCATTTTTGGATTTTCATCTTTAGGGTTACTAAGGAGTCCTCTGCACCCATGGGGGACTTGAATTTTTTTATAAAAAAAAAAATTGAAATAATGTTAAAAGAAAAAAAAATTGAAATAATGTTAAAAGAAAAAAAAAATTATATAAGGACAGGGATAAAAAAGAATCCGCCCTGAGCCATTAAAATACAAAAAGGAAACCAAATTAGTGAAGATACAAGTCACATAGTAGTTACAAAAAAAGGATGTAAAAGTACTCTGACTTCTGTAAGAAGACCAACCATCTAGCTTCCTCACACACCTCTTCCCCCCCCCCCCCCCCCCCCCCCCCC
>NW_019268522.1:2907605-2912795 GCF_002738365.1 Cucurbita moschata | reverse complement strand
CCCCCCCCCCCCCCCCTAGCACTGTTATCAAAGACATAGTTTCTTTCGTTCAACAAATTTCAAAGGATTAAATCTGGTGAACAGAGGATTTGGCAAGAAGATCAATGATCAGTAGCCAGGTATTAATTCATAATTCATCGAGAGATTAGATACCCGATGTTCAAGCATCCTCTGGACATAACCCACTGGGTAAACCTTGAAATTTCAAGGCCACAACTTGAACAACCACAAGTGAACTACATAAAACTACTCACTTTGCTGAAAGAAAATTTCCCATTGTTGATGAGGTCATTCTTCTCCATCAACACTTCCCCGCCAAGTAGATGAAGAAAATCTTTATACCATAACCATATGTTTCATTTTACAATTAAAAGTCGAACTAAAATTGAAACAAGCAAGAAAATGAAAAAAGTTCGGTAAGGTGAACGTTCACAAAAATATCTCAAATAGAATGAATGCTAATCATTAAATAAAAGGTCCTTGAGCATTTCAGAACTTCTTTAACATGACATAAACTGGAAATGGTAAAGTGGTAGATGTAAGAAAAACAAGTAATGATGAAACAACAACACATACACACACATGTATCAAATGACATCAGAAGAAAACTTCAAATCCTCAAATCCTGAATGATAAAATGCACAAGAGATGAAATTATGCATGCCGTGTTTATAGGAGAATCTTACTCTTGCAGTCTTTTCCTCAGCATAAAGCGCAAGTATGCATCAGTACCAAATGGACTGATACCCATGTATTTGCACATATTCACCAACCGAGGCCTGCCAAATAAATCAAGGTTCGCTAGATACATACTAAAAAAAAAACAAGCTAAATGATAGAAGAACTTAGCTCCTGTTTGATAACCATTTGGTTTTTAAAAATTTACTTATAAACATTGCTTCCTTCCACTTATAAGTTCCTTGGTTTTTCTAGTAGATAACAAAACAAAGTCAAGTTATAAAAACTAAAAAATTGTAGTTTTTGGAATTTGGAAAAGAATTCAAATGTTTTTATATTAATAAAGGTGAAAACCATAGTAAAGAAATCAGAGTAAACAAGCACAATTTTCAAAAACAGAAAACTAAATCGAAATTGTTATCAAACATGACCTTATTCAATGAATAAAAAATTAACCTGCTTATATTATCCAATGTAAGCTCATCGTTGAATAACTTGGCAAATCCCACAATTTCCTCATTGTTAACTGGGGCACCCTTTCTTACCTATATTAGCATAATGTAACACCCTCAATTAGGCAAGGTGCATCAGCTGTAGTAGACAAAACTGGTAAAATTAAATTAAAATATACTGCAAGAATGGAGGATGCAATTTACTTACCTTAGTCATGAATTCATCAAGGTCTTCCGCTGTCTTCTTAATTTCTCCACTTCTGGAGTTTTGGACTTCCTTGGCCATTTCCTTTACAGTATCCTGAAGAAACTTAGCATACTCTATTCTAGCATTTAGCCTTCTTTTTAATGCCTCCTGAAAATTGGAAACTAAAATCAGATCTACTCTGTCCAGAGACAAGAGAAAGCATATGACTGAGAGAACTATGAACTATCTCATCCAATAGAAGGCAGAGCTTCAGATTTAACTGATTCATTACCAAAAGTCCCATATCCTTTGATCCTCAAGCATTAAGCTCAGAACAACAAATAATTTGGGACAGCTAATTCATTCAAAATAGATAAAAAGAGAAATTTCTTGTGCTACTTAAAGTTGAAGACCATAATGAAGCCAAAAATTGCATTATCCCCACGTAAACTAAGGTAATGTGAGCAAAGCTTGATATTTGTCAAAAGATAATGATGAGTGATCTAGATGACACAACTTATCCTACAACAACAATGGAAGATGATATTGTTTGGCCTTCTAGCCAGTAATGTGGTGAATTCTCCGTTGTATACTTGTAATGTATATCATCTGAGAATGGGAGTCATATAATTAACTTTTGCTCTCCTGTAACTTTGCTCAAACGCTCTGGTGCGAACTTTTTCAATTTAATACAGACATTTCCCGAAATAAATCCTCTACCTTCTTGGGGTAGCAAAAGTATTTGCACTATACATAGCTTCACTTAACACAACTAGCAACTAAACATGTCTAAAACTCCCGTCGCTGCATCATAAAAGGCCACTTTCTATAAGTAAGGTGTAGAATTGATGCCTTAACCCTCTCCAAAATCATGAAGGGGGAGCATATTCAAAGGACTTAGGTTACATAAAATAAAACATATGTGATTTCAAATTTGTTCTCTTAAATTGGAAACTCTTTTTATCATTTCGTGAAATTGAAGCAGAAGTTCTTCAGTTCTTTACCACTTTATATCAGAAACTCCAAGATGTGAATGGTCTTCATCATATTTTCCTTGATTGTCCTTATGCTAGGCATGGTTGGCTTAAGTTGTTCTTGGTTTTTGATCTTCATTAAAGCTCTCCTTTTTTAGTTATAGTTTGAAAGGAATCCAAAGGATCTTTTTTAACAAGTGCCTCCCTTGGTGCCTCCCTTGGTTAGAACCTTTTAAATCTGCTCATCTCAAGGCTTCTTCATGGTGTTCTCTTTTTAAGTCTTATGTTGATTTCTCCTTACAGGATATATGTTTTAATTGGAATGCTTTTATCTTTTTACTGTAATTTTCTTTGGATTGTACTTTTATTTACAGTTCTCTTTTTCACTCCCTCGTGGTGTTTGTAATCTCTTTTCTTTACATCAATGAAAAGTTTCATTTCTCGTACAAAAACAAGGGTTCAAAAAAAAAAAAAAAGAATCTGAAGGATTACTACAGAACAGTATTGAGATAGTCAAATAGATACCCAAGAAAGGTATAATTATACAGGCGAAAGAAAATATGTCCATGCATAAGCTACATTCTTATTATAATAGTTTGTTCATGAAAAGATAGAATGTATATGAACAGAAATTTCAGCAACAGAAATGAATGTATTATGCCCACCAGCACAAGGGGAAAAAAATAGTAGAAGAGTTAAGTTCAAAGAATTAAGTTCCAACAATTAATTATCAAGAGAATAAACAGCCAATGAACTGTGTGATGGAGTAACATGTTTAGCAATTTCCACCCAGTTCTGCAACATTTACCTGTTCCTTCATCTTGTCCTGGAAGGTTGACGGTAACATGTTGGGAAATAATTTCAGGAAGACTGGCAATAAGAACTCCATGAACGGAACTATAATAAAAACTGCAAAAGGAACTAGCCTGAAAATATCAGCTGTTGTGCGTGTGAGTTGCTGCCTCTCCCTTCGAGAAAGACCCTTCCCACTTGCAAGTTTCACTAATAACCTCGAGCTGATCCTAACATCAGCCCATAATAGTTTTGTACCCAACCAATAATGCTGCATTGTAGATTTAAATTCATCTTTCCAATGGTGAAGCTTCTTAGCCCAGTCTTCTCTACATGATATAACATTTGTTCAATGAACTATGAGAATCAAACTTTAGATCAAATCAGATAAGAGAAGAATTATAGTTAAAAACCTGCTCATAGAAGCAATGACTCTCAAAGCAGGACCAATTCCTAGAAGCTTAGCCCATATGCTTTTCAACAAAGATTCCGAACTTTTCTGGGACTCTTGCATCTGTTTAGCTTGTGCTTTAACTGTACTCAAACCTTCAACTGCTTGATCACACTCTTCTGGTGACGGCTCTTTAACCCTCTTAGTAGCTGGCTTTTCATTTCTAGCATTGTCGCCACCAAATTCAGGTTGACCAGCCGTGGCGGTGGTAGAATATTGTGAAAGTTGTAAAACATATCTATAACCCTTATAGGAAGCTGACGTTCCTCTTCCAATTCCATGACCAAAAATTTGAGGTTTTATAAGATTGCTTCGAAAATATTCTGCAGCTGGAAAGGGTAAAAGATCCTTCCTAACAACTGAAGATGAGCCCTCTTCACATCCTCCTTCAATAGCTACATGTAGGGGATTGGAAATGCAGCCCAACTTCGGTAACTCATCAGCTTGAGATGCTTGCCCATGTTCAAATCTGGAGAACCTTAGATATAAGCTGGCAGACAGATTCTCAGAATTGAAAAGGTGTCTTTTCTTTACCAAGATCGCTCTTAAAGCCATTTCTGCGTTCTACAGATTTGGTTACTTATGTGGAAATCAAAGGCCACACACTCAACCAAACCACAGAATTTATGCAGTCTGTAGTGGATGGAAAAGAAACTCAACAAACGTCCTGTCCAAGAACAGAAGGAAATTACCTGAGGCATCAGTCTTTTAGAGTTTTACAATATATCAGTTCTACCCATATTATAACTTCAACAACAGAAACCCAATCGATATCGAATTAAATTATTGATTAACTACACTAGATTAAATGGGATGGCAGTTAAGTACTTAAGCTGAGGAAAGACACAAAAATAAAAATAAATAAGATATAATTAAAAAAATTACATCACCACATCACAATAAAGAATAATCCCATATTAATTTTTGTCAACCTAGAGAACTGCTCATTGATATTTGAAATTCGAAAAGTAACAAAGATGGCAAAATAAACATGCCTTGAAAGAATGTACAAAAAACCCAAATAAGTAACCCCAATATATCAAAATAAAAGTTCAACGGAAAAAAAGTACCCCAACATACATAAGTATCTAGCAGCAGCACTCCTTAGAGAGTTTTCTAGCATGCTTTAAACGAAGACTTACAAATATAGAACAGAAAATGTGTGCCTTCACCAAAAAGCTCGTCAAAAAATCTCTAAAAAAATACTTTGATTTGCTTCCTTTATTGCAATTTCACTACTATTAGTTTGGGGTTTCCGTTTATGCCAAAATATAAGAAACCCTAGTGCATAGAACAATAAGAAGTATTCACCTATATCTTTTAATGCCTAAAACCTCCTCATTTATCCACTCTTTAGGGAATGAAAACACATACACATCAACTTAAAGGTAAAAGGAAATGGAAAAAGATGAACAATCGACTCATCTAAAACGATAAACAAACATCTAAGATCACCCAAGTTATGCCACAGTACCAAACATGTGTGGAGACAAAAACATAATGCATAAAGTGATTGATTGCTGAATAAAACGACTGATAACTGACAAATCACACGACAAGTGATTGATTACTTAACATTTCATTAAGGATGCCATATGAAGCAAATCCAAAACAGAAGAAACCCAACGAGAAAAAAAAAAAAAAAAAAAAAAAAAA
>NW_019268522.1:2864814-2907567 GCF_002738365.1 Cucurbita moschata | reverse complement strand
AACAAAAAAAAAAAAAAAAAAAAAAAACACACGTTTGGGAAAGAGTAAAAGAAAATGGGAAATAAAATGAACAATCTACATAATACCACGATAGAAAAACATCAAAGACCAACCAAAAAATGCACATTCTATACTCACATACACACTCGATTCGATTTGGAACATTGACGAATCACAAAACAAGTGATTGATTGCCAAATAAGAAACTGAATTCGGTCAAATGGCGGCAATAGCAAACGAAAAAAACACACATCAAGAAAAGAAAATGAACAGACGACTCATATAATACGATAGAAAAAAAAAACATAAAAAATCAATAGAGCAAGCACAGTCCAAACGCCAAGCATGCAACAGACACACACACTCGGTTTGATTTGAGCAACTGAGAAATCACACACAAAGTTATAGAATACCGAACAAAACGATTACGGGTACCTAAAGAAACTGAATTCGGTCAAAACGGGAAGAATTAAAAGCACCATAAGCCGGAAAAACCTACCATCAACAGTACTGAAGCGGAGAAACGTGATCAGAGAGCTGAAATGTGAGGGATAATTCCATGGAAATGGATTTGGAGAGATTTGGCCGGAGTTTTCCGAGAGATTTGGAGGTTCCCGATGGAAATGGAATTGGAGAAAATAGTAGAACGAACACGAAGGCGAGATGTTGCCGCGGACTCGGAGGGTCTTCTCAGTATAAGCGTCCGTGTCTGAGGAGTTTTAGAGTACAAACAATTTACTTCACTCGTGTAAAAAAAGTCCACCTATCACAGCCGTCCGATTATTTTTCCACCATTTTCTCGGGATAAAATTAAGTCAAAAATAATTTTACCTTCGGTAATTTTTTTTTTTTTTTTTTTAAATAACCCCGGGACCCAGCATCCTCGCTAGCACTCGTTTCTATCTCCAATCGATGTGAGACCCCTCCAAATCCACCCCCTTTAGGATCTAGCGTCTTTACTGGCACATCGCCCAGCATCCTCACTGACACTCGTTCCTTTCTTCAATCGATGTGGGACCCCTCCAAATCCACCTCCTTTAGGGCCTAGCGTCTTTACTAGCACACTGCCCAACATCCTCACTGGCACTCGTTCCTTTCTCCAATCGATGTGAGACCCCTCCAAATCCACCCTCCTTTCAGGCCTGGCGTCCTTACTGGCACACCACCTCGTGTCTACCCCCTTCGGGGAACAGCGAGAAGCCTGACACATCGTCCGATGTCTGGCTCTAATACCATTTGTAATGACCCAGGCCCACCACTAAGCAGATATTGTCCTCTTTAGGCTTTCATTTTCAGACTTCCTCTCAAGGCTTTAAAACGCGTTTGCTAGGGAAAGGTTTCCACACCCTTATAAAACGTGTTTTTGTTCTCCTCCCCATCCAATATGGGACATTACAAAAACTGTTACATTTAGGATTCAAGGCTACTCTATTTACTAGGAATTTGATCAGCTTCTAACGCTCCACACCATTGCGGCTGGATGAGCGCCTATTAGATCAGCATTTTCCGGAACTTCACCTACTCGACCTACAGACATATCTTTTATAGGTGTTGTGGCATTCATTTCTCAATCGAATAAACCACTAGGTCCAGCTGCATTTATCAATTTTTGTATTGTAAATGCATAAATATAAATAAAAAAAATTGGATAATAAATTTAAAAAATATTTTTATATTTAATTTAAAATTATCTAAACACAAGAAATAAAAAAGGGTTACCAAATATATTTTTGTTTTTTTTTAATAATAAAAGAATAGAGAATAAAAAAAATTAGTTCAAATTTTGTTAAAAAAAAAAAGGAAATAAACGGTAAAATTACGAAACTATCCCCAAATCTCTCTAAAGGAGATTACAAGTTTTCATTGTAATTTTGTTATTTTCCCTTTTTACCCCTTCTAAATAGGGGTATTTTAGTATTTTACCATTGCCCAATTAGGCAACCCTTTGTATCATGAGGGCTTCAATTATATCTATAGGTCCACGTAAGGCTATACATAATCTAGTTTGTTTGATGTATGTTTGGCATTAGAAACGTGTAAAATATGCTAGCTATACTTAAAAACCGAACCCGATATTCTATCATCGAGTCTATTTATGAACTGTTTGAAAACGAGATAAACAATTATTTTTTTTTACTAAATTAATAAAAATAACTCTGAAGTCTGTACTCGAAATGCTCATAAACTTTTAAAAATTTCAATGATATCCTTAAAATTTTAATTATCGAATAAAAATAGTTACTATTTTGTTTTAAAATTATCTCGAGATTCAAAAGTTTCATTAATACTCTTAATTTTTTTAAAAACTTTAAAAATACCTTAAATTTTTTTTGTTTAAATACTGTTACGGCTAGTACTACATTTCCAGAATATGCATGAATTTTCAAAAGTAACATTTAAAAATTTGGAGATAATCTATGAAAAACTATTTTTGTCTATTAATAAAATAAATTAGATTAATTTTATTTTTAAAATTTCGTGAGTATTTTTTAAATATAATATTAATATTAAATAATTTTTTTTAGACAAATTATAAAGTTTTGAGATATTTTTATTAATTTAACTTTAAAAAATTTATGGGACAAATTCGTCCTTTTAATATATTAAAATTTAAAGTTAGTTTAAAAGAATATACATTTTAAAAATTATATTATTAAAAAAAAAGTTATATAATTATTGACGTTTAAAACATACCTATACAAAACTTTTTTTTTCTTTTATAAATATTTCAAAACTATTTTTAATCGACATGATGACATGAAATGACGTGACTCTAACTGTAATGTTTGTTGAGGTTAAATAAGGCTGTTAATCGAATTTATATTTCCAAGGATGTTAATAGCCCAGATCCACCGCTAGTTAATATTGTCCTTTTTGGGTTTTTCCTTTCGAGCTTCCCCTCAAGGCTTTAAAACTCGTCTGCTAGGGAAAAGTTTCAACACCTTTATAAATTGTGGTTTGTTCTCATCTCCTGACACGAATGTGGGACATCACATAAATTGTTACAAAATGGTATTTGGAGTATAAAATTTTAGAGTGTTGGACTAAAAATAGACATGACGATGACTCGAAATGACTTGACTATAACTAAAATGCTCGTTTGAATTAAGTAAGAACGTTAGCGGAATTTCTATTCCAAGAGCAGTGTCGAAACATTTATGCTACTTAATTTGTTTCAAAACAGCATTTGAAGTAGAAAACTATTAGAAAGTTTACGAAAAGTTGATATGACAGTGACTTGAAACGACGTGATTATAACTAGGATACTTGTTTGGTTGAAGTAAAGATGTTAATTGTTTATGTCGAAACATTTATGCAACGTAAATTGTTTCGAACCTGTTTTTAGAGTAGAACATTGTTATAAAGTTTGACGAAAAATTGATATGACAATAATAACTTGAAAACTATCACTATAATACTTGTTTGAATTAAGTAAGAACATTAACGGACATCTACTTCAAGAACAGTATTGGCACAACTAATATCTTAAACAACATCACCATAATTAGGGTTCTGATTTAGATTAAGTAAGAACATAAACTCGATTTTCACTTCCAAACACAGGGTTGAAGTACTTGACAAGAACGATTCCAAATTTTGAACTCTAGAATTCACACATTCTATTGAAATTTCTATGAATTTCAACTCAACTACAGTGTTATTGTTTGCCTTCGAATGGAAGAAAGAAAGTAAAACTCAAGAACAAGCTCATCGCCCACCAACTCCAAAAGAATTCAGAATCAAATGGGCAAAAAAGGTGGATGGAAATTAAAAAGGTAACCCAATTCATTTACGGTTTCTCAAAAGGCAGCCACCCATTTGTTCTTCCTTTTCTCTCTCCTTCGTTTCCCACAGCTCATTGATTCTCGCCCACGATTGAACAAACAAGCAAAGAATCGTTCAAAATTTGGATACCCCATAAATTTTTTAGGATACCCATAAACGTTTTAGGTTTATCTCTACATACCCAGTAACCCCATGATGATTTTTTAGGTTATAAACAGATCTTCTGTCAATTTCGAAGCGTTGGGGCTTTGAATCTCGAAAACCCCACATCCCATTTCAGCTTTTCGAGGTTGAATTTCTGGGTTGTTCTAAAGGGTTGCGAATGTCATGTCCAAGCAGTAGCTTCCGCTACAATGGCAGCCACTGTGCGTGCCCACCAGGCCAGCTTCTCAATCGAAGCAACAATAGCTGTGTTATCTTCAATAGCCCTTCGGTTATCACTACAGGGCGGTTTGAGAGCTATGCTGTTAGCTTCCCTGAGACCATTTTCTCCTTTGATTCAATCAGGAAGTTCACTCAGTCTCAGGCTGTGTTCCTTGAAGCTACTCTGTTCTTGCTGCTTTCTTGGCTCTTTTTCTGTATGTTCCTTAGGTTCATGAAGCTTGGAGATGGGAGAAACATCTGGTTCAGGATGAGATGGTGGGTTAGCAGATTGGATGTTTGCTTTGCCACAAGACATTGGCTGGTTAGCTCTTAGCTTTGCCTCTTCTGTTCATATTTGGAATGAAATCCTTGGTCTCTTTTGTTTTTGAATGGCTTTAATTATGACCGTTTTGTTTTGAGTTGTTTATTTAATGTTCTTCACTGTGCATTATGCGAGATGTTCCCTTGTGTTGACTGTTTAAATTCTTGTGTTAACTGATATGGTTTCAGTTATGGGACTTGTAAATCCTCAACATGAACCATTAATTAGATAAAGCGGAGATCCCATATCGGTTGGGAAGGAGAACGAAACATTCTTTATAAGGGTGTGGAAACCTCTCCGAAGACGTGTTTTAAAAACCTTGAGGGGAAGCCCGAAAGAGAAAGCTCAAAGAGGACAATATTTGCTAGTGGTGGGCTTGGATTGTTACAAATGGTATTAGAGCCAGACATTGGGCGATGTGCCAGTGAGGAAGCTGAGCCTTAAAGAGGATGGTCACGGCGGTGTGCTAGCAAGGATGCTGAGCCCCGAAGGGGTGGATTGGGGGGTCCTACATCGATTGGAGAAGGGAACGAGTGCCAGCGAGGACGCTGGGCCTCGAAGGGGGTGGATTGTGAGATCTCACATTGATTGGTGCGGAGAACGAAACATTTTTTTAAAAGGGCATGGAAACCTTTCCCTAGTAGACGTGTTTTAAAAACCTTAAGGGGAAGCCCGAAAGGGAAAGCCCAAGAAGGACAATATTTGCTAGTGGTGGGCTTGGATTGTTACAAATGGTATTAGAGCCAGACATGGGGCGATGTGCCAGCGAGGAGGCTGAGCCCCAAAGGGGATGGTCACGGCGGTGTGCTAGCAAGGACGCTGAGCCCCGAAGGGGGTGGATTAGGGGGTCTTACATCGATTGGAGAAGGGAACGAGTGCCAGCGAGGACGCTAGGCCTCGAAGGGGGTGGATTGTGAGATCTCACATTGATTGGGGAGGAGAACGAAACATTTTTTAAAAGGGTGTGGAAACCTCTCTCTAGCTGACGTGTTTTACTGAAAGGGAAAGCTCAAAGAGGACAATATCTGCTAGCAGTGGGGTTGGGTTGTTACAAATGGTATTAGAGCTAGACATTGGGCGATGTGGGCTGATACTTTTTATATGTTTGGGATACATAAATGTTCTTACTTTTAATTAGCTTGCTACCTTTATTTATGTTGAAGGACGACCAAAAGGTAGTTACGAAACGTAAAACGGAACTTGGTGGAACGTTCTCAATAGCAAGTTGGATTCTTTTCATCGGCTTGTTTGCTGCGTAAGTACACATTTTCTCGTATACTAAAAACAATTCTCGTGTTCGTTTCATATTGACTTGTTCTTTCAGTGTTATCTCAGGTTGCTTTACCAAATCATATCGAAGAGAAGTATCGAAGTGCATAACGTGAAAGCAGCAAACGCACCAGACTTGGTTTCCTTTGTGAACGATATGGAATTTAATATAACCACGGTCTCGACTATGAGTTGTGCGAATATACGTGGTCTTGGTACCGCTGTATTCGGAAATCCTGGTTTTCTGGAACAGTCAGTAATGCCTCTTTCAAAGTTTGCGAACTACTCGTGTCAAAACACGAGTGAAGGGCCAACTATAAGTGTTAAGTGCGAAAGATGTCGTTTCATTCAGGACGATCTTTACGTCTCGTGGCAGTTTGTCGATCTTCCAAATAACCCTGCAAGTGCGGTTGGATTTCAGTTTAACTTCTCTGCTAAGGATCATGTTCAAAAAAATCAGGAAAGTTTTGTTAGTGGAACGTTAAAGAATCGAAGCAATTTCGATGATACGCCAGTTACGTTCCGAGGGAAGAATGCAAATATCATGCAATTTAACCTATTTCCAAGAATATACCGCAGTAAACGTGATTCTAAGCTCATGCAGCCTTTATTTCACGAGTTCGTTTCGGGTTCATCCTTTCAAAATACCAATGAGCTCCAACTATCCCTTGAAAATGCCAATGATGGACTTATCAACATCACCTTGTACATCAATCTTCTCTCATCCTACATTGTTGAGGTGGAGACTCAAAATATTTTGGGCCCTGGTAAGTGTTTTGCTTTATTGACATATGTACTCGTCTTCACACACGCTTCGTTTTTTGTATGTTTGCACAAACAAAATGAATTGTTCGGATCTTGAGATAGGGATGGTTGTTCATTCAGACTTTGTATATATCGAAAATAATGTGTCCTTGTCCTAGATTTTCTAAAAGTAATGTGTCGGTGTGAGATCCCACGTCGGTTGGGGAGGAGAATGAAACATTCTTTATAAGAGTGTGGAAACCTCTCCCTAGCAGACGTGTTTTAAAAACTTTGAGGGGAAGCCCGAAAGGGAAAGCCCAAAGAGGACAATATCTGCTATTAGTGGGTTTGAGCCATTACAAATGGTATCAGAGTCAGACATCAGATGATGTGCTAGCGAGGAGGCTGAGCCCCAGAGGGGGATGGACATGAGGCGGTGTGCCAGCAAGGATGCTGGGCCCTGAAGGGGGGAGAATTATGAGATCCTACATCGGTTGGGGAGGAGAACGAAACATTCTTTATAAGAGTGTGGAAATCTCTCCCTAGCAAATGTGTTTTAAAAACCTTGAGGGGAAGCTCGAAAGGGAAAGCCCAAAGAGTACAATATCTACTAGCGAGGAGGCTGAGCCCCAGAGGGGGATGGACACGAGGCGGTGTGCCAGCAAGGATGCTGGGCCCTGAAGGGGGGTGGATTGGGGGTCCCACATCGATTGGAAAAGTGAACGAGTGCCAGCGAGAACGCTGGGCCCTGAAGGGGGGAGGATTATGAGATCCCACATCGGTTGGGGAGGAGAACGAAACATTCTTTATAAGGGTGTGGAAACCTCTCCCTAGCAAACGTGTTTTAAAAAGCTTGAGGGGAAGCTCGAAAGGGAAAGCCCACATAGTACAATATATGCTAACAGTGGGCTTGGGCCGTTACCGAATATGTCTAAATTCTCCTGTTGATCGATCTAAAAGTTAATGGTTCGCTTCTATAAAAGATTAACTAAGTTCCGCATTTAATAGAACTTATCTTGTAACGTCTCTCTTTTGAGTTTTCTAATGTTTGTAATGGTATTTGACTGACACTGATTGGCCCTACAATATCTTTGTTATGCAGTTAGCTTTCTTGCTGATCTTGGTGGCCTATATTGCGTTAGTGTTGGGATTTTCTTCTACCTTCTTGTGCAGGTATTACTTTTTTATAAATGATGTAATTATTACACGTTCTCAAACTTTTTAACAGTCCAAGTCCACCGCTAGCAGATATTGTCCTCTTTGAGCTTTCTCTTTCGAGTTTCCGCTCAAGGTTTTTAAAACGCGTCTGCTAAGGAGGGATTTCCACACTCTTATAAAGAATGTTTCATTCTCCTCCCCAACCGACGTGAGATCTCACAATCCACCCCCCTGCAGGACCCAGCTTCTTCGCTAGCACTCGTTCACTTCTCCAATTGATGTGGGACTCTCTAATCCACCCCCCTTTAGGGCCCAACGTCCTTGCTGGCACACCGCCTCGTGTCCACCCCCCTTCGAGGCTGAGCCTCCTCGTTGGCACATCGCCCCGTGTCTGGCTTTGATACCATTTGTAATAGCCCAAGCCCACCACTAGCAGATCTTATCCTCTTTGAGTTTTTCCTTTCAAGCTTCCCCTCAAAGTTTTTAAAACGTGTCTGCTAGGGAGAGGTTTCCACACCCTTATAAAGAATGTTTCGTTCTCCTCCCCAACCGATGTGGGATCTCACATTTTACGATGCCATAATGTTCCTCTTCTAGTTTCTTATTTTGCAAGAACTATATATATACACACACGATATTTTCTAATAAAAATATAACATCTGTTACAAGTCGTCATCATAGCACGAGACGTTATTTCACAAGTGAGCTTTGCACTGAAACCGAGTATCGTTCTTTCTCCAAGATTGAGTAATTTATTCACTTCCCTAATTTGGTTTGTTTTGTAGTTCGAGTACAGAATCAAAAAGCTCCGCAACGAAGACACCGTTATGCGTAAAATTAGAAATCGAAGAAAAGCACAAGAACATTGGAACAAGGTGATTCTTCTGCATCTTTTTCTCTCTTGAGTTATTTGATATACCAGTCAAATGGGTATCGGTGGGCGTACGGTAGGACAGGTTTCGAGCGATATAGTCGATTCTCGAAACTAAGTTCTTGAATTACAACGGGTACCGAACTGACTTATTTTATTTTCTAGTTGAGGAAATATGTAATGTATACATGGGACTGCAGTACACTGTATGACAATTGTAACGATCCATCAAAAACGTCAAATTGCGCCAACTGCATTGGTCAACCGGCTCGTAAGGATGAATCGTTGCGCAAGCGGAGGTTAAAGAATGGAAGTAGTACTGCTATCAGTTTTAAGTTAGATGTTAATGGATCTGCCAAGAAGGTAATGTTCTTGTTGTCTTACATCTGCATGAGCTAATGTCTTCTGAAATTGTCTCTTCAAGTCCTAATTGATTAGACTTATCATATGCAGTCTTCTAAAGATGAGAAATCTCCAAAGGCAAGAGCTACTGACCAGGAAATGGGAATGATAGCAACCAAACAAGAGCCGGTAAGTTTTGGGGTCGTTTAGCACGAAAATTTTGACCGTGCAACTCTAATGGATTTGCATCTAAAATGTGAGATCCCACGTCGATTGGAGAGGGGAACGAAACATTCCTTATTAAGGTGTGGAAACCTCTCCCTAGTAGACACGTTTTAAAACTGTGAGGTTGACGGTGATACGTAACGGGCTGAAGCGGACAATGTCTGCTAGCGGTGGGGTTGGGCTGTTACAAATGGTATCAGAGCCAAACATTCAGCGGTGTGGCAATGAGGACGCTGGGTTCCCTAGGAGGGTGGATTGTGAGATCCTACATCGATTGGAGAGGGGAACGAAATATTTCTTATAAGGGTGTGGAAACCTCTCCCTAGTAGACGCATGTAAAACCGTGAGGCTGATGACGATATGTAACGGGTTGAAGCGGACAATATCACCTAGTGGTGGGTTTGGGCTGTTACAAATGGTATCAGAGGTAGACACCGTACAGTGTGCCAGCGAGGACACTGGGCCTCAAAAGGGGGTGGATCGTGAGATCCCACATCGATTGGAGAGGGGAACGAAACATTCTTTATAAGGGTGTGGAAACCTCTTCCTAGTGGACGTGTTTTAAAACTGTGAGGCTGACGGCGATGCGTAACAGGCCGAAGTGGACAATATCTGCTAGCGGTGGGGTTGGGTTGTTACAAATGGTATCAGAGCCAGACACTGGGCAGTGTGGCAACGAGGACATTGGGCTCCCTAGGGGGGTGGATTGTGAGATCGTACATCGACTGGAGAAGGGAACGAAACATTTCTTATAAGGGTGTAGAAACCTCTCCTTAGTAGACACATATAAAACCGTGAGGTTGATGACGATATGTAACGGGCCGAAACGAACAATATCTCATAGCGGTGGGCTTGGATTGTTACAAATGGTATCAGAAGCAGACACCGAGCGGTGTGCCAGCGAAGATGCTGGGCCTCCAAAGAGGGTGGATCATGAGATCCCACATCGATTGGAGATGGGAATGAAACATTCTTTATAAGGGTGTGGAAACCTCTCCCTAGTAGACACGTTTTAAAACCGTGAGGCTGACGGCGATACGTAACGGGCCGAAGCGGACAATATCTGCTAGTGGTGGGTTGAGCTGTTACAAATGGTATCAGGGCCAGACACCGGGCGGTGTGCCAGCGAGGACGCTGGGACCCCAAGAGGGATGGATTGTGAGATTCCACATCGATTGGAGAGGGGAATGAAACATTCCTTACAAGGGTGTGGAAATCTCTCCCTAGTATACACATTTTAAAATCGTGAGGCTGACGACGATACGTAACGAGCCGAAATGGACAATATCTGCTAGCCGTGAGCTTGGGCTGTTGCCATAAGTATTGGAAATACATGTTGAATCACTGACCATTCCATTTTCATATTCTCCATCCAGCCTCAACATCACGTGCTTGGTTCTACCCATGAGACGAAACAAAGTTCAACCGTTCCATTCGAGGGAGATTCTTCACAACCCGGAGAATTTTCTCGTCCCGAAGATATCATACCTCCGCCACCGTTGATAGGTAACTATCGCTGTTTTTTACGGCCAATATCTGTCATTCCCACTCTTCCCTCCATTGACCAGAAGAGGAGGGGATGGATTATACTTAGATCATGGAATGACCTGAATTTTCCGATGCAGACTTCAAACACAGTTCTGATATCGACATGTTCGATGTCTTGAAGAACATAAAAAGTTTGTACGAGTATAACGTATTTCTTAGAGAAAAGCTATTGTCCACTCAATCCGAGGTTCGTGCTTTATCAGCCAAGTCTGCACCGTAAACGGAGGTCCAAACCAAACGTAGAGAACATGTACATCTAGTAAGTAAACAGTTTACTTCTGATACTGCAGTTCCAAGATTCTCCGCTAAGTAGACGACTCGTAAGATGTAGGATTACTGCTACCATTGTGTGTTCGTGGTTCTTTGCAGGCGCTCGGATGGCAGAGAGACGCCTTACCAATGTACTTTGTTGTAATATTGTTAACATTTGTTTGTACTATAGAGTAGAACATGGATGGATTGCTGAGAAAAATGTATAGTTTTGTATCTGGTGTTGTATTCTGCTGCACATTCCATGTGCATTACTGTATGAACTCAACGACTTTGATTCTTACTACTTGTGAATAACACAGGTTGGTTGAATTTTAGGAGCTTTTAGATTAAGTATTTTCACATTAGTTGATGCTTCCATTTGTAGAAGAGGTGATAAATGACCGTTTCAATCCAAGCTCATTGGTAGCCAATATTGTTTTTCGGACTTTTCATTCGGGCTTCCCTTCAAAGTTTTAAAACGCGTTCACTAGGAAGAGGTTTCTACACCCTTATGTTTCCCTTTCCAATAGTGGGATCTTACAATCTACTCCCTTTGGAGGCTACCAAAGGTTTTAAAACGCGTTCACTAGGAAGAGGTTTCTGCACCCTTATGTTTCCCTTTCCAATAGACGTGGGATCTTACAATCTACTCCCTTTGGGGGCTAGCATCTTTGCTAGCACACTGTTTGGTGTTTGGCTCTGGTACCATTTGTAATAGTTTAAGTCTACTGCCAGTGGATATTGTCATTTTTTGCTTTCCCTCCTGGATTACCTCTCAAGGTTTTAAAACGCGTCCACTAGAAGAGGTCTTTTTGCTTTCCCTCCTAGACTTCCTCTCAAGGTTGTAAAACGTGTCCACTAGAAAGAGGTTTTCACACCCTTATAAGAATGCTTTCGTTCCCATTTCTACCACTAGGAGGAGGTTTTCACACCCTTATAAGAATGCTTTTGTTCCCATTTCTAACAGATGTGGGATCTTACAATCAACCTCCCTTGGGGACCCAGCATCCTCGCTAGCACACCGCTCGGTGTCTGGCTCCGATACCATCTGTAACAACTTAAGCTCACTACTAGTAGATATTATCCTTTTTGCCCAAAAGAAAGATTTAAACCTCTGACTTGGAAATCTCATTATCACATAAAACACGATATATCAACTGATATTAAGGAGTCTAAGTATATATTGAATGACGACACACAAGATGCTCAACATTAAGCATCAACAGCAAAGAGAGAGGATCTAACAAAGCAAGAACTCTAACACAAATTTAAGTTAGAAATCTTTACTTTGACCAGCATAAAACTCAGCTATGCACAGCTCAATCAGTGAACAGATCTGTTCCCAATTTATAGTACCATCCATAACCTTTTCCTTACGACTCCACTCGACCCACGTAATTCAATCTTCTCATACAGCGCTGCTTAAACGACCGGGACAAATTCCGAGCACATACAAGGACTACATAATCTAGAGAACGTAATGTTAGATTCTTATATTCGCCAAATCTATTGGCAACATAGGCTAGCAGTAGCAGCTGTGAGCATTTTTATCCGTCCCGGTCAGGTCGCCGATGACAACCACGTTCTTCATACATTATCGCTCATGAATCTTTTTGTCGGCACCAGTAATCCTGACAACTTAGGACATAAGGTCAGGCCAGAAAATAAGAGCTAGAAAAGGTCTGCTTCCCCTCACCGTGTTGGAAGAGACTCATTCTTCCGGCTCTGCTTGCCCAAAGCCTGAGAAAACATCCGCTTTGCTGCTCCTAAATGTTCCCTCGTCAAGTACTCATTGTCAACACAACTTGCCTTTGGAGAACTCTTGTCTGCTTTCATTTTGGCAGCAGCAGAATTACTTCCCCTTGCCGATGACCGAATTGGATTACGATTCTTACCCGCTTCGTTCTTTGAGTTCACACATTGATCTGGCTGCAATTTGGTTTTGTTAACAACTTCCACAGTAGAATCAGGCTCCTTCAATTCATTTGCTTGGACGTGTGCGTTGTTTGCTACACTTCCTTGCTCTTTGCAATGGTTGGTAGTAGCTTCAGGAGATGAATTTATTCTCTTCCCCAGTGCATGTGCAATCATGCGGCGTGCAACCACGGGATCACAGCGTGGCTTTGGCTTCTCAGGTTCACTGTCTTCTCCTATGTGCATCATGAAAATTCGCTCACGAACAGCCAGATAGGCTGCTTCTCTCTCTTCGAAAGTTCGTTGAGGAGGCGATTTCTTCAAACTCACTGAAATAGAACATCAAGTACAGGCAACTCAGTTTCTTATAATCCTTCTGAAAGAAAATCTGCAAATTTAGGATTGAACAAACTTCCATGTACATGTGAAAACTGGAACAGTTTTACCCCCAAAAAGAGATATTTACATACACATTCTATCATAGAGTTACTTTTCTCCCTAAACTTCAATCTTCAGATCTAGAATCCATATCAAAATCCTACCGAGAAGACCTTTTATTCTACTCTACAGCAACGTTTCTCCACACTGCAGCACTCCCTTTGATGCCATTATATGGAGAGAGAGAGAGAGAGAGAGAGAGAGAGAGAGAGAGAGAGACCACACCAGGGAACTTTCACAAATTAATATTACAAGTTCATACTATCTCCTCTGCTATCTTCAAATGGCCACAAGTCCACTATTAGTGCACATGTAAGCTTTAGGTACTAATTATGCTGTATGAAATAATAAGCGTACCAGAAGAGTTTTCCTTTCTCCTTAACAGTTGGTGTGGTATTGTTGAAATTTGAGGTTCATCGTACTCCCACAGAATATCACTCACAAGAATGGACGGCCTGCAATACACAAATAAGCTAATGAACCAATGACCTTATATTAGAACCACCCATGTCTCTACCATACCCCTTCAGTTTCATAGTTCGTAAATATAAGAATCCTCGTTTCACTTTAAGCAATACGTGAACTACGATGAAGAAATAAATGACATCCCAATGTTTTTTTTTGTCCTAAATAAAACTTAATGGATATGAATTACAAATAGTCCATCTTTCCATATAGCTTATGACGTGTGCCTATGCAATCCAAATCTTCTCCCTCTGAGTCGATGTACGACTTGGGGGAAAAACCAATAGAATGTGAATCACAATAGCAAGGGAGAGAGAGGGTGGTATGTAATCCCTACTTGTATTCAAGGACAACTAGAGAAAAGCTTGGATTGCATTTCCTCCTAATACAGACTAACTTTCACAACAGGACGGATTCCTAGTGGAGCTGATCAAAGGCAGAAAGGACTAAGAGTTCATTGCATTGAATCAAAATCAAGGGGACTAAGAGGTTTATTCAATTATTTCAATACAAAAAATAATAAAAGATCTCAAAAGCCTAACTCCAATTCAAAGTAAAACATTTTTCTATAGAGAAGATGTTCATAAGAAAAGAAAAATGAGGGTGAATTTTCTATTCAATTATTTCAACGTGTAAAGAAAACGCACAGACGCGGAAATTGTTCAAATTCCTAGCTTCAACATCAGATCAAATGCAATATCAATAACAATTTAGAATATGAAAATATTAAACCAAAAGGAATTCAGGTAAGGAATTTCTCAATACATTGATGACTCTGGGCATCGCTCCAAAACCAAGTGCCTATCAACGCCTTCACCAACTGATACATGGGCAAATCTGAGAGAGGAATTGGGAAGAAGAACAAACTTAGGAAGGTAGGCATAAAGTTTGACATAGAAAATTAAGAATTCAGCATTATACAAACTAGAAAAAATATTGAGGGGGAAAAAGGCACCCAAAAATATCAGCAAGTCGATGCAACAGAAGACGGTTGTATGAATCCATTGGTTCCAACTCCAAGATTCCATCTGAACTGCTACCCGCAACAATTATTTGAAGTTAGTGATCACCATTCAAGCCATAGGTAAAGAACAATGTAAATATAAAGCTATTCAAATGCAAGATAAACGTGAAATTTGAGAAGTAGTGCACCAAACATCAGAATAAAAAGTGGTTCCTATCCTCTAAATAGATAACTACCATTGTTTGAGCCCATAACCTTCCACTTTTCCCTTTCACACTTGGGTGGAATTGAAACACAAAAGTATTACTAAATTGGACGATAGCTTTGCAAAGACAGATTGCCCAACTTTTCTTTAATCTCGGGAGGAATACGATCGGACGATCGGGGGCCTAATTCAAACCCTTTGGGTAAAATAAGAACAACCCGACATTCAAACTGCCCCTTTTCTTTCAGTTGCATATCATACAGAATTCGAACAACTACTTCAAATATAATATCATAGAGTACCTAACTAACATCATGTAATCATCATCCAACACATTACCTGATTTCATCCTGAAGAAACTTGACGAAAACGTCTTCCATGGATAGAATAAGATGCTTGCTAGGGAGGTTTTCCTTCACAAGGAAGGCCAACTCCTCCACCTGCGGAGTCAAATATCATCAATAAGGAGAAAAAGAAAAAAAAAGGAAAATGTTAACGAAAATAGCACAATGCAGAATTATGTAACTGCAAATACTAGCTGTTCTAGACAAACTTCAGTAAACAACTTCATACAAGCACTAAAGGAATCTACCTTTATCCATAAAAATAGAAAAGAACTACCATCAAATATCAATATACGTGTACGCCAGGGCAGGTTTGAAGATCAAAAAACTACAGAAAATGTCAGAACCCATCTTGATCTTACAACATATTACTTCAGACATTAACCAACTTTCCCAGAACTTCCTGCATATTACGCTACAAATCTATTCTCTTTGTTTGCTGAAGAACTAAATTTCATTTACATGAATAAAGGTACTGATCACAGGCAGTACAAAAGGATAAACCCGAAGAACACAAAATTTTCAAAAAAAAGTGTGCCAATTATTGTTAATAAGAAAGAACGAAAAAACTACTGCATCAAAATTTCCAGAACTCCAGCGTACGAATTACTTCCATTTCCGGGAATAACACTCGCTGAATCACTCCTTCTCATCTTTTTATATGCCAAATTCCAATTCCAAGCAGAATCATAAACAAAAAAATACATCAAAATCTCAAATCACTGAACCTGATCCAGAAACTACCGATTACCCTACAAAAAAACGCAATTAAACCAAAAACCCGCACTACCTAATACCCTGATCCAGAAACCACCAAGTACATCACTGTCAGTTCATCAAAAATACCAAAAATGCTAGAGCCCGCCAAGGATTCTGAGAATTCAACTGAGAGAATCTAACAATTTAGAGATGAAATATGCGATTCTTCGTGAAGTCAGATGAAAGCAGTAAAGAGGAAGAAGAAGAAGAAGTTACCATGGCGAATTGGGTGATAGCCATTGTAGGTAAGAAGGTTGAAGACTCAATGGGAGTTTCAATGGGGGCGATGGATTTCCGGAGAAGGCTTACAACTACGGGTTTTAACGAGCCTGACGTCTGACAAATGATAAATATATTTTTTTAAAATAAATAAATAAATAAATGAATTATTTACCATAAATGTTTTAAATATGAGATATTTATATCCCTCCCATGATTATCTCACCGGTTAGATTCACTCGCCCAACTAATATACCTACTCAGTTAGAACATTTTTAGACTCAATTCAATTGTTCGGTTATAACTTCTTTTTTTTTAATCAAAACAACATTTATTCAATAATGAACCCACCTGCTGTGTCGTGATCTTGATACGCTCACGGCTAGTAATTAAGTCCCATATATATTTTTCGTCCCAGCTTTGTGGCTTACTTAGACGAGGCAATCGAACATCGCTGGTGCAGAATCCAAGCGTGTTCAACCACACACGCCGCCTGCGCGCGCATGTTCAATCGTCTGCGACACAAACTTGCCTCTACACTAGGCCAAGTCATTCGGTTTGACCTTGCCTCTACTCGAGGTCAAGGTCTCTCAATGCAACATCGCATCTCATCTTGTCATCTCGATTCTCATCGACATAGTCTATATGTCTTGACGCCATCCCGAGTCTCGAGATGTCGTCGGTCATCACAACTCATTCGGTTATGCCATTGAGAACGGGACCAACACAACCGTAATTTTTTTTTACTTAAGTTGGTTGGATTATTTGAGTCATTTATTCAAATTTTTATTTTTAATAAAAGCAAAATGTCAATTTATTTAATTTTAAATATTAAATTAAAATTTGGATTTCAATATATATTTTATAATTTTATCTTTTAAATACTTAAAAAGTATTAAATAATAAAATAAAATAAATACTTAAATGTCAGTTTTATCTAATTATTAAATTAGATAAAAATGAAATAAATATACGAATATATAATTGTATCATGTCCAATCCAGAAAGTTTCAATAAACTCAACCCAAGGTTGAAATTGTAAATATGCATGGCTACAAGTTTTTTTCTTCCCGATTTTAGTCTTAGTATCATCTCTAGTGAGTATAGTAAGTGACCTAAACGAGAAAGAAACTTTTATGCACTGACAAATGAAACTCTTTTAAAAAAACGAAAAAAATCTTCAATGATAACCGTTCATTATTATCTAGAAGAGTTATCCACTCGACACAAGACCCTACTTCCCCACTCGACAGAATACCCTTATAAATTCCGTTGGTAACCGCTTCTAGATTCAACATGCTCCGACCCTACAATGGCTTTGTTGTAGATTCTGATCGTGTCTTATTTCTACACGATCTTGAACCTGACAATTGATAATCTTATTCCATACGATCCTAAGAACCAACATTGTTATATAATCTATCGTTTAACTCGTTCGAATATATCTCTGATCACTTAAATATTCAAATCTGAGAGATCGATAGAGTCGAGCGTGGCATGATCAGGCATAACATCACTGCAAAACTCACAAGAAACACTAGAGGGTGTTAGATGAAGGGAGTGATTGATTCTAGATTCTAACCAAGACAATCTTTTCTCAAGACTCAGCACACCAATGTGCATGATCCTAGTACTAACTTGTGCAGCTCTAGCACAAGCTCGAAGCAATAAGTAGTAATCGGCATGAGCAGCGTAAGTTAGCGCACCTTCGTCGATCTTCCTCGAGTAGTGAAGGTAACCGAATCTCTTTGGGTAAACCCTTGGAGGAATGTAGCAGAATCTATTTTCTTCCATATCGAGTTTCAGTCGTCTGATCGCTTCGTCTTTGGAAGTTAGTGTTGAAGCTTTGTCTTCAGAGGATAGTTCATCATCTACATTTTCGGAACTTTTTGATGAATGACTTTGCTGCGAATTATTCGACTCAGTTCGGTTATCGGATGATTCGCCACTAACACGGTCTTCGCTCCTGCGTTTCTTGTCTTTGTTGGATGATCGATCATTCGGAGCTTCCCTCAATCTCTTTTGATTGGAAGCTGCATTTTGATCCATATCTTCTGTTTGTTCTTGATCCTGTAACAATTTCTTTTCAGTGGTTAGGATTTATGCTTTCCAAATAAACACTGATACATAAATTTGGTTAACAGACATGAAATCCCATGTGGCATAGCAACAAAAGCAAGTGATGTTGCAAAGAACTATAAGTTCTAACTCGACTTTTTCCGATACTTATGCACGCATTCATGAATTTCAGGAGACAATTTCTCGACCCCTATAATGTTTAGTCGTCGGAAGACTCATAGGATAAATATCTTAGGTCGCTATAAAGTTTGAACTCATGATCTACTTGGATAACCTATTGTAGCTCAAGTCTAGCAACACTTCTACATCTTACTTCTCAAACTCAAGTTTAAACATCAAAATGAAGGTGCTAATGCAAAGTTAGATTAGAGCATAAGTCACAATTTTCTCATAAGAACTCTACATTGAGCAGCAACCTTTGACTCATTCCAAAGAAGAACATCGTGAAGAAAAATGACCAAGTTATAATGTGAGATCCCACGTCGGTTAGAGAGGAGAACGAAACATTCTTTATAAGGGTGTGGAAACCTCTCCCTAGCAGAGCGTTTTAGAAACCTTGAGGGGAAGCTCGAAAGGAGATCCCAAATAGGACAATATCTGCTAGCGGTGGGCTTGGGCTGTTACAAATGATATCAGAGCCAGACACCTGACGATGTGCCAGCAAGGATGCTGTGCCCGGAAGGGAGGTGGTGGATTGGGGGGTCCCACATCGATTGGAGAATGGAACGAGTGCCAGCGAGGACACAAAGGGGGTGAATTGTGAGATCCTACATTGATTGGAGAGGAGAATGAAACATTCTTTATAAGGGTGTGAAAACCTTTCCATGACAGACACATTTTAAAAACCTTGAGGGAAAATCCGAAAGAGAAAGTCCAAAGAGGACAATTTCTACTCGCGGGTGGGCTTTAAGCCATTAAGAGCATATTTCAGAATTGAATTTCTTACCTCCATCATAAAGAAACATCAATTCATTTTTAACTACCGTTTAAATGCTAATTAGAACTAGAACTTTTAAAACATTAAGAGCATATTTCAGGTGAGGGTTTGGGTTTGAGTGGCATGAATTCATGTATCCCCCAGAAAGAATCTATTATTCCTCTCACCCCAAGAACAAGCTTCCTAAACTTGCACCGCAAACTCAACTCAGGTTAATCAAATCTACGCTTTCTACATCCTCCCACTCAAATCTCTAGGCTTACCACAAACCAATGCCCCAACGCCCATAAGAACCACAATTCTTGAAGGAGTTTCTTTAGGGACGAAATGATATACTTGGCTAATCCTACCCAAAGTGTCACGATAGCAACTAAGAGTAATAAAAGGGAGTTCTTCTCTAGAGAAAGATTACATGTGCCATTCAGGCTTTTCAAGTCTTTATGGGGTTGAAAAAGGGGGTTGGTTCACTTGCAAATACCAAAGTCTCAACACCACATGACTCCTAAAAGTTTGCTAAGAGTATTTAACCCTAAGATGAGTAATAGGACGAACATTAGTTTTCGGAATCACTCCTAGGCTATAAGAATTTAGCTAAGAAGCCTCTATCAGTAACCGGTTGGTTCACGGTAAGAGCGATAAAAAAAAAGAAAAAAAAAAGGCCTCATCCAGTGATTCGAGATAGCCTCATTAGTATAAAACATCCCGGCTAGTCTCCTCTTTCCCTTCTTTGTTCGTTTTCTCACTATATACCCTAAAGATCAAAATCCCATCCTAGTGAAAAAGGAAAGAAAAAGCAAAAGAAATTCATTATATATTTCACAAAAATCACAATCATCAGCGAAATTGAATTTGATTCTCAAGAGAAAAGAAAAATGCCAGACTTCAGCATGATAGCCACTACCTTTTCATTCTGATAATACTTCCAAAATTGTTCAATCAACCGTTCTTCCTCGTGATCCTCAAACAAAGACTCTAAACCAGCAAAGACGACATCCTTACAGTGCTGAAGATAGGTCGGTAAGCTTTTAGAGTATTCTGCCAACAAAATTTTGGTGTTAGCAAATAACAATTTAGTAATAAATACAGTGAGCAGGTAGGAAAAAAGCTTCTGGTTGGCCTAACTTCAAAAATACAATAAAACTTAAATCATACCATAAGTCTCAGCAATATCGTGATACCGAGCTTCAATCTTGTGAAGGAACTCTGAAGCAGTCAGTTCAGGCATGTCAAGATGCGAGTATTTAGCCGAGACAGACAGATTATCCACATTATGTGAAGTAAATCCAGGTCCATTTTCACTATTAGCCTGCACGTTACTGAAATCATTAGCAGGACTTGAATGTCTCTTCTGGTTAGGTGGGAAAGATGAAGCACAATTACCGGACAAACTCTTCTCCCATTCTCCAAAACCATGGAGATTATAGAGAATTCTCATGGCTATAATTAGAATCGACATTACACAAACACGTGAGGGAAGCCTCAGCTCATTGGTTGATAACCACAAATCAGGAGGCATTGACCACTCATAAATGCGGCAAGCATGAGGCAAAATCTTATCAACAGGAAGGGCCAGCTTGTTGAGATAACGACGCGCTATTGAATGAAAGTTGACTGGAGGTAGGTTGAGCCCTATGGTATGAGCTACCGATGCTGCCAATGATTCCAACTTCTGCAGCGAGGGAATTCGAGAGGGCCTATACATATGCTTTAAACTTATAGGACAAGCCCTTGACGTTTTCCCAATGCGATCTCCAATGTCAACAAAAGCAGCAAAATATGGAAGTTTCCCCTCAAGTGACCACTTCATTATGTCCGTTGGCAAAATCGCTTCTCGAGCAACATGGCAAGCCAAAAAGGAAACAGCTAGTGTACAAGATAATGGTATCTTTTTTCTTAAAGATTGAACCCACACAACTACTACCCGCTGACCATACAAATTGTGGGGTTCATCTTTATGCCTACTTGAAACAGGTCTAATGTTTTCAGGATCTGTTGAATGAAGGAACATTCAGTTTGCAACTAAAATCGAAAAAGAAAGATGACAAAAAGTACAAATAAACTAAGAGACCCAATTAAAACAATCAAACATACTGAAATATATGAAGAAAACTCAACCAACACTACGTAAAGGAACAAATAAGGCAATTATTCAAGCAAAATTGTAAGATCTTAAACAAAATCATGCCCCATTACAAAGAAACTGAGGAGGGGAGGGAAGTTGGACAAATGGCCGAGACTACTGGAAGGATTCCTCTTTGGATAATAGGTATTCCTGTGATCGGTTTAGTCGGTATTTTCTTTTATGGTTCATATTCTAGATTAGGTTCATCTCTGTAATAATCGGATGAACTTATGGCTATATGCACTTAGAACTATGATATTTGAATATGCAAACAAGATCAAAGGCCAAAAAAGACAATGTAATAACAATAATGAGTTAAGTTTTCAAGGCATTTATCAGAATCCACGAACATATGCCAATTGGAAATCTAAAGCTAATGGTTTCAGTTCTATCAACATGATTCATAGGCACTTAAATTTGAATAAGAACTATTCATGGAAGTAATGAGTGATCAAACCTAGGCATTGGCTCTCAGAATCCTGAACGGCCTCAAAGGCCCAATCCTCGTCAAAAACCTGTGTAGAAGTCACAAACCTCAACCAAATGCTCGCCGCCAATCCACAGATTACAGGGCTTGCATTGAATTCCTTCACCAAAACTTCGCACTGAAGCTCCATCATCAACTGCAATCCCATTACATATCTCATCCTCACTTCATCAGCATACTCCTCAAAACTCGGAGCTCCGGATAAAGCACCACCCGATCCGAAATCCTCAGGACCAATCGGCCCAACACCATCATTGGACATCACAATGGTATCATCCCTTTGAATATCGTTGTCTCCCTCTAATTGAAGGCTCTCCCAGAACTCAGATTGACTAGTACCGAAAAGGCTCTGTGGTTGAGACTGAGATAGAGGCTCTACCTTCAACACCGCCGGATTACGACGGCGCGTGTGGGATTGCGAGTAGATTGGGCCACCGGCATCACCAGGGTCTCTTAAAATCAAATCCTCGTCGGCGACACCGGTGTCGATGATGTCGTCGGCCTGGGAACCACACTGGAGACAGTAGAAGAAGCCATCGCCACCGTCTGTAAGCCCAACGCTGCCGCAGTTGTAGCAAGACAAGTTGCGGGGGTCTGCCATTGGAGATCTTGAAGGTATAATAATGGAAGCAAGTAATCAGAGAAGATTAGCAACCAAATCAAAGACAAAAAAGGAAGAACTCAAGGAACTCAAAGCGTGGGCTTTGTGCAAGAAATTGAAATTCTCAAGCATATATATTTTCAAGTGGAGCGTATTTTCCAATTACTTTTTCTTTTTATAAAATAATAATTTTAATAAAAATAACATTTTAGTTTAATTTCATTATATTTTAAAATTAGCACTTACAATTATATTTTGCTAAAAATATTTAGTCGAAAATTTGATTAAAAAAAAAATATTTACATCTTGCTTTTCTTAAATAAAAATAATTTCAAACCAGGGAAAAAAATAATTTTAAGATATATTAAAAATACATAAACTAAATTTAAATATTTAAAAATTATAAAGACTAAATAAAATAAAATATTAAAGATTAAGACAAAGATTTAAAAATAAAATATAATTTTCGCCTCTAAATTTAATATATTTACCTTTAAATAATTAGTTTATATTTTTTTTAAAACCCATATTAATTATAAATTAAGGTAAAAATTAACTTTAAAACAAAAATACAATTTTTTTTAAATAATTTAAAAATACTCTTTAATTTCATTTCAAAGTTAAAAAATATCTTTATTTCCCCAATAAATATCCTTATTAGTATATAGAAATTATACCAATAAACATTTTTTAATAAAGATTCTTTCCATAATTAATACATTTATTGCCTTTATCAAATTTTCTAAATTGCATTTAGATAAATTTTCTTTGAATTTTTTTTTTTTTTTTTTTTTTTTTTTGCTCATTGTACATACTACAACGATCGTGCATGTGAGATCCCATATTGGTTGGATAGGGGAACGAGTGAGATCCCATATCGGTTGGATAGGGGAACGAAATATTCTTTAGAACGGTGTGTAAATCTCTTCCTAGCAGACACATTTTAAAACTATAAAGGCGACAAAAAATGGTATCTGAGCCAAATATCAGACAGTGTGCTAGCAAGGACGCTGGCCCGAGAGTGGATTGTGAGATCTCGTACACAATCCAACACAATTATCTTGGATTTTCAGACATTTTATTCTTAAACATCCACAAAATCTTAAATCAAACGATCCGTAGACAAAATCTTAAAAAAAAACATAGTAATATTCTTAAGAGACAGTGTTGATCTTGCTTCCATATTCATGTCCTTTCTTCCGATCATAAAGAAAACATAATGAAGAACAGATGAGTATTGATTTGCTCATAATTGTATGGATTACAGATGAATGTTTTGAACATTATGAACAGTAAACAGAATCCCACAAAAGAATCCACAGCTAGAACAATCTCAACACAGCATGCCATTATGAAAATCAATTGAATCATAGTAAAGATGAGTTCATTTTTCATTTCCAAATCAAGAAAAAGAAACAGAACAAACCTCAGCAACGTGTTCGGTATGTTCATGTTGACGCTGCCGAGTTCAGGTGATGAATATCGGGTGAAATATCGAGTCCCAGACGACAGAGGTCCTGTAGTAGTAGATCTGCACTTCTGAAATGTAAGCCTACAATGCCGACTTCTTTCGCTGCTTCTACGTTTTTCTTTCTGCAAGTAAACTTGTAATGAGAAAGGGGTCTCATTCGATAACCATTTGGTTTAGAACATTAAATTCTCACTTCTATTTGTGCACAATAGAATGAAAAGCAGTTTGTATCGTTTTTTAAATCTCCATTCGATAACAAACGAAAGGTGCTAGATCACCGTTCAACCCAAAAATTTAAGTTGACGGGTTAGGATAGATTTTCTCCCTCACTCGTGGACTAGAAAATTTATAAAAGGTCAAACAAGTGGAAATCAAGATAAATGAGATTACAGGAGTTCGAACATCGGATCTTCAGCTCTAATATCATGCTAGATCACCACTCGACCCAAAAGCTACCGCTAGTTTAACCTTTTATCAATAGTTTAACCCAAGGAACCAGTTGAACTAGACGTCCAAATTTCAGCTAAGCTACCCAAGGACCAAACCCTAGTTTTTCCCACTTGTCATGTTTAGATATAAAATATATCGGCCTAAATTTTTTCGTTTCTTTCATGAACTACTCTGCTGTAACAGTTCAAGTCCACTGCTAGCAGATATTGTCCTCTTTGGGCTTTTTCCTTCCGAGTTTCCCCTTAAGATTTTCAAACGCGTCTACTAGGGAGGGGCTTCCACACTCTTATAAGGAATGTTTCGTTCTCCTCTCCAACCAATGTGGGATCTTACAATCCATTTATCCTCGGGAACCCAACGTCCTTGTTGACACACCGCCTGGTGTCTGGCTCTGGATAACCATTTGTAACAACCCAAGCCCAACGCTAGCAAATATTGTCTTCTTTGGGCTTTCCCTCAAGGTTTAAGATGCGCTACTAAGGGGAGTTTCCACACCTTTATAAGAAATGTTTTGTTCTCCTCTCTAACCAATGTGGGATCTTACAATCCACCCCTCTTTGGTGGCCCAACATCCTCACTGACACACTGCCCGATGTCTGGCTCTGATACCATTTGTAACCGCCCAAGCCCACCTTTAGCAGATATTGTCCTTTTTGAACTTTCCCTTCTGGGCTTTCCCTCAAGGTTTTAAAACATGTCTACTAGGGAGAGGTTTCCACACCCTTATAAGAAATGTTTTGTTCTCCTCTCCAACCAATGTGGGATCTCACAATCCACCTCTCCTCGGGAACCCAACGTCCTTGTTGACACACCACCTGGTGTCTGGCTCTGGATAACCATTTGTAACAGCCCAAGCCTACTACTAGTAAATATTGTCTTCTTTGGGCTTTCCCTCAAGGTTTTCAAATGTGTCTACTAGGGAGAGGTTTCCACACTCTTATAAGAAATGTTTCGTTCTCCTCTCCAACTAATGTGGGATCTCACAATCCACCCCTCCTTGGGGGTCCAACGTCCTCACTTACACACTGCCCGATGTCTGGCTCTGATACCATTTGTAATAGCCCAAGCCCACCTCTAGCAGACATTGTCCTTTTTGAACTTTCCCTTCTAAGCTTTCCCTCAAGGTTTTAAAACGCGTCTACTAGGGAGAGCTTTCCACACCCTTATAAGAAATGTTTCGTTTTCCACTCCAGCCAACGTGAGATCTCACACCTACTACGTCAACATTCAACGACAGAACAGGAAAGTGGCCTTATGCATATGGGATAGATTTCTCATATATTACTTGATATCAATATAATAAGAACAAATTGTTAAAATGTATAGAGGCTTCCGATCATAATTCCATTTCAATTTCTTTACATTAAATAAGTCAAACCTGTCATCAATGAAAATACAGCTAGCTGGCTCAACTTCAAGATGTCTGAGGGCTTCCAAGTAGAAATCAGGATCCGGCTTCCTCTTTCCTATAACATATGAAAAACAGGATTCAATATAATTTATAAGGCAATGGCATATCAACTTCGCTACTTTCCTGATATCTGAAAAACGACAGGATGGAAGAAAAGAACACAGAAGAAAGAGACGCTAAACATTTTTCAGTTTATTTTTACTTAGTTGTTAAGAAGCAATCAAATCTTTGTGATACCCCAGTCGTGAACGCTTATGTTAGAAAGAGTAAGTGTGTAACGCCCCAAGTCCACCACTAGCAGATATTGTCCTCTTTGGGCTTTCCCTTTCGGGCTTCTCCTCAAGGCTTTAAAACGCGTTTGCTAGGGAAAGGTGTCCACACCCTTATAAAGGGTGTTTCGTTCCCTCCCCAACCAATGTGGGGTTCTCACTATCCACCCCCCTTCGGGGCCCAGCGTCCTCGCTGGCACGAGTTCTTTTCTCCAATAAATGTGAGACCCCCACCAAATCCACCCCCCTTCAGGGTCCAGCGTCCTTACTAGCACAACGCCTCGTGTCTACCCCCTTTGGGGAACAGCCTCCTCGCTGGCACATCGTCCGGTGTTTGGCTCTGATACCATTTGTAACGGTCCAAGTCCACCACTAGCAGATATTGTCCTCTTTGAGCTTCCCCTCAAGGTTTTAAAACGCGTCTACTAGGGAAAGGTTTCCACACCCTTATAAAGGGTGTTTCGTTCTCCTCCCCAACCAATGTGGGATTCTCACAAAGTGGGTACGTTGGTTTGTGCTTTTATAGTCTGTTGAGGGATTGAGAGTTGTAAGAAGGTAGCAAAGGTCGTCAGGGTGGCACGGTTCAACCACAACAGCCTCCATCCATTGGGTTGAAGATGAAGAAACCAAGTGCAGGTCTAGGTGAGGCATTTTAACAAACAGATGAAGACAATATCTGTTAGCGGTGGGCTTCGACCGTTGTAGTTAGCATTTGTAACTTCTTAAATATGAAAACTTGTGTTTCTTTGCAATAAACAAAAGAAAGAAAAGAGAAAAGGATGGTTTAACGGTGATGATAAATATAGTGGAATGGTAATGAAGCAATCCCCCATAGCTTATATCACAGTTGTGAGACAATGAACAGAAGGCAAGGCAAGGCAAGGGAGGAGAACTTAAAGAAAAGGAAAGCCTTTAAGAACTTGAGCGTTACCGTTTTTACAAGAGCAGAACGTCCACGATAGATATCTCGAGATTTTCAACTTCTCCTCGATCATTTCGTACCTGCCAAATGAAATCACAGAAGTTAATGACACGTTTAATCGCAAGAAATGGCATGCGAAGATTCTTTTCTCACGAACCAAATAGGATAGTTTGTGAAGGCATGCATTTCATAGTTTTTCTCTTTTAGTGCATTTAGCAATTCTTCAATGCCTTCTAGGTAGGAGTAACCACTTATCATACAGTTTTTGAGGCCTGGAAAGATAGATAAAATGATGTTAATTGAAGCTAAAAGAGGAAGAACACACGGTAGATAAAATGATGTTAATTGAAGCTAAAAGCGGAAGAACACACGGTACACCGGCTAATATTTACATTATAAATAATGATAAAGAAGAGAATGTAATAACCCAAAGAGGTGGACATGAGGCGGTGTGCCAGCAAGAACGCTGGGCCTCAAAGGAGGGTGGATTGTGAGATCCCACATCGGTTGGAGAGAAGAACGAAACACCCTTAATAAAGGGTGTGGAAACCTCTCCCTAGTAGACACGTTGTAAAAAAGAAAAACCCGAAAGGAGGGTGGATTGTGAGATCCCACGTCGGTTGGAGAGAAGAACAAATCACCCTTAATAAAGGGTGTGGAAACCTCTCCCTAGTAGACACGTTGTAAAAAGGAAAAACTCGAAAGGAAAAGCCAAAAGAAGGACAATATCTGCTAGCAGTAGCCTATAAGTTCAACCTTAAAAAAGATTTGATAAAGCCTCAGAAACGAAGTATTGAATTGGACAATCCGTGTTCAAAGAATCTAAAAGTTGTGGTAAATCAGTTTAAGAAGCATTACCAATCATTCTAATCAACATTGTCATTTTTATGCAAGAGTATAGTGATATCATGCATGGATATACACACATGTTTTCATTTACATAGAAAAAGTCCGATATAACGGCCCAAGCCCACCGCTAACAGATATTGTCCTCTTTGAGCTTTTCCTTTTGGGCTTCCCCTCAAGGTTTTTAAAACGTGTCTGTTAGGGAGAGGTTTTCACACCCTATAAGGAATGTTTCGTTTCCTCTCCAACTGATGTGGAATTTCACAATTCACCCTCGCTAGCACACTGCCCAGTGTCTGGCTTTGATACCGTTTGTAACGGCCCAAGCCCACCGCTAGCAAATATTGTCCTCTTTGGACTTTCTCTTTCGGGTTTCCCCGCATGGTTTTTAAAACGCATTTGTTAGGGAGAGGTTTCCACACCTTCATAAGAAATGCTTCGTTCCCTCCAACCGATATGGGATTTCACAATCTACCCCCCCTTGGGGGTTCAACGTCTTCGCTGGCACACCGTTTGATGTCTGGCTCTGATACTATTTCTAACGGCCCAAGCCCACCGCTAGTAGATATTGTCTTCTTTGGGCTTTCCCTTTCGGGCTTCCCCTCAAGGTTTTTAAAACGCGTCTATTAGGGAGAGGTTTCCACACCCTTGTAAGGAATGTTTCGTTCCCCTCTCCCACCGAGGTGTGATTCACACTTTCTAAAGTAATTTCTATTCTTTGAGAATGACATAAAATTGGAAACAAAAAGGAATTAAAAAAGAAAAACAGGAAGAGAACCCATCAAACCTTCAAAATCAACAGCTCGCCCATCTTTAAAGAATTTTTTTTCCAGCTCTGCCTTGAAGAAAACAACAATTTTTAGAAGTATAAGTCAGACATTAAGAACAAGCAAATAAAGTGTTCAAATATATCGTATCCCCTTCATTATTTTAACCAATCAGTTGAGTTGAGTGAACTATAAAGAACTTCAATGATCACGAGAGGTCAAATTTGTTTTAGAAGGGACAGAAGCAAATACAGGAAAAACTCGAAGAAGAAATAAAGGGAAGAGAAAGCAATGGTGGCATTCAAGCCCATCAGGAATGTAACGATCCAGATCCACCGCTAGCAGATATTTTCCTCTTTGAGCTTTCCCTTCCGGGCTTCCCCTCAAGGCTTTAAAACGCGTCTACTAGGAGAAGGTTTCCACACCATTATAGATGGTGGTTTGTTCTCCTCCCGACCAATGTGAGACATCACAAGGAATTAGAATGCCGCTCCTCAGAGGGCGAGAGCTTATGAAAATATGGCAAATTCACAATGGTAGTCTCTCCCTCCAGGATGTAGGTCTTAGGAACCTAGCTGAAATGAGTCCAACGGTCCAAACCCACCATTAACAAATATTGTTCTCTTTGGGCTTTCCCTTTCAGACTTCCCCTCAAGGTTTTAAAAACGCATATGCTAGGGAGAGGTTTCCATACCCTTATAAAGAGTGTTTCGTTCTCCTCTCCAACCGATGTGGGATCTCACAATCCACCCCTCTTCAGGGCCTAGCGTACTCGCTGGCACTCGTTCTCTTCTCTAATCAATATGGGACCCCCCCAATCCACCCCCTTTCGAGACCCAACGTCTTTGCTGGCACACCTTCTTGTGTCCACCCCCCTTCGAGGCTTAGCATCATCACTGACATATCGCCCCGTGTCTAGTTCTGATACCATTTGTAATGGCCCAAACCCATCGCTAACAGATATTGTCCTTTTTGGGCTTTCGCTCAAGGTTTTTAAAGCACGTCTGCTAGGAAGAGGTTTCCACACCCTTATAAAGAGTGTTTCGTTCTCCTCTCCAACCAATGTAGGATCTCACAATCCACCCCTCTTCAGGGCCCAGCGTCCTCGCTGGTACTCGTTCTCTTCTCCAATCGATGTGGGACCCCCCCAATCCACCCCTTTCAAGACCCAGCGTCCTTGCTGGCACACCTTTTCGTGTCCACCCCCTTCGAGGCTTAGCCTCATCGCTGACACATCGCCCGGTGTCTAGTTCTGATACCATTTGTAATGGCCCAAATCCATCGCTAACAGATATTGTCTTCTTTGGGCTTTCCTTTTCGGGTATCCCCTCAAAGTTTCTAAAACGCGTCTGCTAGGGAGAGGTTTCCACACCCTTATAAAAGGGTACTTCATTCTCCTCCCCGACCAATGTGGGATCTCACATAATATCTCTTTCCTTTATTATTATTGTTTTTTTATTTCCAACTTCTCTTTGTATTCTCATTATTGCTATATAAACCACCTTAAAGGTTCCTTATATCACTCCTAAATGGAAACATAGGCTAATAAGAAGGTAGACATACCTCATCAATCAAACCCTTCTCAAATTCTAGCCACACGGTTGGGTGTTTGAGTTCAAGTAGTTCCTCCATGGGCATTCTGAGCAGTGAATTCAGATCCAATTAGTTAAGGCATCATAATAAGTACTAAATTTCGCAAAAACAAAGAGCCTGCATACTAGTGAAAACTACGACTTACTTTATTTCACGGTTCGTTTTCTTAAGAACAAGACCTTTAGATCTAAACTATCTAAGAACTCCAAAAAACGGTAAGGAATCAATCCAAGGGAATGTTTAGGAACGGATTACCTTGATGATTAAGATCAAGAGTAAAAAAAAACTCATAGTAGTTTGATCAAGACTACTTGAAAAATCTAAACACTAGTTCATGTTTTATAACAATGCAACTTTCATTATAATATCCAAAATCTTCGTACTAAATCAACAACACGAATGTCTATTTATGGCGTTGAAAAAGAACCTTAAAAGGCCAACAATAATGTGAAAGTTCAAACAAATGAAACATGAAAGAGAAGTTAACAGGAAAAAAAAAAGTTGTTCCCCTTTTGCACAAAACAGGTAGAAGCTATAATTATGATTCCAGTTGAGAAACGGGAAGTTCAAACCTATATATTATGATTCCCTTTGTCAAGTCAACAATTGCAGGCGGATTATCGAATCATCGACCATTAGTGTATCGAACCATCAAATCGGCAATTGCCGCTTATCTATTGAGCTATGCTCCAATTGGCTAGCCGCTTATCCATTGAGCTATGCTCCAATTGACTAGCTCCTACATCCATTGAACTATGCTTGAATTGACTAGCCCCTATATCCATTGAGCTATGTTCGAATTGGCTAGCCGCTTATCATCGAACAATGCTCGAATTAGCTATGATCAAATTAACTAGCTGCTTATCCATTGAGCTATGATCGAAATGGCTAGCTGCTATATCCATTAAGCTATGCTCGAATTGGCTAGCTGCTTATCTATTGAGCTATGCTCGAATTGGCTAGCTGCTTATCTATTGAGCTATGCTCGAATTGGCTAGCTGCTTATCTATTGAGCTATGCTCGAATTGGCTAGCTGCTTATCTATTGAGCTATGTTCGAATTGGCTAGCCCCTATATCCATTGAGCTACGCTCGAATTGGCTAGCCCCTATATCCATTGAGCTACGCTCGAATTGGCTAGCCCCTATATCCATTGAGCTACGCTCGAATTGACTAGCCCCTATATCCATTGAGCTACGCTCGAATTGACTAGCCATTATAACATTACAAGTTCTATGATTAATACAAGCCAAGTGTACAATATGAACACAAAAGGAGAATTCCATCAGTCATTTAAGCAAACATGTTAAATGCACTGTGGCCATGGGATTAACAAACCATAAATCTTCTCCCCTGTTTTCATTCATCCAGATGCCAGATCTTCCCATAAACTATACAACACAATTCACACTAAAAATCAAAACAAAAAGTCAAATCACCTGAAAAAGGCGGGAACATCTTCATAGAATGGATCACGAACAATGGTACCCATGATATCAAACAGCAGAACAGGAAGCTTCCTAGTGCTCTTATCGCCACCATCAGAGCTCCAACCAGCCGCCATCGAAAGAGAAGACGAGACGCCTTTGCCATCGCCAATGCCAGCATCGTTGCCTCTGCGACGAAGGGTATGGTTGAAATTGGACGCCATTTTTGATGGATTCAAGGTGGGTCTGACTGGGGAGAAGGAAGCAACAGGTGGGTTCCAGAGAGAAGCCATTAAAATTGATATAAGCTCCAAAAATGGCCGCAGCCACTAACCATTGCTCTCGCACACAGTCGATGTAATTTATAGAAATGGCGTTTTGCATTGAAGAGTTGCTTTCAGCGATTCTTATCCTTAATTCTATATTTGGCGAAGAATCGTTTTAGTTGAGATGTGTCGACCCATGCCACTCGATTTGAAGTCATGAGGCAACAATGAATTGAAATAGGCACCCCCGACTACGATTGAACCTAGTCGGATAGATTTTGACCGACGTTAGACTATAGAGCCTGTTGCTCATTTATAACTCAGTCAATAGGCTATCGAGCATGCTGCTTATTTATAACTTAGTCGACTGGAGTTATTGTAACAGCTCAAACCCACTTCTAGCAATTATGGTCTGCTTTTGACCATTACGATGTTAGGTTATGGAGCCTACGGCTTATTTACGCCATCAGCATCACGATTTTAAAACGCATCTGCTAGATAGTGGTTTCCTCACTCTTATAAGGAATGTTTTGTTCCCCTCTAAAACCGACGTGGGATTTCACAATCCATCTCCTTGGGGCCAGTGTCCTCGCTGGCACACCACCCCATCTCCTTGGGGGCTAGTGTCCTCACTGGCGCACCACCCCTATTTCCTTGGGGGCTCAGTGTTCTCGCTGACACAACAATCCATCTCCTTGAGGGTCCAGTATCCTCGTTGGCACACCACCCCCATTTCCTTGGGGGCCAGTGTCCTTGTTGGTACACCACCCCTATCTCCTTGGGGGGCTAGTGTCCTTGCTGGCACATCACCTGATGACTGACTCTAATACCAATTGTAACGGTCCAAGCCCACCGCTAGTAAATATTGTCCTCTTTAGGCTTTTCCTTTCGAGCTTCCCAAACGCGTCTGTTAGGGAGAGGTTTCACATCTTTATAAAAGAATAGAATGTTTCATTCCCTTCTCCAACCGAGGTGGGATCTCATGGTTATTGTTCATCTTTTGTTTTAAAGTTCGTAGCCCGCTATGGCTAGCTCCCCTGTTGTTCATGTTATCCTTAAACATCTTATTCGAAAGAATAAGTCAAAATAAATAGAGTTCCTATTACAGATTTACACCGATTCTAAATTAAAGTAAAAGACATGAAGTCTATTAAAACTAAACGGAAATTAATTTAACCCGAACACATTCAACGAAGAATCAAAAGCAAAGGAATTTAGAATCTTCAAACAATTAAAAATAAAAAATCAAAGATGCTCTAAAGATCACAAGACTTCAAGATTACGATAATCGTTCAAGAAAGATCAACGACTGATCATCAGCTAAAGACCAATCTAAGCAGACAATAAATAGAAAAATAAGCAACACTCAATAAATTTCTGTCCTCTTTGATTTTATTTTATTTATTTATTTATTATAATAAATGTTTTCCCTGCCCATATTTATTATTCCATGAATAAAAAAATAGGCAAAAATTGCTTTAAAAATGAATAAATAAAAGAAATAATTTTAAATAAATGTATAAAGAAAGAGCGTCGTGATTCACGAAGCAAGACACATGACACATCACTTATGTTTAAAATATTAGACACGTGTCAAATCATTTAACAATAGTGATAATATTGCAAAAATTAAAATTTGTGATTTTTTTTTTTAAATTTATTTTTGTGTTAAATCAGATTTTTTTTAAAAGTTTAAAAGCACTCTAAATCAAGCAATAATTTAACTTTTGAAAATAAATTATATAAATTTAATGTTTAAATAGTTTGAATCGATCGTTAAGATTACTCAAAGATATTGTTAATAATAGGAGATTCCTTAAATCAAATTCTCGTTCATAAAAGAATCGAAAACAAATAAATAAATAAACGTGATAAATATTAAGGAGGTCAACAAGCATTTTTGAGATCTTGAGGATCGAGGGGCTTGAACCCTCACTATAAATTTTATTCATCCCGTGAGTTGTAGATTCGCAACTTATCCCCATTTAATTCATAAGATTTGGTTTTAAAGATGCATATCTTCTTTTAGGTTTCCAACGCAAAAATGATTGATATATATTATAGAAGAGAGACTCGATCTAATTGTTCGTATTAATTTTTTTTTTCAAACAGAAGAACCCTTAATATTAAGACTCTCCGACTACTATTTTGGTCCTCATACTAATACACTTCCGGATTGGTATCGTTTCGACCTTCGGCTAAGTATTCATGCCTCGAGCTTACACATAAATCAAAAGTTGAACTATAGTTGAGACAAATCTAATTTCATTGCTTATTTGATCTATTTTGAGTATATATTTGTATGAAATGAAAGATTTATTACAACAATCTAATAAAAAGAATAATAAAATTTATTACATCTTGAAAATGTCAAAATTATATTCCTTGGACAAGGAAAAAGAAAGCTGCACTATAAAGAATGCTATTGCATATCAAACTATGATGAAACAGCTCATGGAGGGGATTGACCAATTTGCAGGCAATTTGAATCTTGAAATCTTTTTTTTTTCCTTTTTTGATTTGTACTATATGTAATCACATACCTGTCGACGATGTTCGGTTTATCCGTTGTGCGCCTAGTTTTGGAGCAGCGGGTTTGTTTCCTCTTCCCCTACCAGCTGACAATGGCTTAGCTCGAGTCGTTGGTGCGGGAGCGGCGATGGCAGCCCAAGGATCATCGTCGTCAATAGTTGTGCTTGCTTTTACTTTCAATGATTTTGAACCAGTTCTTGGAGCAGGGGCAGCTATGGAACCCCACAGATCGTCGTCTTCTTTAGCTGGCCTGGGTGTACTTCTTGAACCTGAACTTGAACCTGAATGAACCGAAATAAGTTTTTATTATGAAGTCGAGCCATGATCTAGAAAGCAAGAATGAAAATGGCATTACTTGGTCGTTTCGTTTGTAACACAATTTGAGATACAGGTCGTTTTTGAGCAGCCTGAATGTTGGCAAGAGCTGGAGACGGTTTAGACTCCTCGAGCGGTTCCAACTCGTCCCACCCATCTTTCTCATTTTCATCTTCATCATGAATTCCATTTTCAACTTCTCCCCAACCATCAGTCGATGTAGGGGATTCAGTTGCGTGTTGTTCAGTTAAATCGAAACTTGAGCTTACCCTTATAGGTGAGGTAGTTGGAGCGTTTTCAACTGGAAGCAAATAAAATCAACAAAAAAATTTAATACAATTAATAACTGTCCAAGCCCACTGCTAGCAGATATTGTCCTCTTTAGGCTTTCCACTTCGGGCTTCCCCTCAAGCCTTTAAAACGCGTCTTTCAGAGTTACACGGCGAAACCGGTACTCATCCTTGTTATGTTTTCCACCGTTAGCAGACATTGTCCTCTTTGGGCTTTCCCTTTCGGGCTTTGCCTCAAGGTCGTCTGTAGGGAGAGGTTTTCTAGCCCTTATAAAGGATGTTTCGTTCTCCTCCCAACGTGAGAAATTACAACAAATACACTCATAAGTCTCCTATTTTATGGGGGAGTGAAAGCACCCTTCTATGTTATCATTATAAAAAATACAAAAAAAACACCATTCTAAATGACTTCAAAATAGATGTACGCCCTTTCTCATAGAGTTCAAAGAAATTACAAATATGAGAGGCATATCCATCACTAGCGACCATGAAAAAACACTAGCATGGCTGAGGAATATTAAAGACGTTTGCATAAATTCAAAGAAAAGTTTCAAGATATATAATGTACCTAATGTGGAATCAGAGCTTGTAGCAGCCAAAGGTGCATTAGAGCTTACAGGAGCGCTAGAACCATGCTCAGAGGGTTTTCCTTTGAGAGTTAAGGAGCTCATCGCCCATCTGCATACATATACGAGATCAGGGTGGATAATAGATTGGTGGGGTCAGATTTTGAGCAGAGATGACACATTTCACGGTGTATCTATGGCCAATAATTTGAAATTGCAAAAACCTGTGACAATGATAACATCAATCTACTTCAATAGTGTTACTAATTACCACTGGTGTTACTAATTACCACTTCAGTGGTGTAAGGACCCAAGTCCACTGCTAGCAGATATTGTCCTCTTTGGACATTCCTTTTCGGGCTTTCCCTTAAGATTTTTAAAAAGCGTTTGCTAGGGAGAGGTTTCCACACCCTTATAAAGGGTGTTTCGATCTCCTCCCCAACTGATGTGGAATCTCATAGGTGGTGTATTATCCTAATCACAATAAGACAGTCAAGATCAGTAAAAGGTGTTTTCTATGCATAACCAAAGGTTTTCATTAAATAACATATTAGATACAAGAAACTTTGAACAGAAAATCCAACAATAGCATAAAAACAAACCATAAAAGTGACTTGACCGTATGCTTTACACACCACATCAGAAATCCAGAGACAAATGATTATAATTATTTTCAATTGTAATATTCAAACGAACTAACCCGAGCAAACTAGCATTTCCTGGTAGAGACGGGATGTTCAAACCTAATGCAGCTGTATCTCCCGACATTTCCTAGAATAAACCATAGGAGGCATGTCAACAAAACACATTCCATTATTAGAGAGTTGACCAGTATTTGACTAACACGGAGTCCTATTTTTTTTTTCCTTTTCCAGGAATAGGCAATCTATGTGTCACTGTATTCTTCTTAAATAGAAACTTTTATTCTTGCATCTAATAATTACAAAGACAGCAAATGTACAGGAATTTGTGAGTGTGTGTGTGTGTGAGAGAGAGAGAGAGGGAGAGAGAGTATATTTTGGGTTATAAGAAAACAAAAAACACTAGCCCTCTCACTAGCAGCAGCTCAACTGGTTTTCCAAACATAATTGAGCAAATATATGAAGGCAACTGGTATCGGAATATCTAAGAAGTTATCAGTATCATACTATATATGCCCAGGAATGTAAAATCTTAAGTAACAAGAAACTTTAAAAGACTAACAAAGCAAAGATTTGAGGTCTTGAGCTACATGTGTATTTAACACACCTCATTGTTTTGCTTTAATATCTGTAAGAACTGATCAACTGCTTGAAAGGATTTCAATCGAACATCACTATCAACCAGAGAAGTATGAAAAGAAACATATTAATGGATACAGAAATGATTTGTATAATTATAAGTCAATAACAAAATGAGACGATTTATTCCAGATACAAAGGAAAAAGAGTAAATTAACAAAAACCCCAATTTTGAGAAACAAGTAGAAATGGTCCATATGTACTAGTCCAATAATAAAATTTATTAGAAGAGCCATCTGTCTCTCATGTTCTCCACTACATAAGGTGTCTGCTGTGCCGTGCTATATAATGTATAAAAAGACAGAAAGGGGAAAATATTTTCCAAAGAAATATAAAATCATCACTGAACTAGTTGATAAAACTTTTTTGTAACTCCTTTTTTTATAGTTGTGTTTGGACCTTTTATAGTTCTTTATATTCTTTGATCGCTCAAAATGAAAGCTCAACTTTCGATATAAAAAATGAAAGAAAAAGAAAATAATTTATGTAACATAAGATCATTGTTTGTAAATATCGCGATGCAAGCTCCTAATTCACATCAAGCAACAGGTATATGAGCTAACCAAGTTTGTGGCTTCTTAATGCAAAACACCGAATTATTCTAGAGTGTTGATAAAATCAACACAAGGCATGTTAAAAAGCAGGATATTTCAAGTGCATGGCGAGATGTGCATTATTATTATTATTATTTTTTTTTTGGTGGGGGTGGGAGGATAAGAAAATGTATTGAAAATGTTGAACATCATAACACACCTGTCAGGATCTACGGTAAGCACAATAACATTAGGAAGAATCCTGGTTGCAATCTCTGTACTGTCATAATATCCACTTGTAGCACATAATGCCATGATGCCTGTCATGATAACGTCATTTATTGGGCAGTCAACACTAAATCTCTGAGACATTAAAGTACAATATGTAAGGAAGTCCTTTAACCGAGACACTTGGATGGACCTAATATGGCAAACAGAAAAGAGAAGAAAACGGGCTACAAATTTTATACCTGCACCACGGGCTGGAGAAAATGTATCACGCAGTGCACGGACAGTGAAAGCATTAATTAAAACTCTCTTCCTTGTCTGCATTTAGATTTTAACTCAATCAGATTTTATTTCAATAGAAAAAAAAAAAAAAAAAATCGTTCACCACTGGATTACAACATCTGTAAAATGATGATACGACTATGAAGAGTGGATCAGTTGTACATTTAAAAAACAACTGGCAGCATTAAATAAAGCCCAAACCAGAATATCCCAAACTTTATGACCATGAATCCCAGTTTCTTATGATTAGAAAAAGCGAATGAAATGAATCTCTTAAGTCTTCCTAGATACCCAAAGCAAAGATGCTATTCCAGTAAAAGACTAATATACGTTTAAATGTTAAAAAAAAATAAGATACAACATGAGCATTGTTGAAATATAGAAAAATCAAAATCATATCAAGATGATCATCAAATAACAAAGAACAAGAGGAAAAGTGATCCGAAATAAAGGACAAAGAGAGCATGCATTTTAAATACCAAGAAACACTAGTACTATTACCAAACATAGCTGTAAGAAAGGAAAATATCACTAAAAATTAAGTACATCAAGATTGTTGACTGATGGTTTTGAGTGAATCAGCAAGCAGCTTTACAGAGATACCCACCCCTTCATTCAAGTAACTTGCAATGTTCCCAAGTAATATGGTCGTATTTGTTCGGATTGCTGCTTCTTCATCAACCTGTAGGACTCAGAAATGTTGTCAGTAAATAATTTATTATTTTTGTAAGAAACAATTTCATTGATGTATGAAATTTATAAAACAAAAGGAAAGGAAGACCCAAAACCTATATTTACTCAGAAACGTTCTCAGTTAATAATACAAAAGAATAACAATACTGGAGTGGTAGGAAAGTCAAACCTCCAACTCGGTTTATGTGTGCTGAGAGAAATATGTTACAAACAGAATAGTATTCTGTCCCGTGAGGACAAGGATAAAGATAGAAAAGCTGTATAGGATATTCAGTTAGTTAGTGGTGTTTTGCCAAGAGATTTATTTATATTTTCTATTTTAATGTAAAGGGTTCTTTGGGACTGATCGTCAAGGAAAATAGATAGTTGCACATACACCAACCAGAATAGCGGAAGAAAAAAACAATTCTAGCAACAAATGGCTAAAGCAGTACCTGTAACTTTGAAAGGTACTTCAATAATGACCCGGAAATAGTCCGTTGAGAAAGCTGCCATACCAATTCAGATAATCTCAAAACTCCATAAATAACAAGAAATAAGACAATTATTGATTGAAACCATCATGAAAACATTAAAAAAGAAAGATAAGCTAAAATATTAACGCACATCCAACGATTCAAGATGATGGAAAAACAATAAGTGTCCTCAAGAAATACCCTGACCTCAAATTTTCTGGATTCGGCAGCAAACATTCTTCCCTACTTTTAGTAATTCAACTAGAATTCAGATTAGAACACAGGTGCCTTTCTTTAAAAAAACTTAGGAGCCATTTGGTATCTAATTATTAAGTTTTATGTTTCTGAAGAAAGCAGTACGTTTTCACTGTTTTGGCATTGGGCGGAGCAACTGACCTCCGTTAACTAATAACGTTCAACACACCTGACAATACCTCATGGGCGTTCCAAGTGCATGCTATGGTAAACTCAGACCACTATGTATAGGTGTAATTACATTATAGATGGATGAAATGTGTGGGTGGACATGTTAGTTATTTTGGAGTTAGAAGGTTGTAACCTAGCCATTAAAGGAACAATGGTTAGTAGGCCGTAACATTAGTTAGTTAAAAGCAAGCCATTCGAGGGTAAAATAGTTGGTTTCCGTATGCTAGGTAGGTAATATAGATACTAGTTTCTACTAGTAAATGGTTCACAACTTGATTAAATAAAAATCCTCTCATCTGATCTAAACCGTAAGGGGAGAAGACATGTCAGTAGGGAAATTTCCCATGAATTCCAGTATCAAATCTGATGTGAAGGTCGCAGTTGAAAAGCAGGTCGATATGCACCACCACATGGGCAAATGAGGACAACAGAAAATGAAAAATGACAAGCACAAAGCCATAGATTTTTTTTTTTTTAAATCTTCAAACAAAAATCCATTATGTCCATTCTTGATAGTGTCTTCTAAGTTGTTCAACAAAACGACCACATAAATCCATTATGTCCATTCTTGATAGTGTCTTCTAAGTCAATGAGAGATATGAAACAAGAGATCAGCCAAGAGTGAGTCAAATTTTAGGGTAAGGGTGAAGGAACAGTCTCTCAATGATTCAATGATGTGAAGTCCTTAATTTCCTTAGATGCAATAATCCTTACAATTGATTGAGAAGAACAAAGAAGAAGTGGGGTGTCATTGGTCTATGCTACGTGAAGATGGTCGAGCTCCACCGAGTCACATGGTTAGGTAACATGAGGTGGGGGAATTGGTGTTAGGTGAGGGAGACTTACGAAAAGAAAAGGCATGGTTGTTTGGCAGCAAACTTTTATGGGCTATACTAGAAACTGAGAGGGTGGAAGTTTGGTCCCTTCTAAGGTTTAAAACCTCTCTTTAGGCCTCAGCGTACAAAGATTTTAGTAATTACCTTTTATTTCTTACTTTGCTCAATTGAAGCCTCTTTTAATGTTAGTTTCACTCGTTTTCCTGTTTGTTCTTGTATTCTTTCATTGTTTCTTCATACAAGTGTGATTCCTAAAAAGAAGGAGAAGCCTTGTCCCTAGTATAAAGACATCAGGTCCATGTGGCCATAGGTTGTTTCTTTTGTTTGATTGCTCATTTCTAAAGTCTCAAGTTCCTTACCGAAAGAAAAAAGAAATTATTATCATTTTAAAATATTATTGGGAAACATTAAGAACAGTAAAAATGACATGCATACCTTGGGAGCCAAAACAAGCATGGATTTAAGAGTTAATTCACGAAGAAAAGCAGATGTGTCGTTGAACCCATTGGCAACATGAGGATAGACCTAAGTAGAACAAGGTGAGATTGTAAAATTTTCAGATGAAATATGCCATGCCATTAACATAACCAGCCAAACTCAGAAATATAAAATACAATATTTCCCTCCCTGCATCACATAAGCATCTAATCAACCCCCATTGAAGAAGCATTCATAGTGTGAGAGCAGGTGCCCACCATCGTGTGTTATTCTATACATGTATGCATAGAGATACAAAGTAACGTGAAAATACGAAAGATATAAAAGAAGCAGATTTAATTTCCTCCATGTCCGAAGGACTTAAAAAAGACTGATCTCTAATTGACTAAAATAAAAAGTAAAAAGTTCTTACGAAACTCTTAGTAAGAACTAACAATAGGTCGATAGGAAATTTCAACAACAATCGCATCCAAAATGTATAGGAAAACTATTCACCTTATAGTAAAAAACTCTTCTGCCTTCTGCTCATGCCTAGCAAATTTTCAGAAAAAGAGAAAGAGAGAAAGGATTGCATCCCTATACAGAATCTTAGTTTTGTTTTTGAAATCAAGCTCAAATGTAAATTAATATATTTTCAATTGGTAGTGGAAAAATCATCTAATACTCATCCAACATCATTTTCTCCTCAACAACATAAACTAGTTTCCTTATCTGTAGATGCAATAATTATCACTGATGTCATACCTGTTCATCAACCATTTGGGAAGACAATGATTCTCCAAATTGATCAATATGTTGTAAGAGTCCAGTTCTGATAGCTCGGTCATTGGAAGCAAATAATTTCACAATCGTAGGTAGAACCTGAACACCATAGAGGCCAAACCCGAGTGAACAAAAAGTAAGAGACCAGAATCAAACCCATGACAGATAAAAGTAAGAGATCAACAAACAAAAACTTAAACGAAATAATAATTCAACATTGGTTTAACCTTAGCATTGAATTCTTCAGTTGAAAGCCAAGAACCCATTTTTAACAGTGCTGTCAAGGCAGGGGCAGTAGCTGAACCAAATTCAAGGGCAGAAGCTAATAACGGAAGCAACTGTAAAATAACAAAAGAATGAGATACTTACGATGCACATCAAGAAAACAAATACTGTAGTTTGGAAGTCACCTTTTTCAGTACTATTTGACGAGGAAGTTGTTCAGCTAGAATTGGGAGCTTGCGAAAGAAGGTATCCTTCTCAACGCTATCCTTTAGGCTAAGAATTTCCATGAAGTGTATAGTGTCGACCAACTTATTTTGAAAATATTCTATCATTCATAGATAGCAAATTAATCAATAAACGCAAGAGCAGAAAGTTAAAATGAAAGAAAAAAAATAGAAGATAGACTAATAAGAAATGTAAAAAGAAAAATGACTGAAAAGAAAATAACTTCCAAATGATGAGACACGAGTGCAATAAAATATACATGATGTATAATAGAAAACCTAAATACAAAAAATAAACTGAAAAGTACAAGGGAAAGTGTGGGAGAGGCATGCATGTTGATCTACTGATCAATCCTTCGTTATTTTGATTACCTGAACAACTTCGTAGTTGGAACTGGATGGCCATTTTAATAATTCATTTTGGCAGTTTTATAAGGGAAGGATGTTATTACTATATGTTCTTCTCGTAACTTAATAAAAATGAAGGAGAAATTCTTGTTTCTCTTGAAGTTTGAGAACAAGATATTTGGAAAGAAGATAATAATTGTATTAGATGTTGGAATGAGAAATATAAAATGAAATTTTTATTTTTATTTACTTATTATAAAAATCTAGTCTTTTTTAGAAATTAATTGATTGTATAAAATTAAATTAATTTTAACAACATTTTGCTTAATAAGTTGCTTCAAAATAAATTTAAAAACACCTGATTGAATATTAATAAATAAATTAAGTACTTGAGTTTTTTTAATACCAATTATGATTTAGGATGCTAATGTCCAATGTTAACATGGATTTTTTCAACCCCGCACCCCCCCCCCCTTTTTTTTTTT
>NW_019268522.1:2830379-2864161 GCF_002738365.1 Cucurbita moschata | reverse complement strand
CCCCCCCCCCCCCCTTTTTTTTATGCACCACAAGCTCCATAAAGAAAATTAGAATAAATTTAAAGCATTTTTCATTTTAAAAAATAGAAAATGATATTTCTAACCTTTCTACAACTCACCTTCCCATAGGCCTTTAATATCGAAGTGTTTAAAGAGCGATTTTAATTAGGCCATAATGATGCCAAGTGCATTCTGGTAATCCAAAAATATAATTACAGTTAATAAGAAAGCTCACCACTGTTTTCTATAAGCTTGGATGTATTCAACCTGCGAGAAGGCATAGAGCTCAATACCCGTTGATAATCTGGAAGTAAAGACTGGCAAACACATCCACGAATGAAATCAAATCACTCAAGATTCAGAAGCAATCAAATAAGAGCAAATTAAAAAGTAACATGAATTTGTATGCCACAAATCCCTCAATATTCAAAAGCAATCAAATGAGATTGCAAGTAAAAAAGCAACATGAATTTGTATACCAAATAGAGCAGAAAACACAAAGACACATATTAGCAAAAACTGACTTGCTTTTGAAAGAACCCAGTTAATGTTCCCGAGGAAGTAACGTACACATTCTAGAATCATAGGTGGTTATGTTTGATCATGAAAACCAAAACAATGCATAAGGACTTTTGTAATTACTGGTTGAATTTGATCTTGCTTCATTCGAGCCCTCGTCTTTACCTTAGCTCCTTCTGAGGGATGGGTTTATTTTTGTATGCCCCTTGCATTTTTTCCCATTTACTTTTCAACGAAACCTCAATTTTTATTAAAAAGACAATGTCGAAGTACAAGGGATTCAGTTATAGGTGTTAGAAGCAACCTTTCAACTCCCTAGATCATTCCATTACACATCTATTGAGAAAAGAGACTTCTTCATCAGCGTTTCCTCCTAAACAACACTGTCTTTCACCTTGCCAAAGTATTTTGGTGCACAGACATAGAATCGAAAGAGAGAAAACATGAGAACAAATTGTTTAAAGCTGAAGTATAGCATAAAGTTGATTGTGAGGAATGAAAATCTTTGAGAAAAAAGAATAAGAGAAAACTCAACATCCCATGAGCATTTTTCAAATAAGAATAGAAACCTTGGGGATGGAAGCAGTATTTCGCAGCTCCTCTGTTTTTCCCAACTTTAAACCAGAAAAAAGTTCATAGATGAGACAACCTATCAACAAAAATAAAGTAACATTACTGCAAGTGAAAGTAAACGTATGATAACAATCTGAGAAGATATGTATGTATGATAATAGTGTCAAAATATCTTCTACATTTATCAGAACCACTACATTAGCCAATATTGTTTCCAATACCATTTCCCCTTTGCACAAATTCATATAGATTTTTCCTGATGCCAAAGGATTGAAATTTATAACTTCTATTGGTTACAACACCAGGAGTGCAAACTGATTGAGAAGCATCCATTATAGTCAGATTGCAAAATATTGAAACAAGAACGTGGTTAGCATGTAGGTATTATGCCATTGCCAGTACAAAAATTCAGTATTCTGAAGGAAATAAAAACATATTCACAAAGTTGACGTTCTGTTGCAGAGGATTGTGCTCATACTCAAGATGTCAATAATGAGAATCAAACACGCTCCCTTGGGTTGAGGGTGGGGTGTAAGCAGGAGATTTTTCTTCATACTCCTAATCAAAGTTTGCTAATTTGTTTGCAAATGTTAAATTTTCAATCATCAAGGACTCTTCCCTTTAAATTGTATATATAGTCAATAACTAACAAAGCAAGAATTCCTACAAGGTTACCAAAGCACAACAGGATACGATAATTCCTTCATTGAAAAAAACCAATAAATAAGCAACCCAAACAGTAGGAATAACCAATACTTACCCAAGCCCCAAGAATCAACGGCCCATGGGGGGGATTTTCTAATAACAGACAAGTCAGACTTCACCAGTTCCATCGGTTTATATTGGGATCCAATGAGCCAGGCATATTGCTGAAGAAAATACCCAAGTTACCAACACAGAAATCCAAGATTGAATGCAATAAGAGGACCTAAAAGAAAGCAAAGGATGACTATCTTTATCTGTTGCAAGTGCCACAATGAAAGATTTCCTAGCTTTAAATTGTTAGACTGGTACGCCTAGAGTTAAATTCCTCACTTTTAGTTGGTCTAGTAGAGAGAGAGCCCTTTGATAATCTTTGTTTCACTTCCAAATATTCTAGGCGGAATTTTTTCTGTAATCTGCTTTTACATCAACAGTACGGGGAACGTCTTACCCTCTTAACATATTATTATAATTGTTGTACCTTCTGTACAAACAATAGCTTTTGGTTTCCAATTAAAGAGAAAATCTAAAATAAACCCCTTGTACATTGCTACGTAATCAAAAGCCAGAAGGCAGAACAAAGACACAAGATGTCAATAATGCCCATGGATTCATGCCACATCTATTTTGATGGAGAAAGCATCCATTACCGATTGACTAGGGTACAGTGTCAATTAAACAGACTTCAGTTTTGAGACTGAGACCTCTCGGTAGCATTCAATTTGACAGTCCACCATTTATGTTATAAAATATCATCTACTATAAGTCAATGTTAAGTTCTTTAAAACATCTCACAACTAAGGAGGCTTTCAGTATTAATTTTCACCTTTCGCTTCTTAATTCCAGCTCATAAACATAACATGGGGAACACAATAGAAAAGATAAGGAAACATCCACGCACAAAACTCCAGACTTCAAGAGATACTATTACCAGCATTTGCCCACTGGAAGATTCATTGTTTCCGTCAAACTCAGAAAGCACGTCAAAAGCATGGAGCTTCCAATCCAAGGTTGGAGTTACAACTACGCTGGCCAAGCAAACATTACCATGAACCTGTTGGAGATTTAGCTAGTTAAAAAGTTGAAACTTGAAGGGAGCAGGGGAGGCAGGCTGGGGCAGGGCCAATTCAAAGGTGAGAATGAAGAGATGGTTTGACCACATAGAATATTAGCATAATTAAGATCCAGATGCAAAATATCAAACTACTTACAAGTTTACAGTCATTGTTTAAGAAGCTCACAGCTTTAGCTATCTGATGCAGACCCCAAGCATAATACTCATCCCTGCCAGTAACGGATGTATTCCAGAGGAGGAATGAGTTTGTCAGGAATGTTTTTGTTTTTGTTTTCTTTAGAAAAAAACAAATTTTAATTGATTGAATAAAAAAAAATACACTGAGTCAACAAAAAAAAACTCAATCCAGAATCGAGAAAATACAAGATAACCAAAAAAAAAAAAAAAAAAAACAACCAAAAGCTAAGAAAAATATACAACCCAAAACTTGGAACTAACAAGAGAACCAACCAAAGAACAGCTGGAGAATTCCATCCCTACCAGACCTTATACGAACTGCAATGAAGCCAAAATCTGGATAATCTTCAATGTGGAACTTGAAAAATACCATGGTCGAAAGTACTAATCAAACCATTTCTCGATAAAACTGCTGTGATGAGAACCCATGGAAGAAGAAAACTAACAGACGGCTTCAAACCCATCATTAATATACTTGAGACTATTTTGCAGCAACATCAAACACAAAACTGAAAAAGATAGACTATCTCCTAACAAGTATGGATATGAACAAAGAACAGACATGACATGGTCCTTAAGGTCTGACTTTGATTGCATTTGGGTCTATAAGGTTTCAAACTCAAGATTTTTTTATACGAAACAATTTCATTGATGTATTAAGGATANACAAAAAAAAAAAAAAAAAAAAAAAAAAAAAAAAAAAAAAAAAAAAAAAAAAAAAAAAAAAAAAAAAAAAGAATAAAAGAAACACCCCAATTTAAAGGAGTTACAGTAACCTTCTCCAATTGGAAGAAAGAAAGAAAAGTTGTAGGAATGAAAGAGAGAATTCAACATACGACAAGATAGAGCAGGGTAAAGAACATTATCAAAGACGTTCACAAAGGCCCTTTCCTCATTTCCAAACTCGACATATTTACCCCTGGGGTTTGGGATGAACTCCATTCTAGTCCCATCGTCAACATTTTTGGTCATTGCCGTAAACTTTTAGTTATGTAGGGTTGACTGGGCATTTATTACTCCTTTACGTGGTGACATCGCCACCTCTAATGCAGACTCCAAGGTAAGCATGAGCAATGTGAGAACATTCATTTTCGGATTTCAACAAGGACGATGGTGCTTTTGAAGATTCTTATTCTAAAGCCTTTGACATATTATTTTAGGAATGGGACAAAAAGTCTCTTCCACCCTCCAAATTCGCATCATTTCTTAAAGCATGTGGTCTTTGTTTTGTCTTCGCTGAGGTTTTGATGTTTTGGTTCCTCTTTCATGTTTTTCAGCCCTGATTGGTTGCCTGATTAATCTTTTCAGCATTGGTTAAAGTTTATGATCTCTTGGCTATCAATTGATTGCAGTCTGCAAAGGTTCCCATGTGTTTTGCTGACAATTTCGCTCTTGTTTTGTTTCAAGGCTTTTTACTTTTCTTGTGTTTTTCAAGTTTTCAGGGTTGGTTCGAGCCTCCAAGATTCTTGCTAGCTTGTTTGAGCCACCTAGTTTTTTGAAATTGACGTATTGTTGTGTCATGTCGTGTCCATATTCATGCTTCTTAGGCTGTGAGGATATATTTATATATAATGTTTAGCTGGCTTAAAAATAATAAACAAATTGTCCAATCAGCCCTACATAACCAAAATTTACAACAGTGAGCAAAAATGCCAACGGGAAAAACTAAAATTGAGATTATCAGAAGCTTCAAGGGGAAGAATATTGAATTTGAAGCTACAATCGCTCAAATGTAACCTAAGTCAAAACTCAAGAACTAAAAGTGTATTTTTCCTTTATTAAAATTTTAAAAATATATTGTTCAATACATTGAATAATTTTTATGTTATCATGATTGATATTAAATAAGTTCACATTTTAAATTCAGAACAATGTCAATGACTAAAATATACCACCCTTACAAAAAGTGAAAACCAATACCATATTCCAAATATGAAATCTTGTAGCATAAGAGTTTTGCTAGATAGCAGCAGTATCAAGATGAAAAGTTTGCTTCTGGTAAAAATCTATATGGCTATCAAGCTGAAAATTTTACATTATTAAAATAGTAGTGGAGATTTCCTTGAAGGAAGACAGTTTGTGCCATAAGTGATTTCAAGCAAATATAATAAGATTTTCAATCCTCCAATAGAAATTTTCAGAGGGCTCCTTGAGCAAGAGTTGGGCAATCTTATTTTGATGATAAATAGACAAAACTATTCCGCAAACAATGCATTTCATAACATGAAAAGTACCTTGTCGTTTTCACATTTTGAACTTCTTAAAGATCAATAACTAGCACTCATTTCCAAGGCATAAAACTACTAAAGGCAGATCATTTTAGAAGCTCAAAACAAAAAAATTTAGCCCTTCTGAAAAATGAATGACAAAACAGAACAAAAAAACATGTTAACCGCATGTAAAAACCAAAATTGGATATTGCTGGTTGGATTGCTTATACCTTTGGGTACCTTCTAGACCCAACTCCTTGATCTTTTCAGACAATGGCATAACAGGTTCTGTAACAATATAAATTGTAATCTTGGAAGCAGAACCATCAATAGTTTCAGCCTCAGTACTGTGAAGAAAGGATAAAATATTTGGATGCCTAACCTGAATAAAATTGCAGATTTTGACTATTAATGTCGATATCATTCTGTCGACGTATTCTTTAAAAAGTTGCATGTTAGATTTTATGGATGGCAAGAGAAATTATCAATCCCTAGTATAAATGAAGAGGAAAATGAAGTAAAACTAGGAGCATAATACGTAAGTGAAGCAGACAAAGGGAAGTAGATTGCTTGTTATTGAAAATTACTTTTTGGCCCATACAACTGAGACTCATCCACACACATGACATTTTTGGTATAACATTACATTATTAATGAGCAAGTTTGCAACAATATCATCAACTGTTTAAAAAGAAGGATCAAAATCCACAAAAATAGAGTTTATATAGCACAAAAGCCATCCAAATTATGAATAGACACAAAATAATCTCATTCGTGTTAATTGGGCTCCTCTTGAGGGTGGGTCTTTTTGTAGCCCCCTTGTATTATTTCATTTGATCTCAATGAAAGCTTGGTTTTTTAGTAAAAGAAAAAAGAAAAGAAGGAAAAAAAAACTCATTTGTATGCATTAGATCCATAAAAATAGGCATTGCAGCTTACAGTTCGTAGCCGCCTCACACCGTTGCGACCTGCAGCCAAATGTCCATCTTGTGCATCACTACCTGAAAGAGAAAATATAGATACTGGAGACCCATCATCCTGAAAATGAAACCAATCTTACATCAACTTCACTTAAAATGAAAATTTATATGATTATAAAGACGACATAAAATATACATAAATTAGAAAATAGGAATGGACATAGGAACCCAAAATTTTCTGAAATCTAGACTTTGGTGATAGAAGTCCTATATGCAAGATCATATAAGCTGCAAACCGCTTGACAAAGAAAATGTCCAAATGCACCTCAAATAGTAGTTTTAAATTGAACAAAAAGGCAATTGGTTAGATCTACAAAATTCGAAAATAAATTCAAATACATCTCTACAGATATCATATAAACCAGCTAGCAAACAATCTCTAATATGCATAGGATGAATTACCCTTGGATAGGAGAATATGAGAATACAGCAAACCTCTTTTTGGACAAAAAAAATCATATAAGAAGAATCATTACAAGAAACAATGATGAAAAATCCTCTAACTAAAAACAAAAATCTCCATTCAGCATAAATGGAAGCAAATGTAAGTACAACTCTAAAATTTTAACCCTGTTTGATCACCACAAAGTGAAAAATAGCACTTTATCCCAAAGACTCAAAGATCTTCCCATCCTGATGTCTGTCTTTAGAAAAAAGAATGAGTTTGTTCCCTTCTAACTTTTTATTATGAATCCTCCACAAGATTTCTCATTGAAACTCCGCAAAAAAATCCCAGCTCCAGATCCTAACAAAAGAAAGTATGCAGTTCCAGGCTGCTAATGGCTCACATCAGACTAAACAGCAAACATGATTGGAGGTTGCAATGCACAAGGAAGACATGGCAGGCTTTTAGAGAAACCAAGAAAAAATAGTTTTCTATCAACTTCAAAAGCTGTTCTGACATCACCCTTTCCTTATTGCTCCAAATGTTTTACCAACCAGGCTGCAATATCTAAAGAAAAAGAAATGTAAGAATCTGGGATGTTTTCATTTTTACATCGCCAATTGTGTGGAAGGGTTCATATATCTTGATTCTTCCATTGCAGACACACTCCTCTTTGGCTGATTGTCATTAGCTTCTCCTTCGTAATTTCACGAATCTAAGAAAATTGTTACTCTATCAAGAAAAAGAATAGCAGATGACCAGATAAAATACAACACTTAAATCCTAAAGCCACTACTTTTGAAAGCCTCCGTGTTGTTACAAAAATATGAGAACCTCATATAACCATTTCCATAAGAACTCATTATCCCACCTCCTTCTTAGAACTCAAAGATGCAGTTGTACTACAACCAATAGACAAATCCTATTCAAATAAAGTCGTACCCATAACCCACTTCCTTCCTAGAAAGGCTTTAACGCTGGGATCTGACACGAACCATCCACCACCAACGGTAAGTCACTATTTTACAAAGACTGTCTTATTAAAATTTTTCTTATATAGGAACTGTATAAACGGCACTTCATAATTAACTAACGTGTTTAAGGTTCCAATGGGAAAAGGGAAGAACAAGAAGAGTTTTGCAACACCATGCAAGGCAAGTTCATGTACAGCCAGATTTACATTTCATTTCCTTTTAAGCGTATGAACCTCATGCTAGCATGGTTTCATTTCAACGTAGAAGAATTTTGATAGTTCTTTTCGCTACCTCGTAAAGCACAAGCTGGAAAGGTTGAGCAATGAAAACCAAAACACAAGAAAACTCAAATTTGTCAAATGTAAACCAATGCAAATTCATCCCATAAATAGGCTACCATGCACCAGCGACCCAAACAGTCAGAAGCCAACTATGAAAAGGATGGACAATTCACCAATACAAGATTTGTAGGGCATTAGCAAACCAAAATTCAGTACGAATCATTTAGCATTGAACAAACCAAAATTCAGCAATCCGGAATGCCAAAGTTAAATCATGTTCATGCCCAAGCGACCACTTAAGAAACATACCTTGGAGGTGCCGCGAAAATGAGTCCAGGAGCCCCAAGCTGATGGGTACGGATCGCCGATGTTGTAGGGCAGATCTTTGAGTCCAGACCCAGATCCACCCACCACTCCCTTTAAGAACTTAAACATCTTCGATTCTCTTCTTTCACCTCCTCCTCCTCCTTCAACAAATGGAAAGAAGAGGGAACCTTGCCTGATTAAAAATTATACAGCTCCCAAAATGGGTAAATTTCAATAGCAATTATGGGGTCGAAATGCATTCACTGGGCCAATAGCGCCACGTGATTTCCAACTCGCGCTTCGTCACTCTCCTCGAATCACACTCAACGTTCCTCCAATCAGACACGAATTTCATTAAACCCTGATCGGAATCTGGACCTCCCTATTTCCTCCTGCGACAGAATCACACTCAACTATAATCTCACCAAATACAAAAGAAAAAAAAAGGGAAGAATGAAAGAGAACGAGAGAAGAACAGCTCCATCACAGATACTTCTCCCATTTCCAATCGTCTTTCAACTCATGATTAAAAGAATGGCATAGAAACGAACAAAACGAAATTATGATTAAATTCACTAACCAAAAACGAACAAAACGAAATTGCCACCACTTCCGTCCGTCTCCGTGGCGCTCTTCCTCCCTGTGCTGAATTTTCAGGAACTGCCAAAAGAGTTTCTCCCTCAGAGCTTCGAAAGTGCTGAAATTTCAAAACGAATCGAGAGAGAAGGAATTAGAGATGCAGAGGAAGAAGAACTTGAAACGAGCGAATCGATCTGAAGTCCGACGTCGGATCGGGCATGGAAGATGAAGATTGGAGGAGCGGTAAGATTGGCCAAACTGGACGTTAGGAGAAATTTTTTTAATACCCGCTATTTATTCCCACTAAAATGATTAAGCATTTGATTTTTTTTTTTTTTAATTTTATTTTCATCTAAACATTTAAATTTTTAATCCATTTTTTAACCCATGATTTACCATAAAAATTCGATATCTACTAATTGTCGTTATCGAATGTGTTTTTTACTTCATGTTAGCTCGTCCAAGAGCTGGTCTGTAGTAAACGTTCTCGATCAAAGAGATTCAAACTCTCAACGACACAGGTCATTTAAATAAAATAAATACTTTATTATAGTTATAAATATTTGTATGCAATATCTATTTTCGAGTATATTTTGCTATTGATATGTTTTTTTTCGTATGTTCCATAAACATTGATGTTACACGTGAAAAGAACGTCGAGATGGTTATTAAAACATTTTCTAATGTTTGTTAAAAAAAAATCAAATAATCTAAATTTAAACACTTTCACAAACTCATTTCCCATTCTCGTTATTCTCTTCATCTTCTTCATCATTGAACATTCATTGACCTTCGTTGCCCATCCTTGTTCTTGCTCCTCTATCTTCATCGTTGTCTCGCAGATTGTGACATATAGTAGAAACAAAATTGAAAGTTTAGGAACTCATTAAGTTCATAGACCATTATAACGGCCCATACTACCGCTAGCAGATATTGTCCTCTTTAGACTTTCACTTTCGAACTTCCCTTCAAGGTTTTAAAACGCGTCTGCTAGGAGAATATTTTCACACCCTTATAAAGGGGGTTTTGTTCTCCTTCCCAATCAATGTGGGACATCACAATCCACCCCCTTTCGGGGCCCAGCATACTCGTCGGCACTCGTTCCTTTCTCTAATTGATGTGGGACTCCCACCAAAATCACAATCCACCTCCCTTCGGAGCCCAACGTACTCGTCGGCACTCGTTCTTTTCTCTAATTGATGTGGGACTCCCACCAAATCCATCCCCTTTGGGGCCCAACGTCCTTACTGGTACATCGCCTCGTGTCTACCCCCTTCGAGAAATAGCGAGAAAGCTGGCACATCGTCCGGTGTCTGGCTCTGATACCATTTGTAACAGCCCAGACCACCACTAGCAGATATTATTCTCTTTGGGTTTTCCCTTTCGAGCATCCCCTCAAAGCTTAAAAACGCGTCTGCTAGGGGAAGGTTTCCACACCCTTATAAAGGGTGCTTTGTTCTCCTCCTCAACCAAACGTCGGACATCACAACCACCGAACTAAAATTATGATTTAACAAATTTAATTCAAACCTGTAAAGCGTCCTCCTTGTGGCAAGTTTGTGGTTGCTATGCAGTCTTCATGGTTATTAAGAACCCCATATCTATTTCCAAGAACGCTCAAGTAATTACATAAACTCATCATGCTGCAGCAGGTTTGAATGGTTGCAGAACTGAAAGTACATTGTTCACTTTTCACCAGTAGTCATTGCAAGAACATTGGCCACCCTTGAAATGGTGGAACCGAACCCGATCTCGAACGATTATTTCTCGGTCGAACGCCACCGAGACAGCCTTCATGAACGAATGACAATCTCTGCAAACTCTAAGGTTTTTAACGATACGTATCGGTGTCCCATCTGCAGTTCTTGCCAATCCAAATGCAATGGCAAGTTTCTCACTATGATATGTAGAGGAAGTCTTCAAAGTCTCTGCATCAATTACATATCCAAACAAGGAAGCTTGATGAAGAACTTCCCTCAACTTTTCATAAACTTCAATGGAATCACGATGGGACTTGTCATCAACCACAAATTTATGAACTTGTTCCCCAATTTCAATCCAACTCCAACCTGGGCTAGTCTTTATCCCTTGGCTCTTGATCGTTTTTCTCATACTCGCGACACCAGCTGTATCGTTCACTCCGGCATAGATCGTAGCCAGCAATATACAATCCCCTGCATTCGTAGCTCCAAGCTCATTGAGATTGTTCATGGCAATTTCTCCTACACCCACATTTTTATGGATTTTGCAAGAGCCAAGTAAGATTCGCCACAAAACCGGATCATTCGGTGACGAATTCCGTATAGTTTCAAGTGCCTTTTCGAGCTTCCCAGCTCGACCATATAAATCCACAAGGCATCCGTAGTGTTTAACCTCAGGTCTTAGCCTAAACTTAGAGCTCATCAAATTGAAATATTTAACACCTTCTTGAACTAAGCCTTGATGACTACATCCACAAAGTAAACCCAAAAACGTGACGGAGTTCGGTTGCATTCTTGCTTCTAACATCCGTTCGAAGCAAAATATAGCTTCGGTCCCTCGACCGTGCACTCCGTACCCAACAATCATTGAGTTCCAAGTGAATATGTCCTTCCTATGCATTCTATCAAAGATAAAAATGGCTTGATCCAAACTACCACATTTAGCATACATATCTATCAACGCATTTCCAACATAAAGACTCTCTACAAGACCCTTTTCACGAGCAAATCTATGCATCTGAACCCCAATATTCAAGGCTCCAAGATGAGCACATGAAGAAATCAACCCAACAAGGGTAAACCCATCTACATCCACATTTTCACTTCTCATCTGGTTGTACACTTGCAATGCCTCCCCGTGCAAACCCTGTTGGGAAAAGCACGAAATCATAGCATTCCAAGCAACCAAGTCTCTCACAGGCATTTCGTCGAACACCTGATGGGCAATACAAACGGACCCCATTGCAGCATAGCATTTGACAAGATTGGTACAAATAATAACATCCCCATCATAACCACAGCGGATTATAGTGCCATGAATTTCTTTACACTTACGCTCAGCCTTGAGTCTTTCACATGCTTTGAGCACAAATGAGAAAGTGAATGTATCAGGGGAAGAGAAAGAGGCACAAACCATTTGATTGTAGTAAACAACGGCGTCAATGGGAGATGAACTCTGGGCAAAGCCTCTGATGATGGAGTTCCAGGCTTCGGTTTGTAGGCACTCCATTTGATGGAAGAGAAGCTGAGCATAAGCAAGGGAACCTGAAACGGAGATGGCACAGAAGTTCAAAAGCTTGTTGTTAATGGCGACGTGATGGCGGAGGCCGCTAACAAGAACATGGGCGTGGATCTTTCGAAGCTTGTTGAGGCTGTTGCAGCCTTGCAAGAGAGTGACAATGGCTTTCTCCTTTGACATTTCCAAGTTTTCTTCTCATGAACGAATGATTACATTGATTCAAGCATACAATTTGGTGTATGATGATGAACACCCATGAATTTCTCTTTGGGGATTTGGTAAAGCCATGGAGAGGCAAATTTTCTTTTGAAAAATGTTTTTTTTTTTTTTTTTGGGTAACGTTCAGTTTTCAAGCTCAAATGAAATATGACTCAATAATTCGAACTCTAGGTTAGAACTAGAGCGAGAGGACATGAAAACCCGACGAGAGTGAGAGGGACAAAAATGAGATGTGGTCACTCGAGTGTCACATGGCTACCAACTTTCACTTTGGTTTGTTCATATCTTATTTGGAGAGCCTTTTACTCGGGTCCACATGTCCACCAACTTCCACTTTGATTTGTTCACATCTTATTGGGAGAGGTATCACTATGATACCATTTGTAACGACTCATGCCCAAGATTTGAATCAGGATTCGAAATCCTAATTCAACATCTGATGACCCCGACATTTTCTTGTGACATGATCACATTACCTACTCTTCACTTCTTAAGAGTGAAGACTTATCCCCACGGACCAACATGAATTCTTCCAACATGGTTTGCCCTCACTCACGTGCATTCTAAGAAAAATTTTAAGAGGTCACCCAATATAAAATTGCTTCAAGTAAAACTCACTTAATTATGAAATTCTTATGATTGAGCCATCGAAAGGAAAATGCACTTTGTTAGTATATATAGTATCTTTCTTTTACTTTAAGTTTTTCTCATTCATCATATATTCAAGATCACTCTCATTCGGATGTGGTTTTGGTTCATTCATATATCTCTCATTTACTCGAGTGTCATAGATACTCATGCAATTCAATGATCTTTCTCCCTCCTTCCAATGTGATTCGCTCGTTGTTTAGTACAAATATAACTTGGGCATGGGTTGATTGTGGATATGAAATCAAAGGACACCGAAAAAGTTTTAATACCAAATAATATACTCGACTTATAGCGGCTTAAGCAACCCTTATGAACATAAGGACCTCCTAAGCACAAACAATAACATCTAGTATACACACAAAGGAATCATTCAAGTGAGAGAAGAAAGAACTCACCTTGAAGGTCTTTTGATAGAAAGAACTTATTCTCAATCCAAAGTGAAACAACCTTAACTTCTATGTTTCTAAGCAATTTGTGAACCCAAATAAAGAATGCATGAATTCTTCGGGTTTTTTAGAGCAAAGCTTGGCGTAATATTAATAAGAGCGTATAAAAGCGTTCTTGTGTAAACAAAGAAAATAGAAAAAGCTGGAATGTCAGAGAAGGAAGACATGGAAGAAGAAAGAGTCTTTACCGGTCTAGTGCAACTAGACCTGTGAATCAATCTTTCCCTCATTTGATCTTTGCCATTGGACCTTGAATGCTCTTCTTTATCATAAGCTTAGGACGGAACGGGAACTGCTTAACAAAAGGAAGGACAACCCCGAAAGGACAATGCTATTTCATATCATCAACCAACTAAACTTTCCAATATACATGAAGCTGAAATTTGGTCGGGGTCGAGGGTAAGAACTGGGATGAGGAATAAATCTCGTCCCACGCCTCATTTAGCTAACAAGAAGAAATCTTTGACTCTCTCTCATTCTTCATTTAAATAAAAAATTTCCACTCCATTCAACTCCAAAAGAAACTTGCAACAAGAAATACAAGGAAACACTACTTTAGGGTTTAAAAGTTAAAAAAGAAAAACCCTAAGTAAACGATAATATCAATTTTTCATTTAATATTCTAATAGTTTTCTACTCAAAAGCTTCCAGAGAAAACTCTAATCAACCCAAATAGACACCGACCACAAACATTACGGACCGAAAGTATATATTTCATCCTAAAAAACGTTCATAGGTCAACTATTTATTCTATAAAATAACCTATAAACAAAATCTTGAATAAACAAAGTAAAACAGAAGAGGCTGCCAAGCCCTCAGCAAAGTAGAATTGAAGAACAAAACTATATATTACTCAGTAAATTAACGGTAACAATAATTAGATTACATTCTTCATACCCCAGAAGAAATATAGCATGTTTAATTAATTAAGCTGTGAACACAAAATTTGACAAAAACGAACACAAGGAACCAGAATGTGATTATATTGCGAGTTTCAACAGGTGATTATCCATCTCCTTGGATATTGCGAGTTGTGAACTTATATATAACTGACTACATCTTCTGCAAAATCTGCCTGGGCTAGGAACTGTAAACAAAAACCCAAATCCTAGAATCAACCACCAAGAGTACAAAGGCAATGAGAAATGAAAACAAACGTATTCAGTAATAACATGGCTTGGATTTGGTTGCATTTGTATTCCTGAGTTTTCAAACCCAACAAGTATACTCCTGAATATTAAATTTGGTTTCATTTTGTTCCCTCCATTCATTTTAGTGTTAATTTTCCAGTTAATAATGGTTTTTATTAAAAAAAAATATATTATTTCTTTTTCTTCTTTCACCACCGACCACCGACCATAGAGGAGAGTTCATGTAACAACCCAAGTCCACCGCTAGCAGATGTTATCTTCTGTGGGTTCTTTCTCTTTTGGACTTCCCTCAAGATTTTAAAACGCGTCTGGTTGGGAGAGGTTTCCACGCCCATATAAAGAATGCTTCGTTCCAATTGGTATCAGAGACAAACACAGGGTGGTGTGCAAGCATGGACGCTAGGCCCCCAAAGGAGAGCGGATTGTGAGATCCCATATACGAAGCGTTCCTTATAAGGGTGTGGAATCTTCCAGCAGACGCGTTCTAAAACTTTGAGGGGAAAGCCCAAAGAGGACAAGATCTATTAGTGGTGGGTTTGGACAGCTACAGTTCCCTCCTTCATTCTAAACTTCGTTCTAGGAACTCCTTCATTCTAAACTTCATTCTAGATCTAGAACGAGGGAGGTCTTCCTCCTATCTTCTTTTTTTTTTTTTTTTCTCTCTTTTCTTTCTCTATTCTTGTTCACATTCTTCCCTCAACTTCCCTTCTCACATTCTTTCCCACACTTCCAATAAAATAAAATAAAAATAAATAAGATAAATTGAGGAGGAAATCACATTAAAACAAAGACGAAATCAAAGGGGAATTCCCCTTCCGCTTCAACCCAAAACAAATGAGAAATCTCCTTGTTGAGTTCAAAAACAATCAGGGAATCAAATGCAATCTAACCTATGGGACTCCAAATGTAATTTTCCTTTTCAATTTTGATGATTTTAAGCCTTTCAAATTAATCAATTCTTGATAGTTGTGGTCCAAGTACACAACCCAATCAGGAAAAACAATCAATTTATTGATAAACAGTGTTCAAAAGATTCAAAAAAAAAAAAAAAACTAAGAGAAATTGCAATAACACACCACTGACAATTATATTGTGCCAGCAGCGCCCCATTGCAATGCAACATCAAGAACTTCTACAATCTTAGGAAACCCGATGATGCTAATGTAGAAAAAATTTTAGAAAACAAAACACTAACATATATAGAGCAAGCAAAACTGTAAAGCATTAGACCTTTGTTATCGCTTTCGTTCTGCCCTCCACTTGTATACAGGTTTTGAAGTTGGATTGGTGAGCTCATCTTCCCGGAGTTTACGTTTGCGACCCTTTTTCTGTTATAAGCATGTATCACATTTCAGATTCAATAATCATTTTAATACACTATCTACCCGTCCACGAAACTGACACAGCTACAATCACATTAGAAAAGTACCATTAATTCCTGTTGCAGTGTCATATCCATATAAAGTTTCTCCAATTCACTGACTCTACTCCTCCTTGCCTCCAGTTCTTTGTAAGACGAAATGGTTTTCCTGTGTTCAGAAAAGAAGGAAACCACACACAAATCAGGTAACATCTTATGCATTGAAAAAGACTGTCAGTCTACTGAGTAAAATATGCCAAGTAAGAAATTGAACCTCTAAAGATTCAAATCATAATTATTATGTATGACCGGTTATAGAACCTGATCATTGATAGAAGATTAAGTTTAGCCCTAAAATCATTTGGCTCGATCTTATCCGAAATTCCTTTGGAATACTTGGCTAGAAAGGAACGAACATTTTGGAGGACAGGAGAGGAATAAACCTATGCTTCAACATGCAGAATCTTTACCGTCAGTGCAGAATAAAGTATGTGTTCAAGCCTCATAACTAAATATATTCCCGCAATTACACTCATAATGGGAGAATCTGGAAGTGATAAAACATCTTTGTTTACACCGTCCATTCAACACTCCAGCCCTAAGTAATATTGTCATGAAGTTCTAAGTAATATTCTCACACAAACTGAAAAAATCCAATGTCAAGAATTTTGACATTACTTCAATTTGAACGATGCACGTGATGTTGCTAATGATTCTATACCGTCCAATTGCTTAAAAATAACAAGTGTACGCAGCTGCATCATAAAATATTAAAATCCATGGCCATTCCTTTTCAATCAAACATACGTAAATTCATCATAACTGCATAGGTTGAAACACAATGGTTCACTTGCAATTAAGCAACCAAAACTATACTACAGGGGGGTCATCAAAGAGCGGAAAAAATATTCAATGGAGGGTAAGTGGAAGAAAGTTTATTTGTTAGCTAAAGTATTTTGTTCCCGTTGAAGCTTCCTGTGAAATTCACTTGACCACTGTAATCAACCATAATCAAAGAGGATTTATGTCAACTCCTAGGAGGGTGCCTCCTTTGCATAAGCTTGATTAATCTTTTCAAAACAATTAAAAGTGTCCTAAAAAAAAAAGATTTACATGCAGCTGTCTGCATCCTCAGTAATAATGCTACCTTTTAATACTGTCCGGAACTGCCTCAGACGATGCCACTGATCTATCTTTGGAAGAGCGAGATTGAATTTCATTGGCCTCCTCCCTGCAAGTAATCAACAATGATTTATAAGCAATTAAACATAAAAAATAAAAAAAATAATAATAATAAAATTATTAAAATAAAAAAAAAAAACTTCACTGCATTAGAATAAGCAGGAAGCTAATGAGTTAGGTCTACCAGTTTATCCAAAATAAGTAGGTTGAATGCATTAGGCAACAGTATCAAATGTTGTATATATTTATCTTAAGTTAAGGCATTCCTGAGGCTCTTCTTTGAAACCAAAAGAAGAGTATTGAATAAGAAACAATTTCACTGATCAAATGAAGTTACAAGAGACGAGGAGAACCCAAAAGGATAGTTACAAAAGAGCTCTCCAATTGATTAAAACGGTGGCATAGCTATAGTGATGGAAGGGTAGGATGCATTTACACTAAGTCACAACCATAATGACTATAGCCTCAAGAAAACTGAAGTAACAAGATAAATGGTAAGAGATAATTATGAAAAATTGAGGCATTTCTATCCAATTTGAAGACCAATAACTATTCGATGCGTTTATCAAATAACTCTTGGTCTGGCCCATATGCAGACCAAGAACTATTTGATGTATTTTCGTTTGGGAAAGTGGAAAAAGTTTCAAGTTGTGCTCAAACCTGTCTTCAGCAAAGTAAATATGCTTATTTGATGGCTGATTATCAAGCGAATGCAACGTGGCTGTCAGTTTTTCAATTTTCTGTAAAGAAGAGTCAGAGTTGATAGATTAGATAAATTAATAAATCAACAAGTTCTTCAAAGGAATCCTAGTCAATAAAAGAAACAAAACCTCGCTAAGAACTCACCCTTTTCTCACTCTGCACTTTCTGAAGTATATACCCTGCATCTTGGGTCTTCATCAACATGAGTTGCTCTGCAGTATACTTATTTACTTGACTCCTACAACATATAAAGATTAAGAGGCATAAGAAAACAGAAAGAAGTACCAAAATCAGTCGATGTTCGAAATCATCTACAGTGATTACTCTGGTCTATGGACTCCGTCAACTGTTCTCGTCTTAATCATCTTAAAGTAAAACTCATCTGGATTCTTGAATGCTGCTTTCTCTTTAAGTTTCTGAAAATTGATCAACACAAAAAATACAAAAGAACCAAATCAAGGACACGTCGACAGAATTCGATAAATAAAAGAAAATTGTGTAAATTCCATGGTAAAGGCATTTCAAACATTACCCGTAACGTATCTTCCTTCTTATGATAAGCCTTAGCACGCTCGACATAGTCTTTATGCTTCTCAAGAAGCCCAAATTTCTTCCGAGAATTCCTAAACAATTACACAAATCCGTCATCCATAAAAGGTTAAAAAAACTCATACACACAATAAAAAATAGTAACATGAAAAGCCTTATCACTTACGGCTGAGCTCTCTCCTTGTAAGGCCGTTTAGGAACCGCATTCTTTAAGGACGACATTGCAATTACAACAAAATAAGCTTCCCTACATTCGAATATAAAGCAATTGTGCAAGCCAGTATCAGAAAAGCAATCAACCCAAAGTCAATAAATCATAGATGAAATTCGAAGATACAATTAAGCGAACGCCCCTTTAAATAACACCCCAAACACACAAACCTTAAACCAGAGAAATTCGCATCACAACCGACAAATTTCTAGAGAGGAAAAAAAATTGAAATCACTAACACACGAGAACGATAAACAGTAGATTTTACAGTTGGAAAGGTTAGGGGAGAGACGAAATAAGATTGATTTCTTCCGTTCACATGTAGTTTTCAGAGCAAAAGTATTATAAAACGAACAGAAAAAAAAAATTAGGGTTTTTTGCAGGCGTTCTTGCCTCCACTTTGAGAATGATACAACATACAGAGAAAAAATTTACGTACTAAGCGGCAGAAGGCGGAGGGACGTGGCGGCGGAAGCGGCGGCACTGATCTGCTGAGAGGGAGGAGGAACCGGCTTGAAGAAGAAAGAAGTTGAGCACGTAAAGACGTAAGGGTTTAGGGGTTTATTTTTTTTATTTGTTTTTTTATTATTTTATTATTTTTTTTTTCTACGGCTCAAATATCAAATATTTACAAATACATATTGCTCTAGTTACAGTCAATTTAAATAACCCTTAAATTTATTTATAAATTTAGGTTGTTCGGGTTATCAGTCTATTGACTATATTTACCGTACTTAAGCGAACTGGGAACTCCAATCCTAAATACGATACTAAACACTCTTATCGACTATAATAAAACTTAAACGAGGAGGTTGCCAAAGTTCATGCTCGAAACCTTGATTTTTAATCTTCGGAGTCAAAATAAGCTAGAAGTTAAAGATTGTGAGATTCCACGTCGAGTAGAGAGAAGAACTAACCATCTGTTATAAAGGTATGAAAATCTCTCCATATTAGACGCGTTTAAAAAACCATTTGACTGACGACGATGCGTAACGAGCCAAAGCATACAATATCTGTTCACGGTGGACTTTGGCGATTACAAATGATTCAGAGCCATACACTGAGCGGTGTGCCAGCGAGGATGCTAAGCCCCCTTATAGTAGACGCGCTTTAAAACCGTAAGGCTGACGGCGATAAGTAACGGGCCAAAGCGAACAATATCAGAGTCAAAATAAGCTAGAAACTAAAGATTGTGAGATTCCACATCGGTTGGAGAGGAGAAATAAGCATCTCTTATAAGGGTATGGAAATCTCTCCATAGTAAACACGTTTGAAAAAACGTGCGACTGACGGCGATTTGTAACGAAACAAAGCATACAATATCTACTGGTGGTGGGCTTTGACGGTTACAAATGATTTAGAGCCATGCAGCAGACAGTGTACCAGCGATGACGCTAGGCCCCTTCAAGTAAACGCGTTTTAAACCATAAAACAATATCTGCTAGCATTCGATTTTGACTATTACAAATGATTTAGAGCCATACACTGGGCGATGTGCCAACGAGTATGCTAAGCCCCTTATAGTAGACGCGTTTTAAAACCGTAAGGCTGACGGCGATAAGTAACGGGCCAAAGCGAATTGTGAGATTCCACGTCGGTTCGAGAGGAGAAATAAGCACCCTTATATGGGTGTGGAAATCTCTCCATAGTAGACGAGTTTGAAAAACTGTGAGACTAATGGCGATGCGTAACGAGCCAAAACAAACAATATCTACTAGCAGTGGGCTCTGACTGTTACAAATGATTCAGAGCCATACAGCAGGCAGTGTACCAGCGATGACGCTAAGCCCTTCTAGTAAACGCGTTTTAAACCATAAGACAATATCTGCTAACGGTGGATTTTGACTCTTACAAATGATTCAGAGCCATACACCAGGCGGTGTGCCAGCGAGGATACTAAGCCCCTTATAGTAGACGCGCTTTAAAACCGTAACGTTGACGGCGATAAGTAACGGGCTAAAGCGAACAATATCGGAGTCAAAATAAGCTAAAAGTTAAAGATTGTGAGATTCTACATCGGTTGGAGAAGAGAAATAAGCATCTCTTATAAAGGAATGGAAATCTCTCCATGGTAAACACGTTTGAAAAAACGTGAGACTGACGGCGATGAGTAACGAGCCAAAGCAGACAATATCTGTTAGCGGTGGACTTTGGCGTTTACAAATGATTTAGAGCCATACAACAGGCATTGTACCAACGATGACGCTAGGCCCCTTCTCGTAAATGCGTTTTAAACCATAAGACTGACGACAATAAGTAACAAATCAAAACGAACAATATCTGTTAGCAGTGGGCACCTTACATAGATTTAGTTTAACACATTTGATTTTGAACTTCTCGGTTGATTGGGTCGGGGACAAATTGCAAGTACATGGTGCAGTAGCAGTTTCAATATAGTCATGTTTTAAAAGTCGGGTCATTATAAAAAATATTTAATTAGGTATTTTAATTTAAAATTATTATAATAATTATTAATTTGAAATGTTTCACAAAATATAATATAATTATTTATTTTATTGTATAAATGTTTGAAATATTAAAATAGGAAAAAATTATTAGCACGATATAAAACTCATTTTTTCTTTTAAATTTATATTATTTAATGACTTACTTAAATCTAATTATTAGTTTTAAAATATAATATAATTATATTTTTTTTCTCATAAAAGTATAAATATAATTAATTAATTATTTGTTGCTATAATATGAAGTATTTATTTCCTTTTACTATTTTTATTTTTTGAAAATTATTGTAATTTTCTTAAAATAAATATTCCGCTAAAATACGACCGCACTATGAAACTGATATGAACAACGTATATGCATGACAAAATCAAATTGTGTTGATGTCGAGCGTGTGATTCAAAACAAAAAAACGAAGATAGTTCGATTGTTGAATCATTTAAGACTGTTTATGAATTCAGTTGGGTCGGGTTATGGTACTGTTTAGATTTAACCTAGTTGTTCGGGTTATTCTTATTAACTAATGAATCAAACTCAACTCAACTATAAATTTTTTCAGTCCATTTGGTTTGGGTCGGGTTACTTATTTACATTTTTATTTTTAATAAAAGTAAAATTAAAATATGTATTTACTTATTTTTAAACATTTAATTTAAATTTACGACTCGATTTTAAATTATTGAAAAAATTACCGTCCAAATATTTAAAAATTATTTTTTATAATTTGCGTAAGAATAAATAATAAAAAAATAATTATAAATAAAAATAAAATAGATATATGTATATATAACTCAGAATAACAAAACAAAAAAAATAAAAATAAAAAATAATAATAAATTTGGGTCGGTGACCTGACCAACTTGAATTCACGACTCATTCCTTCATTTTTTTTTTATTGGGTTGTCGAATTTTTTTAAAACATATTACGTTAATATATAAAATTTCATAAAACTCAAATATCAAAATATTTACGGGTCACAACATATCATTAGCTCTGTTACAAATGTAAAATATTTTTAGTGTTCGTAATAATCTTAAATGTAAGGTAGGGTTGGGATGAACGGTAACCCTATATTTTGATTGGTCGGGTTGACTCGATTAGAAAAATGTCAACTCGCTAACTGATCTAAATTTTTTATTTTTTCACGATTCAACCCAACCCGAAAATTTTAACCCAGCCCAACTTTTATGGTATGGACTGGGTAGTTCAGGTTGATCGGATTCTCGGGTTATATGAACACCAATATTATCGAGCGTAAAATACCCCGAACTTAAACGTCCCTTTGGTCCCGAATTTGATAAGAAGTCTCTTTTGGTCCCAACAAGTTCTAGAATTTTGCAATCTAGTCCTTTAGAATTATGAATGCTTCCAAATAGTCCCTATCATTGGTTGCTTTGAATAGTCTCTTTTGGTCCCCACAAGTTTTAATATTTGCAATTTAACCCCTTAGATCTATGAAATGCTTCAAAATAGTTCATGTCATTAATTTCCCTTAATATGAAAGGCTATATTTGTTTTTTCTCTTACCAATTATATATTTTTAATGTTTAGACCCCTCAAATTTTCATAATTATCAATTTTGACCATTCCCAACAGATGTGTCCGACACAAGTCAAGATAGCTGTTGTGTCCCGTAACATAGAACAATATCACGATAAATGGGTCGTGTTGTTAGAAACCAAGATGCAACGTTGTTGTGTTGCAACGAATAAACATGCACGCATGAACAACGTGTGTGACCGAATAAGCTTGAATTCTGCACAAGCGATGTCCAGTTGGCGAAGACAAACCTTGTCGATGTTCCGATAAAACCACAAAGTTGGGCAAAAAATGAATACGGGGCTTGAATGTCCCTAGAGACTGGTCGCGAGCGTGTCAAGATTACGACACCGCAAGATTGAAGATATATGACCGTGACAGTAGTTCGAAGTAAAACTAACACTATAATTCATCTGACAATCTTATTACTCGTCAGCTAGTTATTTTTATACTAAAATCAATAATTTTTAATTTTTTTAAAATTTCTTTTCCGGGCAGTATTTTCCTACCCATCATCATTAAAATTTAACGTATAATAAAAATTGCCACAACGGCTTAATTAATTTAGAAAAGTAAATAATATATCCAGTTAAAATACCCTGTACCTTCAATATATTTAAATTTAGTCCTTATATTTTTAATAAATCTTAAAATTAGTCCAAAAAAAATAATAATAATAATTTTTCGTCTGAAATTTTTAGTTCGGTCCTCACTCTATCCAAAATTTATAGAGCGGGGACTACACTAAATATTTTCAGGAAACAACTCGACAAATTAATTTTTATATTAAAAAAATATGAAAAGGACTTAAAAAAATATATATTTATTTATTTATTTAATCAATCATTCATTTTTTGGATTTTTCCTATTTAATTTTTTTTTCCTCATAAACATTATCACTAATTATTTCCCTGAAAAAAAAAAAAAAAATTCATGTGTTTAAGCTTCCACATCACTCATTGATTGCCAACCCTGTTCTTGCCTTCTATGTCTCTGCTCAATAATTCAATTATTCAATCATTCATCTCTCGATTCCCATTTTTTTTCTTCTCGTCTTCGTCTTCCATGTTCTTAGATTCTTCTCTCAATTGTTCTTCGTTGATTGATTGACAGAGCAACTCAGTGACTGTTTTTTGTTGTTGTTGTTGTTTGGTGGATTCGGTTTTTCATGGGCATTAACCCTGTTCCTTCTTCTCATCTTCCTTCGTTTCTTGTTCTTCGTTATCAATGGCGGATTCTCTTTGCTCCGAGTTTTTGAGTCTTCGTAGATTGCCTATTACTAGGTTTGATTTATTGCTTATCTTCCTTCATTCTCTTTTATAACTTTTGCCCATTTTGTTGGGGGTTTTCGGCTCCGTCGTTCGGTTCCTGCGAAGTTTGAGAGCTTGAATCGAATTGAATCGAATCTCGAATCGAAGCGAACCTTGGTACTTTTCGTTACACCCTTCTTTTTGTTGCTATATGTTGAATCGAATTTCATATTGTCTTATTCAATACTTGTTCTGTTGGATCTTAAATCTGTTCAAAAGCAAAGTCACGAGAGCTTATGCTCAAAGTGGACAATATCATTGTGTGGAGAGTTGTGATTCCTAACAAAATCGAAGAGGAAGTGAAGATTCTTTCCGTTTAGTGTAGATTTTTAATCTTGGATTCTTTGAGGAGATTTGTGTTTAAGATTGATCTAATAGGATTGGTTTTATTTGATTTTGGTTGTGTTTATCTTAGAGAGGTGAAGAGTTGTTATGGCATCAGTTTTTTTGTATCATGTGGTTGGGGATCTGACAGTGGGGAAGCCGGAGATGGCGGAGTTTTATGAGACGGAGACGATTGAAACGGCGATAAGGGGGATCGGAGAGTCGACGGAGTGTGGAATACCGATTTGGAAGAGAAAAACTCATGTGGGCATGATTGAGAATGGTGAAATGAAACAGCAGAGATTTGTGGGAATTCTCTCTTCTTTGGATATTGTCGCGTTCTTGGCTCGAACGGAGAATCTAGAGGATCAGGATAGGGCAATGAAGACCCCAATTTCGGAGGTCGTCGTCCCGAACCCTTCATTGTTGAGGCAGGTTGATCCTGCAACAAGGTTAGCATTTGTTCCTTTAGATTTTGTTTTGATCGTCTGGTTTTTTGTTTTTTTGTTCTTATCTGAAGCATTTGGAGTATATTAATTGGATGATTGTTCAACTTTTTGTTAGCAAAGTAAAGTGCATTTAAGGATTTACTTTTTTATGTTCTTTTTCTGATCTCTTATAGAACAGTAATTTTACAATGATTTTATAGACCAACTAATGATGAGATGCTACTGTGAGGCTACCCGCTTAACGAAGAACAAACTTGAATCTAAAATGTAAGTAGATCCTTTGGAGTCGAACGAAGTTTATAACAAAAACCATTAGCGTAGCATGACGGTGTAGCTTCATGACCAATTAACATGAGATGCTACTTTGAGGCTATCCGCTTAATGAAGAACAAGCTTGAATCTGAAACGTAAGGTTTCCCGAAATAGGATCTCCTTTGGAGTCGAACGAAGTTTATAACAAAAACCTTTAGCGTAGCATGACGGTGTAGCTTCAAGACCAATCAATGGTGAGATGCTACTGCGAGGCTACCCACTTAACGAAGAACAAACTTAAATCTAAAATGTAAGGTATCCCGAAATAGTACATCCTTTGGAGTTGAACAAAGTTTATAACAAAAACCTTTAGCATAGCATGACGGTGTAGCTTCAAGACCAATTAATGATGAGATGCTATTGTGAGGTTACCCACGTAACGAAGAACAAACTTGAATTTGAAACATAAGGTATCTTGGAATAGAATATCTTTAGGAGTCGAACGAACTTTATAACAAAAATTTTTAGTGTGGCATGACGGTGTAGCTTCAAGACCAATTAATGATGAGATGCTATTGTGAGGTTACCCACGTAACGAAGAACAAACTTGAATTTGAAACATAAGGTATCTTGGAATAGAATATCTTTAGGAGTCGAACGAACTTTATAACAAAAATTTTTAGTGTGGCATGACGGTGTAGCTTCAAGACCAATTAATGATGAGATGCTATTGTGAGGTTACCCACGTAACGAAGAACAAACTTGAATTTGAAACATAAGGTATCTTGGAATAGAATATCTTTAGGAGTCGAACGAACTTTATAACAAAAATTTTTAGTGTGGCATGACGGTGTAGCTTCAAGACCAATTAATGATGAGATGCTATTGTGAGGTTACCCACGTAACGAAGAACAAACTTGAATTTGAAACATAAGGTATCTTGGAATAGAATATCTTTAGGAGTCGAACGAACTTTATAACAAAAATTTTTAGTGTAGCATGACGGTGTAGCTTCAAGACCGATTAAGGATGAGATGCTTCTGTGAGGCTACTCGCTTAACGAAGAACAAACTTGAATCTGAAACGTAAGGTACCCCGAAATAGAATATCCTTTGGAGTCGAATGAAGTTTATAACAAAAACCTTTAGCACAACATGACGGTGTGGCTTCAAGACCAATTAATGATGAGATGCTACTGTGAGGCTACCCGCTTAACGAAGAACAAACTTGAATTTGAAACATAAGGTATCCCGGAATAGAATATCCTTTGGAGTCGAACAAACTTCATAACAAAAACCTTTAGCCTAGCATGACGGTGTAGCTCCAAGACCAATTAATGATGAGATGCTACTGCCAACTTATGTGTGCGAGAAATATCGTATCCATGTTGAGATCAAAATTATTTACATATGCACAAGGTAGATTCTTATCAATTTCTATCAGTAGGACCGTCTAATGTTTCTCTCTTAGTTTCTGAAGTCAGGGTGGTTTAGCTCGTTTTCGATGCTTTTGACTCGAGTAACTAGAGTAGCTGATTGATAATAGTTTTCCAGCTTGGACTCGTTTCGTTGGTCTTCGATTCATGAAAAAAATTATACTTATGACTGCTCATCGTGTATCTTTGAGTGCAATGACTATGGTTTCTCAAAGACCTTAGAAACTGCATGAAAGAAATTTGTTCTTACATTCAAATGATTGAACCTCTTGATCTGTCCATGTGAAAAAGGTTGATAGACGCATTGGAAATGATGAAGCAAGGCGTGAGGCGTCTCCTAATCCGAAAGAGCGTGGTATGGAAAGGAATGAGCAAACGGTTCTCCATTCTCTATAATGGTAAGTGGTTGAAGAACATTGATGCCCCTGGCAATAGCAGCCATAACCTCAGTGTAGTAAATGCTAATCGACCATCTTCGTCTTCAACGGGACACGATAAGTTTTGCTGTCTCTCAAGAGAAGATGTCATCCGTTTCCTTATCGGTTGCCTCGGCGCCCTTGCACCACTCCCTCTATCCTCCATCTCTACTCTCGGAGTCATCAACCCAAACTACTGCTCTATCGATGCCTCGACTCCTGCAATCGATATCGCTCATAAGCTTCCTGATGACCCGATTGCAGTGGCTGTTATCGAAAACATGCATGATAATCAATACAAGATCATTGGAGAGATTTCAGCCTCCAAACTCTGGAAATGCAATTACTTGGCTGCTGCTTGGGCGTTAGCTAATCTTTCTGCTGGGCAGTTTGTAATGGGAGTAGAAGACAACATGAACTCTCGAATGGTCCCGGATCTATCCGCTAATGCTAACGTCGACGAAAACAACCCTGCCAATGCCGGTGGCGCAACACGGGCAAAGAAATTCAGCAGTAGAAGTATCGGATTCAACCCATCAAGCCCCACGTTCGGGATCAGCCGGAGCATGTACCGTGGCCGAAGTGCTCCCTTGACATGTAAAGTTACAAGTTCATTGGCTGCTGTTATGGCTCAGATGCTTTCTCACAGGGCAAGCCATGTCTGGGTAACTGAGGATGAAAATGACGATGTCCTGGTTGGAGTTGTGGGCTATGCTGATATCTTAGCTGCAGTTACGAAGCAACCTGCGACGTTCATACCAGCGAATCGATCCTTCGAGGCGCTCGGAAATTCTATTCAAAGTTGAAAAATATTTACCAAGCAACCTGCGTCGTTCATACCAGCTAATCGATCCTTCGAGGCGCTCGGGAATTCTATTCAAAGTTGAAAAATGTTCTTCAATTACACATATAAATTTGTATATGAGAGACATTTGAGCTGCTCATGAATTTTTGTCAATGTATTGTTCTTAATGGAACTGTCTTTTACTACTTGTTATTTGTACTAAACGTTTCTTTAATGCTGCAGTTAAGAAGGGTATTTGTTTTATTATTTTAGTTTTGTTGAAATTTCGTCTTTATTTGGTTGTAATGTTTCGAACCCGACCATTTAGACTCGATATTATTGAAAACGTTACAGGTCTAATAGACACGGTTTAATATTCAACAGGTTGGTGGACACAATTTCAAAACTTTGATAAGATTAGATGTTCGAATTCCTACCCATTTAATCTAATATATCCCGTTTCGATATTATACATCTGTTTAAAGATTAGATGTTCAAATGCCATATCTAGTTTTGATATTATACAACTGTAACGTCCCAGATCCACCGCTAGCAGATATTGTCTTCTTTGGTCTGTAACGACCCAGATCCACTCGGGCTTTCCCTCAAGGCTTTTAAAACGCGTCTGTTAGGGGAAGGTTTCCACACTCTTATCTTATAAAGGGTAGTTTGTTCTCCTACCCAACCAATGTGGGACATCACAACAACTGTTTTACGATATTATACACATGTTCTAAATATTATATGTTCGAATCCCTATCCGTATAATCTAACATATCTAGTTTCGATATTATAATCTGTTTAAAGATTAGATCTTTGAATCCCTACCCATTTAATCTAACATTTTTGGTATCGATATTATATATCTGTTTTAGAGATTATATGTTCGAATCCATATCAATTTAATCTAACATATCTAGTTTCAATATTATACATCTGTTTTACGATATTATACACATGTTCTAGAGATTAGATGTTCGAATCCGTACCAATTTAATCTAACATATCTAGTTTCGATATTATACGTCAGTTTTACGATAATATACACCTATTTTAAATATTAGATAACATATCTAGTTTCGATACATCTGTTTTACAATATTATACATGTTTTAAAGATTAGATGTTCGAATCTCTACCCATTTAATCTAACATTGATCTCGATATTATACACATTTAATCTAACATTGATCTGGTTTCGATATTATACATATCTAGTTCCGACTTTGATATTATTATTTATTTTAAAGATTAAAGGTTCGAATATCTGCCCATTTATTATTGAACGGTCGTAAAATAATAATAATAATAATAAATCCATTTCTTATTATTTGTTCATGTTGGAAGATGTTTGAATGGACATTATTTGTTAATAAATAGAAAACCAAACCAATGACTTGGGTGTCCACATCACTGAATTCCAATCACCACCATTGATATGATGACACGTGTCTTCATTTCAACCACAAGTCTCTTCATTATTTTCCTCATAACCTTAAATTTATTTGCTTATTCTCTCACCTCATCCTCCATAAATGGAAATTTTAATAATCTAATAGACAGGGTCTGATAGTTACTCTGTCTTTTAGCATGAATTCGTGTTCGTTTACCGAGATAATCTTCACTCCCAATATTTCAAGACAAGTAGGTAATGTGGTCGTGTCGTGAAGTCAAATAGACCCTGAATCTAGATTTCAAATTCTGATATGAATCTCGGCATGAAGTGCACTGTTTAAACTTTGTTTATCCTGTACCGTAGCTTAGACTTTCGTAAATGGGGCTCATAGCATTCCAAGTCTAAATCGCCCTTAAATCACACCTTACCTCTTTAAAAGGCTCTGATAGTCAGAATATGTAGTTCTTTGTTTGTCCAGTGCTATTTCCCGGTCGTCCAATATAGCATTGCTCCAAACTAACCACACTTAACTTTGAAGTTTTTACGATCGAGTCACTGAGAAGAAAAATGCACGTTATTGACATAGGTAGTAACTATCAATTTTTTAAAGCATCTCTCGACCATCATATCCTCAAGATCACTCTCGTTTCGACGTGGTTTTGGTTTATTCATGATCATTCATTTATTTGGGTGTCACATAACCCGTTTTATCCTTTGTTTATAACTCGAATCGAATATACAAAATTTTAAAATTTAAATATATATATATATATTAGGGTTAACTAAATAAGGGAATGCTGACTCATTAATATATATGAAATGGAAATTTGATGCAAAACCCACTAACTAATTATATATTTTGTAGTTTTTTTTTTTTTTCATCTCACTCGATTAAAATATTATATCTTATAATAAATAAAATATATATATTTAATTTAATTTCATAAAAAAATAAATATCAGCCTTTATTTTAATTTTTATACTTTCAAATATTTAATTTTAATCCCTATTTTAAATATATCTTAATTACCTAATAAAAAATAAAAGGTGTTTTTTTTTAAGATTTTATAAAAGGTATTAATAAAATTTAAAAATATTTTGCGAATTAAAAAGTATTTTTAAAATTATTTAAGAGTGGAAAAGTATTTTTGAAATAAAATATAAATTAAAATTAAAATTTTTAAAAGTTAAAGAATAGTTGAAGAGACGTGGAAAGTCAATGATTAATTTTAATAATTAAATAATTATAATATTTAATAATATGCAATGATTGCACATTTTTAAAGTATTTTCCATGATACCGTTATCACTTTATAATTAATCATGCGGAAATATCGTTGACTTGTATTTTTCAATTTTCAAAAAAATAAAAAATATCCTAAATTACTTTTTTTTTTTTAAATATAAAAATAGTTAATATTTTATTTAAAAAATTTCCTTAAATTTTTAAAAATTAAAAAAAAAAAACCTTTAGAGATAATATATAAAAGGTCGACATTAAAAAAAAAATTGTTTTTCTTTTATAAAGATAAAGGAGGTTAATGGCGTTTTAAAAATTTTATGGTATTTTTTTTTTTTAAATATAGTAACTAAAAGTATTTTTGAATTTTTTAAAAAGACTTAGTATTAATGAAAAATTTAAAGTTTAAGGGTATTTTTGAAATAAAGTACTATTTTCGTATTTTTTAGAATTGTTTTTAAAAATTTTAAAAATGTGATGTCGTACATTGGTTGGGGAGGAGAACAAAACACCGGGTGTGGAAATCTTTCCCTGGTAGACGAGTTTGAAAGCCTTGAGGGGAATCCCGAAAGAGAAAATCTAAAGAGAACAATATTTGCTAGCAGTGGATTTAGGTTGTTACAAATGGTATCAGAGAGCCAGACACCAGGTGATGTGTCAGCCTTCTCGCTGTTCCCTAAAGGGTTAGACACAAGGCAGTGTGTCAGTAAGGACGCTAGCTCCAAAAGAGGTGGATTTGGAGGGGTCCCACATCAATTGGAGAAAGGAATGAATGCCAGTGAGAACGCTGGCCCCGAAGGGAGGTGGATTGTGATGTCCCACATTCGTTGGAGAGGTATTTGGTAGCGGTGGATTTGGGTCGTTACAAAAAAAAAATTTAAGAGGATTTTTTAAACAAATACAAAAGGATTTTTTTTTAAATATTTTAATTATATAATTAAAAAAATATAGTGAAAGTTTTGGCGTCTCTTTAGTCTTTTATTAATTTAGCTCTTCTTAGCTTTGACTCGAACATTAGACCATGACTTGTATAAGCCTTGATTTGCTTCTTTTGCTGCATTTTTGGACCGAAATATCTCTCGATTTCTTTACAAAATGGTTAAACATGCTAGAGAGAATTTCACGAAAGAAATTTATGGGTTTTTTTAAACTTTAACTTACCAGTTTTCCGACGAAGCTTCGACGAACTACTTCCGACTATTCTTCCTTCAAATTGATTCTATCGATGAAGAGGGTTTGACTCACTATTTATGAGATCTCACATCGGTTGGGGAGGAGAACGAAACAACCGTTATAAGGGTGTGAAAACCTCTCCCTCGCATACGCGTTTTAAAAATCTGGAGGGAAAGTCGGAGAAAAAAAAATCCAAAAACGACAATATCTGCTACGATCGCACCAAATTCATTTAATCAGAGCACGTGAATATTATCCACAAAATTAGAGATTCTATTTTTTTTAATTAAATTAAATTAAATTTTGGTTTTACTATTTTTGGAATACACTTAATCCTTGAATTAAGAAACTGATTTTTATTAATTTGTTAGATAATTGGCTTGATTAAAAAATTCATATGTGCTGGAATAGTTCAGTTGGTTAGAGCGTGTGGCTGTTAACCACAAGGTCGGAGGTTCAAGCCCTCCTTTTAGCGTTTTTTTTTTAAAATTTTGATACTAATCGTACTCGACGTGCCCTCCTTCTAGCGTTTTTTTTAAAAAATTTTGATACTAATCGTACTCGACGTGACGACATTCCACAGTTAGTCATAGTTTACCAGTGGAATCATAATCTAAAGAAGAACGCTAGTGGGATTGGTAGCCTACTGATCGTACTAGACCTGACACGATCAAACCTTTTGTTCTTTATTTTTATTTTTTAAAATTTTGATATTGTATTTAATGGAATATATGAATATATTCGGCACTAAAAAAAATCAAACGCTTATCAAATTATCGGAGAAGTCTTCTTTATAACTATAATACCCGAACATCAGGTCAGTCGGCTCATTCGTATTTGGGTTGTAGATAAGCAACCTCGAGTGGGTGGAAATCTAGCCTGAATCGATTTTCTTCCTCTAGTTAAAAAACTAAAACATGAATATGATGCTTCAATCATATACGGGTATCCAATCCCGATCGTGAGATATCGATTTCCTTCCATAGTGATTTCCTTCCTCTAGTTAAAGACTGAAACATGGTTACAATTCTACGATCATATACGGGTATCCAATTCCGATCGTGAGATATCGATTTCCTTCCTCTAATTAAAAACTGAAACATGGTTACGATTCTACGATCAGCTACGAGTATCCAATCCCGCTCATGAGATATCAAGCAGGAAAACGAACATAAACAAGTAGCTATCCACCACGAGAACTTGCCAATTGAATGATAGACAGCATATATTTCCACACAAATCATTGAGAAAGGAATATGATGTTGAAAATGAAAATAAACCAAGCAATAAGAATGGGAGAAGTTTAAACCCATAAGCAATTGTTCATAAGAATTTATTCCCTATTCATCCTCTCCTCGTTGGCGTAATTTCGGCCACAAAATTTTATCGATTTTTCTTTTGACAAAACGGCGTGTTCTCGTAATCTTGTATAGTTTATATCAGTTGATCTATGCTCATATTGGTTGTTAGCTAGTTTTTATAAAATATTTTATAAAAAAAAATTATATCGATATATATATATAATTTGAATAACATTTTGAAAATATCTATATTATATATTATATATTAAATTTTTAAAAGTTTTAATTATACTATTAAGCTTAAAAAAATAAAAAATAAAAAATAAAAAATATGTTTAAAAGTTTAAGGTTATTTTTTAAACAAAATGTTAATAATTTCCATCCAAAACTGCTGTGAGGATATTTTTGAACTTTTTTTTTTTTTAAGTTTAAGGGTATTTTTGGACTTATCTAAAAGTTGAGGGTATTTTTGAAATTTTAAAAATTTAGGCTAAATTAATAAACTACCTTTAAAGTCTGTCTAAAAATTATTTAAATAAATAATAATAATTTACCGTTATTTTGTAAAGTTTAGGGATATTTTTTAAATAAAATATTAATAGTTTCCATCCAAAACTGGGATGAGGGTATTTTTAAACTTTTTTTTAAGTTTAAGGGTATTTTTGGACTTATCTAAAAGTTAAGGGTATTTTCGAAACTTTTAAAAATTAATAAGCTACCTTTAAACTCATCTAAAAAAAATAATATAAATTTTTAAAAGTTTCAATAATACTCTTAAACTTAAAAAAAATAAATAATAAAAATAAAAATACAATTACATTATTTTTAAAAGTTTAAGGCTATTATTTAAACAAAATATTAATAAGTTGTATTTTTTATTTTTATTTTTTAAATTTAAGGGTATTTTTAATCCTATCTAAAAGTAGAGGGTATTTTAGGGACAAAATACCAAATTTAAGGATATTTTTATTAATTTAACCTAATAATATAAATAATAATAAATACTTTATCAGAACAATAAAATTATCAAAATCTAATCACAATTTAGTAGGTACGACGTTTGGAGTTATATTTTTTTAAGGACTCGTAACTTTGAATCCTCCACTTTCATATCTACGATATGATACTCTAAAGAAAACCCGTCAAAAAGAAATAAAAATAATTTAATTTTAAATTAAAAAATATATGAGTTATCACTATTATAAAAGAATATTTATAAAGAAAAAAAAAAAAAAAAAAAAAAAAAAA
>NW_019268522.1:2762559-2829470 GCF_002738365.1 Cucurbita moschata | reverse complement strand
AAAAAAAAAAAAAAAAAAAAAAAAAAAAAAAAAACAAATTGCAAGAGATATGCTACACTTGATTATTCTTTATTCCCAATAAGCTATTGACCATCCATAAAATTAGGGCACAAAAACATATTATGCACTCTCACTCACTCTCAACCACAAACCAAATTAATTTGTCTCTCTTGGATTCCACTACTTCTCAATTGCTCATACACAAATCCACCAAACCAAATAATTTATTTCTATGTTTTTTAAATACCCATTACCCATTTTGTCGTTAAAATATTTAATCGGGTTATAATTTGTGATGCAGGGTTACAGATGAATGAGCCGAGATCACTGTAACGGCTCAAATCCACCTCTAGCAGATATTGTCTTCTTTGGGCTTTCCCTTGTGATTGAGGGTTATACATGAATGAATCGAGATCACTGTAATGCCTCGGATCCACTACCGCTAAAAGATATTGTCCTCTTTGGGCTTTCCCTTGTGATGCAGGGTTATACATGAATGAACCGAGATCACTGTAACGGCTCAGATCTACCGCTAGCAGATATTGTTCTCTTTGGGTTTTCCCTTGTGATGCAGGGTTATACATGAATGAACCAAGATCACTGTAACGGCTCAGATTCACTACCGCTAGCAGATATTGTCCTCTTTGGGCTTTCCCTTGTGATGCAGGGTTATACATGAATGAACCGAGATCACTGTAACGGCTCAGATCCACTACTGCTAGCAGATATTGTCCTCTTTAAGCTTCCCCTCAAAGCTTTAAAACATATTTTTAAAATACCCATTAGTGATTTTGTCGTTAAAATATTTAATCGAGATATAATTTGTGATGCAGGGTTACACATGAATGAACCAAGATCACTGTAACGGCCTAGATCCACCGCTAGCAGATATTGTCCTCTTTGAGCTTCCCCTAAAGGCTTTAGGCTTTACAACGCGTCTGCTAGGGGAAGGTTTACACACTCTTATAAATGGTGTTTTGCTTTCCTCCCCAACCAATTAGAATGAGAGTGATCCTGAGGATATGAAATTTTGTTTTCAAGAGCTCAGAACTCAAGCTTGGAACAATCTGTGATGGTTAGTTCAAGACAAATAGGTAATGTTGTTATGTTACTGGAAAAATGTCAGGCCATCAAAGGTGGAACTCGAATTACGAACCCTAGTTCTGTAACAGCCCAAACCCACCGCTAGCAAATATTGTCCACTTTGGCCCGTTACGTATCACAGTCAGCTTCACAGTTTTAAAACACGTCTACTAAAGAGAGGTTTTTACACCCTTATAAGAAATGCTTCATTCCCTTCTCCAACTAATGTGAGGTCTCACAAATTCAAACCCTGGAACATTATATTAGCTACATAAACTAGGGTAAAACCCTCGAAATACTTTTACTTGATTATACTAACTCTAGATGTGTGAGTGATACAAAGCTTTGAATGAACGTATCGGGTCGTCGAGAGAGAGTTTTGTATGATTGTAATAATTTTTCACACAGTAGACTATTTCTTTTAACGTCCAGGGTTTTCTCCAGTTCTCGAGTATTCCACGTTAATTCACATATTTCTTATTTCGATATCCATCTAGATATCAGAGCTTTGTGCTCGTAATTTCTCGAACTTCCAAATTCTCTCTTACCCAAAAACTAAAAATCTTTCGAACTCGAGAATAAAAGAATAAAATCAAAACATGATTTCTAAAAGAATAAAATTAAAAGAAAAAAAAACAATTATTACGTCATCTTCATGCATGAACATACATTTATAAATACCTAATTCCCCTTGTTCTTAACAGTGCTCTAAGAACCATTAAGTAATCTCTTCACCATGATTGGTTGGGAAGATGTTTTCAAGGTGTTGTCGGCCATGGCTCCATTATACTTCGCTTTGGTCTTAGGCTATGGCTCAGTGAAATGGTGGAAGATCTTTAGCACTGAACAATGCGACGCCATTAACAAGCTCGTTTGCTATTTCACTCTTCCTCTCTTCACCTTTGAATTCACTTCCCACATCGACCCTTTTCACCTCAACTTCCCTTTCATCGCCGCCGACGCTATCTCGAAGCTCGTTATCGTCCTCGTCCTCGCCTTTTGGGCTAAGTGTAGTAGCAAAGGGAGTTATTGTTGGTCTATCACTAGCTTCTCGCTCTCTACTCTAACGAATGCGCTCGTCATTGGTGTGCCACTCGCAAAGGTCATGTATGGCCAGATGGCGGTCGACCTCGTCGTGCAGGTAGGTTTGGATATTTTGTCTTTTCTGTGGTAAGTGTTTAGGTTTGAGATTCGTGATGTAACATCTGAAACCTACCGCTAGTAGATATTGTTTTCTTTGGGTTTTCTCTTTCGAGTTTCCCTTCAACGTTATTAAAACGCGTTTGCTATGGAGACGTTTCCACACCCTTATAAAGAATGTTTCGTTGATATCATAATCCACCCCTTCCCCCCTCCAGGGCCCAGCGTCCTCGCTGGCACTCATTCCTTTCTCCAATCGATGTGGGACCCCACCAAATCCACCCCTTTCTGAGTCCAACACTGCTTCGTGTCTACCCCTTTCAGGAAAGAGCCTCCTCGCTGACACATCGCCTGGTGTTTGACTCTGATACCATTTGTAACGCCTCAAGCCCATCGCTAGCAGATATTGTCCTTTTTGGACTTTCTATTTCGGGCTTACACTCAAGGTTTTTAAAACGCGTTTGATACGGAAAAGTTTCCACACCCTTTATAAAGGGTGTTTCCTTTCAGAGGGGTGAAACCGCTCGACCAAAGGGAGAGGGGTGAAACCGCTCGACATCTCAACCATTCGTTGCCCGATCAGTTACAACGAATGTGAGATATCACAATCCACCCCCATTCAGGGCCAGCGTCCTTACTGGCATACCGCTTCCCTCTTCGGGGCCCAACGTCTTTACTGGCATATTGCTTCATATCTACCCCCTTCGGAAAAGAGCCTCATCGCTGGTCATCGCTTGGTGTTTGGCTCTGATACCATCTGTAACGGCTCAGGCCCACCATATTGTCTTCTTTGGGCTTTCCCTCGAGATTTTTAAAACGTGTCTTTTAGGGAAAGATTTCTACATTCTTTATAAAGGGTGTTCCGTTCTCCTCCCCAATCAATGTGGGATATCACAATTTGTAATTTTGAGTGCAGGGTTCGGTGATTCAGGCCATTATTTGGCTGACAATGCTACTATTTGTATTGGAACTTCGACGAACGGGGTTGAATTTGGTAGCTAGTAGAGAATCTTCGAGCTCCGACGATGACGGGCACGGAAAAGCTACACAAATGGTGGGAGAAGGAGGGAAGGATGTGGAGGGAGGAGCCATGGAGGTTGAGGAAAGAAGAAGCAATAGCCACAAGCCTTCTTTCAAGCTTTTGATGAAGAAAGTTTGGCTAAAGTTGGTTGCAAATCCCAACTCTTATGCTTGTATCATTGGTTTGGCTTGGGCATTTGTTGCAAAAAGGTACATGCTTTTTTCAGTAGGAAGCATATAAATGATCGATATAACGCAAGATAAGTAGGTAACATAGTCATGTCGAATCGAGACCACATCCGAATGAAATTTGGTTCGGAAAAGACTTAAAACAATGAACAGTTATTGTGAGATCTTACGGGAAAGGAGAACGAAACATTTTTTATAAGAGTGTGGAAATCACTCCCTAGTAGACGTGTTCTAAAAATCGTACAGCTAACGATGATACGTAACGGAAAAAAGCGGACAATATCTACTAGCGGTGGGCTTGAGCTATTACAAATGGTATCAGAGACAGACACTGGGTGATTGTGAGATCCCACGTCAATTGAAGAGGATAACAAAACATTCCTTATAAGAGTGTAGAAAAATCTCCCTATTAGACGTGAACGATAACAAAACATGCTATAAAAATTCATGTTAGTCTGTAGGAATAGTCTTCATTCTAACTCGTGTTAGTTTATGAGAATAGTTTCACTTCACGACAAGTAGGTAACATGGTCATATCATCCAAAATATTTTTAAATTTAGTGAATTGTGTTTGTTCGAAAATTTTTGCAGATGGCATATTGAAATGCCCGACATCATGGAAGGATCTATTCTAATCATGTCGAAAGCTGGGATTGGTACTGCCATGTTTAATATGGGTAAGATTACAAGCGTGTTCGGTTTAACTCAAATTAAGTTTAGGAAAACCACGAACCGAACTAAATCCATAAATTTATGTTATGTATTTAAACTCAATCCAATCTAACACAACTCGAATAAGTTGATAACTCGACGATGGGATGTTTAAAGTGCAGGAATCTTCATGGCATTGCAAGAGAAGTTGATAGCTTGTGGAGCTACCCTTACCATAATAGGAATGGTTCTAAAGTTCATTGCTGGACCAGCTGCCATGGCCATTGGCTCCATTGCCATGGGCTTGCATGGTGACGTTCTACGTGTCGCTATCATACAGGTCAATTTTTGCAACCAAAAAATCATACTAACACGTATCGTTTAGGTTGAGTTAGGAACTTATTTGATATTTATTGCAGGCAGCAGTACCACAATCCATTACATCTTTTATATACGCCAAAGAATATGGGTTACATCCCGAAGTTTTCAGCACAGCGTAAGTCCCTAATTAATAATTTTTAATTTCTATTTTCTCACATTATCATTTTCTTTACGCTTTTCCTTTCGGGTTTCCCTTCCAAGTTTTTAAAACGCGTCTATTAGGAAGAGGTTTTCACACCCTTATAAAAAAAATATTTCGTACCCCTCTCCAACCGACGTGGGATCTCACAATTCACCGTCTTGGAGGTCCAGCATTTTCGCTGGCACACCACTCAGTGTCTTGCTCTGATACCATTTGTAAAAGTCAAACTATTGTGAGATCCCACATCGGTTGGAGAGGGGCACCAAACAGTCCTTATAAGGGCGTCGAAACCTCTCTGGACGCATGTTAAAAACCTTGAGGAGAAGCCCGAAAGGAAAAGTTAAAAGTGGATGATTTCTTGTAAATTTAATAACATTTTTTATATATTAACCATAACACATTTTTACCTTAATTAACGTGAACGTATCTCGGTTGATTAAAACATATGTCATCGAACAATAAATGTTTTATCACACTTGTCGTACCTCGACGGGTTAAGGCTTACTTATATCTTCGACAATTAGGTTAAAAATTTGAAATTCTCGTCTTTACGTATTGTTGAACTAAAAAAAATCGTTATCTTAAATGCAGGGTGATTTTTGGGGCAATAATTTCTCTTCCAATATTGGTGGCTTATTATGCAGCTTTAGAATTTATTGTACATTGAGAGTTAAAATAATAGCTTGAATTATTGCTCCAAATATATAAATTTATTATTATTTAATAGTAATTTTAATTAAATATTAAAAAATAAATATAAATAAATGTTTCACGAACATTTTACTTTTATTAAAAATAAAAATTTAAATAAATGACTCGAATAATCTGAACCAACTCAATCCAAAAATTGAGTTTATTATTTAATAAGAGTTGTTTACAATCCCGAACAATTAAGTTGGGTCTAAAAAGTGTTCCAACCCAACTCGACGGAATCCATGAACGCGTGATTTTACAAACGGGGTCCGTTGGAACATGTGAACAAAAAATTTACAAAAACTAAAAAAAATTATTTGAATTTTTAAATGAGAATTTAATTGTGACTTAATTCGATCAATTAATATATAAAAAAGGAATTTTTTAAAAAAATAAATAAATAATTAACGGCTTGGGCCTAACTGGGCCGATAGCGCATGGGCTTGGGCCTTATTTACAAATGCTATTATTAATTTTTTTTTAAAAAAATTATTTGTTAGATTTTATTTATTTATTTTCTTATAGGACAATGTGAGGGAAGCCATCCATAAGATACCTATTTCATCGAGATAAATAAGACGTAGTCTATCATAACTTGTTCCGACTTTGAAAAAATTGCACCGACAATGCTCCATTGAGTTCTGTATCGCTTATAAAACAAATTCCTATAATAATGAAACCCATATGAGAGACGGAGAAATAAAACATTTTTTAAAAAAAAAAATTACATTGACCCGAAGATATTGAAGCTACATAGTCTTGATCGAGGTGCCCTCTCTAGAGAACCAATCCCGATGACGACTGTGAGAGTCTCACATTGGTTGGGGAAGAGAATGAAGCAGACGCGTTTTAAAGCCTTGAAGAGAAGCTCGAAAGGGAAAGCTCAAAGAGAATAATATCTGCTAGCGGTGGATCTGAGTTGTTACAAATGGTATCAGAGTCAGACACTGGACTATGTGCCAACACTGGACTATGTGCCAACGAGGAGGCTGGCCCCAAAGGGGGGTCGGACTATGTGCCAACGAGGACGCTGGCCCCAAAGGGAGGTGAATTGTGAGAGTCCCACGTTGGTTGGGGAGGAGAACGAAACACCTTTTATTTTTTTCAGAATTTTATTATATTTATTAATATGATTAATTTTTATAATAATTAAAAAGGTGTGTGAACATGTACCATTTGAATTTGACCAGCCAAGGAGATTCCTTAGAAGGTCAAAAAGGAGGCTGAGTTGGCATGCTTCCCAAGCAAAGTGACGTCATTCAGGACATCACAAAATTATTAATTATTTTTTAATTTCATTTTAAAATTTTAAATTGAAATGAAAATATTCATCTTCATTGGGTCAACGAACGATTAAACAATCTAGAAGGTTTTTAAAAATAAATTTTCACGTGTCACAAAAATTTAGGACTACCCATAGCCTCGAAACTTTGATACTCGTTATCATAAGACATATAAGTTTAAGTATCACTATAATTGTGAGATCCCACATCGGTTGGAGAGAGGAACAAACCAGTGTAGAAACCTCTCCCTAGTGGACACGTTTTAAAACTTTGAGAGGAAGCTCATAAGGGAAAATTCAAAGAGCGTATATGTTAGCGGTGAACTTGGGCTGTTACAAATGGTATCAGAGTCGGATTCTCGGCCTCCAAGAGGTGGATTGTGAGATCATTTCCACATTTTTTATAAGCGTGTAAAAACCTCGTAGATGAGTTTGAGGGGTCTAATCGCAAATCGAGAGATGATTTAAGAATCAGCTTCGAATCCTAAAATTTTCTTGAAGAAAGTGACAATTCACCAATCTAGATCAGAATCTTCTACCCAAGAAAATAAAAAATATTTATATCGAGTATGACAAAAATCCTAGGATCATTCGAGGACCACATTGGAGTACATGAAATTTCTTCGAACAAATAAAATTCAATAATCGGACCACAATATTGAGTTGAAAAGACCATCAATAATAAGAGAATAAAAGGAACTCGGGTCAAAGCCCATGTCCAGCTCAACCTCGAATCGGGTCAAAGCTAAATCTAGAGTCAAGCATTTGTGACGTCTATCCCCGCTATCCCGATTATAGCCCTAAAAGAAAACGAGAAAAATTCTAATTAAGACAAGCATCACATCAGTGTGCATGTTTTTTCTTGTTTTGGTTGTTCTTTTTTAGTTTTTCATTGTCGTGTCGTATGACAAATATTGTCATTTTTGGACTTTTTCTTGTCTTCTCGTAGAGCCGAAATTGTCCTCTTTGTATTTTTCCTTCTAGATTTCAACTCAAGTTTTTAAAACGGCATCTTGACACACTACTCAGTGTCGGGCTCTGGTACCATTTGTAGTAGCCTAAGTCCACCGCTAGCAAATATTGCCCTCTTTCGGCTTTCCCTTCTACACTTCTCTTAGACGTCTTTAAACGCGTCTAGTATGAATAGGTTCCACACCCTTATAAGGAATGTTTCGTTCTCTTCTCCAACAAATGTCGGATCTCACATGCCGACATGTGATCGCAATTTTTTTTTATAAGGGTGTTTTAGTCATTTCACGTGAAAGTAATAATCAAGTTACATCTCTCTTTCTTCGCCTATCTTTGCTTTGAAAAAGTAAAATAAAAAAACAAAACTTTACGTGAAATCCAACTGTCAAGGAAGAAAAAAGCGTCAAATTATTAATAAATAATGATAATAATAATAATATATATATATATATATATATATATATATTAAATACATATCTGCTTGCGTATACTTTTTCATATTTTTTAATATATATTTTTAATTTTTTATATTAATTGTGGTACCACTTATTATTAATAATTTAATTCTCTTAAATTATTCTTTTATGTCTTACTAATTAAATTCTTTTTAAATTAATATTTTATTGTCTAGTACTATTTTCAATTAATTAATTAACTGCTAACTATATTTAATAATATTTTATTAGCAATATAATTAATTAGTTATTAAATGAAATTAGTTAAAAATATTGCTATTAATTAATTAATTAATTATCTTATAATTACATATCCTTCTGATAAAATTAATTAAATATTTTTTTAATACCCAAACATTAATATTTTATTATTTCAAGCATTTTGTAGAAATTCAATATATATTAATATTTATTATATATAATAAATTAAAAGAAAATATAGTTATTTACTAATAATTTCAAGAAGTTTGTAATATCCTAAGATTCAGATCACGAATTGGAATGAACCGAGACTATATTCGAATGAGAATAATTTCGAGACGTGAGATGGTGGTAATAACAGTTTCAAAAAGTTGAAAATTACTACTATACCAATGAGGTGTAGCTTACTTTTCGGTAGCTCAATCATAGAAACTTCAAATTTAAACGTGCTTGACTTGAAGCAGTTCTATGTTGGATGACCGATTTCCTAGGAGTGAATGAGAATAAAACATGCTAAAAGAGCCCGTGTGAGTTTGTCGGGATAGTCTTGACTCTATGAAGCAATTCAATTTAAGTAAGTAATGTAATCATGTCGGACTCGTGTTAGTTTGTGGGGTTAGTCTTTACTTTTAGAAGTAACTCAAGTCAAGTAATGTAATAGTCTAAGCCCACCGCTAGTAGATACTGTTTGCTTTGGCCCGTTACATATCGTTACCAGTCTCACAATTTTAAAAGACGTCTGTTAGGAAGAGGTTTCCTTACCCTTATAAGGAATGGTTCGTTCCACTCTCTAACCGATGTGGGCTCTCACAATCTACCCCCCTTGAGGGCTCAACGTCCTTGTTGGCACACATCACTCAGTGTCTATCTCTAATACCATTTGTAATAGCCCATACCATTTGTAATAGCCCAAGCCTACAGTTAGCAGATATTGTTCGTTTTGGCTCGTTACATATTGTCATCAGTTTCACGGTTTTAAAATTCGTTTTTAGGGAGAGGTTTCCACACCCTACAACACGTCTGTTAGGGAGAGGTTTCTTTACCCTTATAAGAAATTGTTCGTTCCCCTCTCTAACCGATGTGAGATCTCACAATCCACCCCCTTTGAGGGCTCAACGTCCTTGTTGGCACACCCTCCAGTGTCTGTCTCTAATATCATTTGTAACAGCCCAAGCCTATCATTAGCAAATATTATCCGTTTTGGCTCGTTACACACCGTCATCAGTCTCACGATTCTAAAATCCGTTTTTAGGGAGAGGTTTCCACACCCTTATAAGAAATGTTTCGTACCTCTCTCCAACCGATGTAGGATCTCACAAATAACGTGATCGTAATGTAAGAAATGCATGAAAATACCAAATCTAGATTTGAAATCCCGATACAAATCCGAAGCATGAGTTAGTACACCCGTTCATTATTATTTTCTCTTAAATACTTCAAATAGGTTAAAAACAAAAGAACAAATTGTAGTAGTTGAAACTTGAATTATTGAAATTAGCCATTTTCTAAAATAATTTTTAAAACCCCATTGGTTTGTTTTCTAATGACAAAGTTCAATTATAATTTTTTTAAATGGTCCCAAAATTATTTTTAATTACAAATAATTTGGATTATAATAATAAAAATGGAAAAAAAAAAATCTATTAATTAAACAAAATATTAATTAAAAAATAATTTAATGTGGTACCAACATTCTTATCACCATTGGCACCTCCAATAAATTTATTTAAAATTTGATTTTTTTAGCCTAATTTTATATCTATTTTTGCTAAAATTATAATCAATTAAAAAAATAAATTCAATTTTAAAAAATTAAACCGTTACAAATTTTAAAAAATTGAAATTAAATTTTATATAAGTTTAAGTACTAAATTGTTATTTCTATAATAATAACAAAATGAAAATAAATCCTTGGGTGCTAAAATTAAAAAAAAAAAAATCCTTTTTTGGGATTTATGTCCTAAAGTCTAATAATTAATTATTTAATCTTAATAATAATTTTGATTATTTTCTTTTACAATTAAGATTATCTATTGTATTAAAAATTCAGGGTTATTAATGTAATCTTGAACAGTACATGGATTATACACGGGAACATCATGTTCAAGTAATAACCTAAACAGTCGTTATAAGATTAAGTTTGAATTCTTGACTCAGTTGTGGTTTAAAAAAAAACCCTAAACTTTGTATTTTGTCGAACCACTGAATTTTCAAAAGTTTCAATAATATTCTTGAACTTTCAAAAAAGAAGTAAAAAATATTCTTATTATTAATACTATGTTTAAAAAATATTTATACAATTTTAAAAATAGCATTAACACCCTAAAAAGAAATTAAAAAAAAATTACTGTCAATATATGGATGAAAATCGTTTACTAGCACCCACTCGTCACAATCGCACTTTTGATGGCAGCGGACTTGCAATTGTGCAGCACTCATTTCTTAGCAACAAGTGAGTTAAGCCAATTTGTTCTTGGGTCGCCTACGGCCAAATGACGTATGCTCGAGCCTCTGGCCCCGGTTCAAGAAGAAAGTTTTAGAAAACGGGGGCAGAGAGATTTCGAAAGAGTGTTTTGCAAGTAAGATTTGGAAGATTGAAATTGGTGTTACAACAACGGCTTACACCATATAACTATGGGACCCTAAATTATTGAAAGGTCACCTTCTCTCTGCTCGATAGTATTTTTCTTAAAGCTATTTTTGAAGTTTTTTTTTTTTTTTTTTTTTTTTTTAAATTAAGTGTATTAATTAAATTTTTTAAAATTCATGAGTATTTTTTAAATACTCTTAAAAGTCGGAGACTTTTTTAAAAATTAAATAGTATTTTGAAATAAAATATTAACGGTTTTTTATTTTAACTTAAAAGGCATTTTTTAAATTTTTTTAAAAATTTAAAAATATTTTTTTAGACGAATACAAAATTAAAAAATATTTTTAATAATTTAAACTATAAGCTAAAAGATTATATATTAATAAATTTAATTATCAATTAGGTTTACATACATTCCATCATTTTCTCCTCAATAAACAATTAAAAGACACCACCATAACGAACGTCATCGTTCCTTTAGGGTCCGAACATCCCAACCACTCCATTAATGACGTATATCATCGATTAAAACGTTAGAAGTTTAGATATCTTCGTTGAACTAAAAACAAATTTATGACTTCGAATATGATCTTTAAAATATTTATTTTTATATCAGATATAAGTGTTCTTTTAATTCAACAAACAAGAATGTGAGAGATTCGGGTTTTTTACTTTTTTTCGGTCGTTTTATGTTTTATTCAGCTGAGTGATACTCATATTTAAATATATGGTTAGAAAAACGATGCAAAAGAGTTTATGCTTCGGTTTTCTTTTACGAGAATTTGATGCCAAATACATAAGTACATATGTCCACCCCCTTTCAGGGCCTAGTGTCCTCGCTGGCACTTGTTCCTTTCTCCAACCCATGTGGGACCACCACCAAATTCACCCCATTCGGGGCTAGCGTCCTTACTGACACATCACCTCGTGTCTGGTTCTGATACCATTTGTAACGGTCCAGATTCATCGTTAGCAGATATTGTCCTTTTTGAGCTTTCCCTTTCCGGCTTCCCCTCAAGGTTTTAAAACGTGTCTGCTAAGGAAAAGGTTTCCACACCCTTATAAAGGGTGTTTCGTTCTTCTCTCCAACCAATGTGCGATATCACAAATTCAACGCTCCAAATGAGCCTTCAAAGTTCGATACTCACCCTGAAATATTTTTTTTAAGTGGTTTGGAGATTCAAATCAATAATGTACGTTGATTTTAATAAAAATCTCGTTTTGAATAAGATTCCAATATATTATAATTTTGATTGAATGTGTGACATTCAAGTAAAGGAGGGATGCATGAATGAACTTAGACCATACTCTTAAGAGATGATGACTAAGAAAAATTTAAAGTAAATGAAAGTTAATATATATACCAACAAGGAGCATCTTCCTTTTCGATAACCATAGAAAGATGCATGTGAGTGAGGACAAAATATTGTCGAAAGACTCGTGTTGGTCTGTGGAGATAGTCTTCACTCTTAGAAACAAGGAGTCAGTAACCTAACCATATCGTAGGAAAATGTCGGGACTATCAGATGTCAAATTTAAACTTCGTATCCTTATCTGAATTCTGGGTACTGTTCGTTACAGAATTGAAACGAACTAAGAATCAAAATAGATCAAATTGTTTCGATTTTAAGAAAGTTGCTAACTTTTGAAAAAGTATATCGTAGTATCATTTGATAAACAAAGATCGTGGACATGGTTTGTTCATGAAGAAGGCATTTGTTCTTCATGGTTGATAGCAATGCATAATGCAACTTTTGGTGGCCTTAGAATATCAACTTTTCTTCGAGTGTTAGGTTTCTTCCCTCTTGATGTTGGCTTTGATGGCATGGCATCATTTGTTGGGTTCTCGGGAAGGAATCTTCTCTTTGTTCGACGAATTTAAACAATAGTTAAGACTTCAACGAAAAAAAATAAATTATCGGATATAATTTCGATGGTCTTGCTAGACTGTCCAGAAACATTTTACCGTTGCTCTCAGTTGTGGTCGGTTGTGTAAGTGTTGTCTTGCTTGAGAATTTGTCACCATTGTTGAATCCTTATCGGTTGTTTATCACTCATTTGAGACAAATTCATCGTCGCTACCAATTTCGTTTAATTAACAATGACTTTATTATTTTCAAGTGCTAACGTCTTGTAAGTAGAGCTTCTTACTAAGCATTTTTAGGGTGACTTATACTACCCGTTTATTTTTAGATTGTACCTGAATTTATATAGCACGTGATAATGATATTTTGGAGCAATGGGGCTCTGAGAGTCAGAGACGGACCAGTAACGTGCTAGGTTCTAGTAGCAACTCCGAACAAGTTTTTGCCATTTTGGGAAAGTTTTTATTCCCCGTGTTTTAATAGCAACTCCGATCAATTATATATGGAAAGACGGAAAAATTATAGAACGTTTTTTTAATTTAAAAAATGCTAAAAATACAATTTTTATATAAATATATTGAATTTTCAAATATTTAAAAGTATATGGTTTCCCATCCAAAATTTTCAAAAAAAAAAAAAAAAAAAGAAAAAAAGGAAAAACCTAAATTATTTTGTTCTTTTTTTATTTTCTATTTAAATATTAGTTGAATTATGTTATTTTTTTATTTAAAATATTTATATATAATTATCAATTCTCTTTTACAAATAATTTAAATATATATTTTTAAAAATTATTAAATCAAATAAATAAATAAATAAATAAATATTATAAAAAGAAAGCATTTAAAAAGTGGGAAACTGTTTAAAAAACTAGTTTATTTAAATGTAATAATTAATATATTTATTATACAAAATAAAAAGTAAATGGTATTGTGGTAAAATAACTAATTAAATCATGATTTTTTATTTAGTATTCTTAATTTAAGCATTAATTCCATTAATATATCAATTACCCAAATAATAAATTTAAATTAAGTATTAATATTTTTTTAATTAAACTATTTAAAATATAACTTAAATTTTATTTAATCAGTTGAAATCTTTTTTTTTATAATAAAATTAAATATTTTAAATTAATTTATTCTTTGTATTAATAAAAATATTCTTAAATTTTGATTTTTTTTTAAAGTTTTAAAATATCCTTAAATAATTAAAGTGTAATTTAATAGTTAAATTATACCCTAAAAAAATATTAAATATTGTTTTAAAATATTAAAGTTTGAATTATACCCTAAAAAAATTATTATTAATTCAATAAATCACAATCATTCATTATCTTAAATTAAAATTATTAATTCAATAAATCTCAATCATTCATTATTTCTTAATTTTTTTAATCACTACTTATTTAAATTAAGCATTATTTATTTATTAATATTTATCAAAGTAAAATTCAAGTCATTATTTTATTTATTTATTTATTATTATTCTTATTCTCGCATCGACTTTTCACTTGATTCGTTCGTGATTCTCAACTAATAAAATTTATTATTTATTTTTATAAGGATCGGGACACAAATTTCTTAGATAAATTTTTAAAATTTTTTTATAATAAATTATTAATTTCAAAAGAATTTTTAATAAAAAAAAATTTCATTTTTCAATATATAAAACATATTAATAAATTTTTATAAACATTGGTATAATATTTAAAAATTTAAATTTTAATATTGTAATTTAATTTTTTGACGCTTAAAAATAGAAATAAAATATATATATATAGGTGGAGTTGAGAATTTGACGAGAATAAGGACAAAGAATATAATTTATATATTTAGGGGTCGAGAATTGAGTGAGGATGGAGACGGAGAATATAATCTTTATCCCTGTTTATTTAATCGGATAAAGTGTCTTATCGCTCTCTTTCATTTCAGGTCGAAATGAAAATTCCCGATTCCATTTTATCTAATGAATCTCAATTTTATACTGTTAGAAATTTTTCGGAGCTCTCTTCCATTTCATGTCTAAACGGAAAATTCTCGGGCTCATTATATCGAGCCGCTTTGGACTTTTCGTGTTAAATGAACCCTTTACTTTTTCCCATATGAAATTCGTTGATTTTCAAAGGAAGCAAGTCAAAAGTTGAATAAATAAATGAACAGTGTGCCCGACAAAGGCCACGTTATTCAATCTTCTGGGAAAAGTGTTGTTTTTTCTAATAACAATTTTGCTGTCAGAGCACCGATTCAAGTAATGGACAATCAAGATCTTTACTGTTCCTGCTCATTTCTTGATACAAATCCATTGCCTCGTTGTAATATTCTGTAACGGGTCGAGTCCACCGCTAACAGATATTGTCTTTTTTAGACTTTACCATTCAAGCTTACCTTCAAGATTTAAAAAATGGGTCGGGTAGGAGAGGGTTCCACACCCTTGTAAAGGGTATTTCGTTCACCTCACAACCGATGCGGGATCTCATAATACACCCCTCAAGGCCCAGCGTTCTCGCTGACACTTGTTCCTTTCTCTAATCGTGTGGGACCCCATCAAATCCATTCCCTCTCACACTTGATGTGGGATCTCACAATACACTCTTCAGGACCTAGCTTCTTCGCTCGCACTCGTTCCTTTCTCCAATCGATGTGGGACCCCACCAAATTCACTCCCCCTCACAAATCGATGTGGGATCTTACAATATACCCTTCAGGACACAGCGTTGTCACTTGCACTTGTTTTTTTCTCCAATCAATGTAGGACCCCACCAAATTCACTCTCCCTCGCAAACCCATGTGAGATCTCACAATACACCCTTCCGGACCTAGTTTTCTTGCTCGCACTCGTTCATTTCTCCAATCAATGTGAGACCCCACCAAATCCACTCTCCCTCACAAAACCCGATGTGGGATCTCACAATACACCCTTTAGGACCCAACGTCCTCACTAGCACTCGTTTCTTTCTCCAATCGATGTGGGACCCCACCAAATCCACTCTCTTTCAGGGTCCACATCGCCTTGTGTCTACCCATCGACAAATATTGTCCTATTTGACTTTTCCTCTCGAGCTTATCCTCAAAGTTTTTAAAACACAGTATGTCAGGGAGAGATTTCCACATTTTTATAAAATGATGTTTCGTTCTCCTCTCGAACCGAGGTGGAATCTCCACATGTTCCATGTTCTAGACCAGAGGAAGAAGAAAAGACGAACATTTGTTCTTCAAAAAAGTCAAAACGGCGAATTTTATATTCAGATGAGGGAACAGTTTTACTTAGCTTACAAGCAGACGTGTGGATGTTTCAAAGGATTGTTGGTGGCTTTGAATTTTGGAAAATGGGTTTTGTTTTTCTTTTAAAACCCATCAACAAAATCAAAAAAGGAAGCCCTTTATAAAGCTCTGCCTAAGGAAGTGGTGCCATTAAGAGCTCTTTGTTCTAAGTGCTCCTCCCAGGAGGTGCTCGTGGTGTTCTTTTGCTTTGATCTTCTGCAAGGTTTGGCACCCACTTGTATTTGTTTTTTGTTTTTTGTTCTTTTTTTTGGTGCTTTGGAGCTTTCTTGTGGTTGTGTTGTCCCTTTCCAGGATGGTTTCTGTTGTGGGTATCATTCTTTTTCATGTGGGTTTGGGATAGTTCTTCTCAATGAAGCCTTTGATCATGGTTTTGATCTTGACTGTTCTTGTTTTCTGTGTTTATTTCCATGGTAGAGCATTTTGGGGAGCTTTTTTTTGTTCTTCATTTGGTTTTGGTTTTGGTTTCTCATTTGATTTTCAGCTTTTTATGCCATTTTCGTCGTTCGTAGGAGAACGAAACCTTCTTTATAAGGGTGTGTAAACTTTCCCCTGGAGACGCGTTTTAGAAACATTGAGGGGAAGCAAGCCCAAAGAGGAGAATATCTGCTAGCGGTGAGTTTGAATCATTACAAATGGTATTAGCGCTAGACATTGGGTGGACACGAGGCGGTGTGGTATCGAGGATGCTGGCCCCGAAGGAGGTGGATTGTGAGATCCTACATTAGTTGGGGAGGAGAACGAAGTGTTCTTTTAAGGGTGTGGAAATCTCTCCTTACCAAACATGTTTTAAAAACCTTGAGGGGAAGTTTTAAGGGTGTGGAAATCTCTCCTTAGCAAACATGTTTTAAAAACCTTGAGGGGAAGCTCGAAAGTGAAATTTCAAAGAGTTTGAGCTATTACAAATGGTATCAAAGTCACACACCAAGTGATGTGCCAACGAGGAGGCTTAGCCCCGAAGAAGGTGGATACGAGACGGTGTGTCAGCAAGGATGTTGGACCCCGAAGAGGGTGGATTGGGGGGTCCCACATCGATTGGAGAAGGGAACGAGTGTTAGCGAGGACACTGGGTCTTAAAAAGGGGTGGATTGTGAGATCCCACATTGGTTGGGGAGGAGAACGGAATATTCTTTATAAGAGTATGAAACCTCTCCCTAGCAAACACGTTTTAAAAACCTTAAGGGGAAGCCCGAAAAGGAAAGCCCAAAGAGTACAATATCTGGAGCTTGGACTGTTACAAATGATATAAGAGTTAGACATCGATTGATGTGCCAACGAGGAGGCTTAGCCTTAAAGAAGGTGGACACGAAGCGGTGTGCCAGCAAGGATGCTGGGCCCCGAAGGGGGTGAATTGGGTGGATTGATGGGTCCCACATCGATTGGAGAAGGAAACGAGTGCCAGTGAGGACGCTTGGCTCCAAGGGGGTGGATTGTGAGATCCCACATCGGTTAGGGAGGAGAACGAAGCATTCTTTGTAAGGGTGTGGAAACCTCTCCCTAGCAGACGCGTTTTAAAAACCTTGAGGGAAACCCCGAAAGGGAAAGCCTATAGAAGACAATATCTACTAGTAGTGGGCTTAGGCGCTCGGTGTTTCATATTGTACAAGTTTCTGCTACTTTTTAATGAAATATGTTCTAGATTTCAAAGCAATGATGCTAATAAGCCATTCTTTTGTGTACTGTTTTCCAGTTGGTAGAACTTGAATTTAAGACACCAAAATGGAGATAGAAAATGGTGTAGATGGAAACTCAAACAACACAGATCATCCAAGCTCATCAAGAAGCAATGAAATGAAGAACAAAAATGAGGACACGAAAACGAAATCGGTTCCGTTCTTCAAGCTGTTCTCCTTTGCCGAATCGACCGATGTTCTTCTAATGATCGTTGGCTCGATCGGTGCCATCGGGAATGGACTCTCTCTACCCCTTATGACCATTTTGTTTGGTGAATTGACTAATTCATTTGGTATTAATCAGAGAAACACAGATATAGTTAAAGCTGTTTCCAAGGTAAGGGAAGAATCCCTTTTTGTTTTACTACAAGAAAAGCTTCATTTCATAAACTTTATTGATTTCAAACTGTTCTTGTGCAGGTCAGTCTCAAATTTGTGTACTTAGCAATTGGATGTGGTGTAGCGGCTTTTATCCGTAAGACTTTTTCGATTCCGAGTATTGAATTCGTGTTGTGTTGCATAAACTGTAGGATCCTGGATTGGTTGTGGAGGAGAACGAAACACCGTTTATAAGGGTGTGGAAACCTTTCCCTAGTAGACGCGTTTTAAAAACCTTGAGGGGAAGCCTGAAAGGGAAAGCCCAAAGAGGATAGTATCTACTAGCGGTGTGCTTGGGCTGTTACAAATGGTATCAGAGCCAGACACAGGGCGATGTGCTAGCGAGGAGGCTATTCCTCGAAGGGGGGTAGACACAACGCGGTGTGCCCATATCGATTGGAGAAAGGAACGAGTGCCATTGAGGACGCTGGGCCCTGAAGGGGGGTGGATTGTAAGATCCCACATTGGTTGGGGAGGAGAACGAAACACCCTTTATAAAGGTGTGGAAACCTCTCCCTAGTAGACACGATTTAAAAACCTTGAGAGGAAGCTCGAAAGGGAAAGCCCAATGAGGACAATATCTGCTAGCGGTGTGCTTGGACCATTACAAATGGTATCAGAGCTAAACACCGGGCGATGTGCCAGGGAGGAGCCTATTCCCTGGAGGGGGGTAGACACGAGGCAGTGTGCCAGTAAAGACGCTGGCCCCAAAGGGGGTGGATTGTAACTTCCCACATTTGTTGGGGAGGAGAACGAAACACCCTTTATAAGGGTGTGAAAACCTCTCCCCAGCAGACATGTTTTAAAAACCTTGAGGGGAAACTCGAAAGGGAAAACCCAAAGAGGACAATATCTGCTAGCGGTGTGCTTGGGCCATTACATAAACGTTTCTGATTGTCGAATTCTTTGTTTTTTGTATACCAGAGGTGTCGAGTTGGATGGTCACAGGAGAGAGGCAAGCTTCAAGAATAAGAGGTTTGTATCTCAAAACTATATTGAGACAAGACGTTTCGTTCTTTGATTTGGAAACGAACACCGGAGAGGTGGTTGATAGGATGTCGGGCGACACCGTGCTTATACAAGATGCAATGGGGGAGAAGGTAACAACATTTTCTATAAAACGTTCCAAGAAAAACGCTCGATGCTTAAGAAATCCATTTCTTCTTCATTCAGGTCGGAAAATGTATACAGCTTATATCAACATTCTTTGGAGGCTTTATAATAGCTTTCATTAAAGGGTGGCTTCTAACGCTCGTCATGTTATCGACGCTCCCTCTACTCGTGATTTCTGGGGGCGTAACATCGCTAGTTGTTACCAAAGTGACTTCCCGTGGTCAAGGTGCTTACTCGAAAGCAGCCGATGTCGTCGAGCAGACAATCAGCTCAATTAGAACGGTACACTATATAGTTATCGTTGTCTTAGCGACTATCTATTCTTTATCAAAGACGACGCATAATACTTTGCTTCTTTGTAGGTTGCATCGTTTACGGGAGAGAAACAAGCTGTGAGCAATTATAAGAAGTTTCTCGTGACTGCTTATCGATCGGGTGTTCACGAAGGCTTGGCCGTCGGACTTGGTTTCGGAACTATTTTAGCTGTAGTTTTCTGCAGCTATTCATTGGCTATATGGTACGGCGCAAAGTTGATTTTGGATAAAGGATACTCGGGAGGAGAAGTTATTAACGTTGTCATTGCCGTGTTAACCGGTTCCATGTAAGTTTTATTTACATTTGTGCCATTGCACGTTACGTAGTTCATCGGAAACGTCGCGTTATATCTTACTTAACTCGTTGCTAATTATCAGGTCTCTTGGCCAAGCTTCTCCATGCTTAAGTGCATTTGGTGCTGGTCAAGCTGCAGCCTTTAAAATGTTTGAAACTATCAAGAGGAAGCCTTTGATTGATGCTTACGACACGAAAGGAAAGACGTTAGACGACATTTCGGGTGATATAGAATTGAGAGATGTTCATTTTAGCTATCCTACGAGACCGAACGAGGCAATTTTCAAGGGATTTTCCCTCAAAATCCCGAGCGGTACGACCGCAGCTTTGGTCGGGCAAAGTGGAAGTGGAAAGTCAACTGTGATAAGTCTAATTGAGAGATTCTATGATCCAAGTATGGGTGAAGTTCTTATTGATGGCATTAACCTGAAAGAGCTTCAGCTAAAATGGATTAGAAGCAAAATCGGGCTGGTCAGCCAAGAACCCGTGTTGTTTACGTCGAGCATAAGAGATAACATTGCTTATGGAAAAGACGGTGCGAGCAATGACGAGATAAAAGCAGCAGCTGAGCTCGCCAATGCTTGGAAATTTATCGACAAACTTCCTCAGGTATCGACGTTCGCTACACGTTTAACGCATCAATAGTAGCTTTGAATGTTTAGCTTCTAATATTTGGAGTCTTGATTGAATCTAGGGACTGGACACGCTTGTCGGTGCGCACGGAACTCAGCTGTCTGGTGGTCAGAAGCAGAGAGTTGCCATTGCTCGAGCAATTCTAAAGGATCCACGAATCTTACTTCTAGATGAAGCTACGAGTGCACTCGACGCCGAATCCGAGCATGTTGTGCAAGAAGCATTGGACCGTATCATGCTTAATCGTACTACCGTAATCGTTGCTCATCGTTTAAGCACCGTAAGGAATGCTGACATGATTGCTGTCATTCATAAAGGAAAGATGGTCGAAAAAGGTACTAAACAAGTTCTTTCTTCCTTTTTTCGAACACTCCTCATATTGGTTCGCTATTGTTTGTGGGTTATGATCTGTGAGATCCCGTGTCGGTTGGGGAGGAAAACGAAGCATTCTGTATAAGGGTGTGGAAACCTCTCCCTAGTAGACACGTTTTAAAAACCTTAAGGGAAAGCCCAAAGAGGACAATATCTGCTAACGGTGAGCTTGGACTGTTACAAATGGTATCAGAGCCAGACACTGGGCGGTGTGCTAGCGAGGATGGTGAGCTCTATAGGGGGGTGGACACTGGGCAGTGTACCAGCAAGGACGCTGGCCCCAAAGGGGGGTGGATTGTGAGATCCCACATCGATTGGAGAGATGAACGAGTGTCAGCGAGGACGCTGGGCCCCGAAGAGGTGTGGATTGTGAGATCCTACATCAGTTGGGGATGAGAACGAAACATTCTTTATAAGGGTGTGGAAACGTCCTCCCTAACAAACACGTTTTAAAAACCTTAAGGGAAAACCCGAAAGGGAAAGCCCAAAGAGGACAATATCTGCTAGCGGTGAGCTTGTTTCTGATATTGACTTTGAATGATCAGGCTCTCACACAGAACTACTAAAGGATCCTGAAGGTCCATACTCACAGCTTATTAAGCTGCAAGAAGTCAGCCAAGAATCCGAAGAAGCTGGAATCGATAAAACTAGACAAGAAAGTACGTCGGGATCGTTTAGAAGATATAGCAAAACAACGTCGATGCAACGATCCATCAGCAGGGGATCTTCCGGAGTAGGAAACAGCAGCAGCCGCCGCTCTCTCTCCGTTTCGTTTGGTTTACCAACAGGAGTTCCTATTTCAGATATTCCCATGGAAGGTGAAAACGCATCTCTCGACGCCACCGAACGATCTTCACCCGTCCCACTCCGTCGACTTGCATATCTCAACAAGCCTGAAATTCCCATCCTTCTACTTGGATCTGTCGCTGCAGTCGTCCACGGCATGGTTCTTCCAATTTTCGGCTTACTATTCGCCAACGCAATCGGAACGTTTTACAAACCACCCGACGAACTCAAAAAGGACTCGAGATTTTGGGCATTGATTATGTTGTTGCTTGGTGTAGCATCATTCATTTCAGCTCCAGCTAAATCATACTTCTTTTCTGTGGCTGGTTGCAAGTTAATCCAACGGATTAGATTGCTTTGTTTCGAAAAGATTGTTAACATGGAGATTTCTTGGTTCGATAGGACCGAGAACTCTAGTGGTTCGATCGGGGGTCGCCTTTCGGCTAATGCTGCAACCATACGTGCTCTAGTCGGGGATGCACTAAGTCAACTCGTCGAGAATCTAGCATCTGTTTCAGCTGGTTTAGTCATTGCTTTCGCTTCGAGTTGGGAGTTGGCTTTGATAGTCCTAGCGATGTTTCCCCTTCTCGGACTCAACGCCTTCGTTCAAACGAAGTTTATGACCGGATTTAGTGCTGATTCTAAGGTAAAATCTCTTGAGGTTGAGATTTTCGTATGAGTATCCGTTGACATCATTTATCGTTTTGTAGTTGATGTGATCTTCGTATGAGTATCTGTTGACATCGTTTATCGTTTTGTAGTTGATGTACGAACAAGCTAGCCAAGTCGCTACCGACGCGGTGGGGAGTATAAGAACAGTTGCATCATTTTGTGCTGAAGAAAAGGTGATGGAACTATACAAAAAGAAATGTGAAGGGCCATTGAAATCAGGCATAAGACAAGGTTTGATAAGTGGGACAGGATTTGGAGTATCATTCTTTTTGTTGTTTGCTGTCTACGCCACGACATTCTACGCCGGTGCTCATTTCGTTCAAGACGGAAAAGCATCTGTCTCCGACATCTTTCGGGTAAGTACCTGTCGAACCGAACGTATGGTCATCTCGTACTCTCGTAATACTTACAACCCATGTTTCGTTTGGTAGGTTTTCTTTGCTTTAACCATGGCTTCTATTGCCATTTCTCAATCGAGTTCGCTTGCACCCGACTCTTCAAAGGCAAAAGACGCCACGGCTTCCATATTTTCCATGATTGATCGAAAATCCGAAATCGACCCGAGTATCGAAATAGGTGAAACATTAGAAAATTTAAAGGGTGAGATCGAGTTTCGACATGTAAGCTTTAAGTATCCTTCTAGACCTGACGTTCAAATTCTCCGAGACCTCAGCTTGACTATCAGATCGGGCAAGGTATCGTTTTTTTTACCGATTACTCGAACATTCATTGAAAAAACGTTGCCCGAGTTTTCATTTTTGTGATTCTTTCTTTCAGACTGTTGCTTTGGTTGGAGAAAGTGGCTGTGGGAAATCCACAGTCATTTCACTATTGCAAAGGTTTTATGATCCTGATTCTGGTAGTATCACTCTTGATGGAATAGAGATTCATAAGTTTCAACTAAAATGGTTGAGACAACAAATGGGGTTAGTGAGTCAAGAGCCCGTCCTCTTCAACGACACGATTCGAGCTAACATTGCGTACGGGAAGGGCGGAGATGCAACCGAGAGTGAGATAATTGCTGCATCTGAGCTTTCCAACGCTCACAAGTTCATCAGTGGTTTGCAACAGGTGAGAAAATGAAACGTTTTTGTTGTTCATCGCGTATTTTTTTACTTACCTAACTCAAACCATTTAACAATGTTAGAAATCACGACTCTCCACAATGGTATGATATTGTCTACTTTGAGCATAAGCTCTCGTGACTTTGCTTTGGGCTCCCCCAAAAAGCCTCATACCAATGGAGATAGTATTCCTCACTTAGGATCCTCCCCTCGAACAAAGTACACTATAAGTCTCCCTTGAGGCTTATGGAGCTCTCGAATAGCCTCCCCTTAATCGAGGCTCGACTCCTTTCCCTAGAGCCCTTGAACAAAGTACACCCTTTGTTCGACACTTCAGTCACTTTTGACTACACCTTCGAGGCTCACAATTCGTACTTTGTTCGACACATCAGTCACTTTTGACTACACCTTCGAGGCTCACAATTCTTTGTTCGATATTTGAGGATTCTATCGACATGGTTAAGTTTAGGGCATAGCTCTGATATCATGTTAGAAATCACGACTCTCCACAATGGTATGATATGGTATGATATTGTTCACTTTGAGCATATGCTCTTATGGCTCTGCTTTGAGCTTCCCAAAACGCCTTATATCAATGGAGATAGTATTCCTCACTTATAAACTCATGATCTTCTACTAAATTAACCAACGTGGGACTCACTTCCAATAATCCTCAACAAACAATGTAGGGCTATGATTCAGTGGTCGGAGAGAGGGGAGGTCAACTATCAGGTGGTCAAAAGCAACGAGTAGCGATCGCTCGAGCAATCGTGAAGAGCCCGAAGATCCTACTGTTGGACGAGGCTACGAGTGCACTGGATGCTGAATCAGAAAGAGTCGTTCAAGATGCTTTGGATAAAGTGATGGTGAACCGAACAACGGTAGTAGTGGCTCATAGATTAAGCACGATAAAAAACGCCGACATAATTGCCGTGGTGAAAAATGGAGTGATCGTGGAGAAAGGAAAGCATGATACTTTGATTAATATCAAAGATGGCTTTTATGCTTCCTTGGTTCAACTCCACACAAATACTTCAACTTCATAAGCTTAATCTATATATATATATATATATATATAATTGTTTTTTTGTTTTTTTTTTTTTTTTTTTAAATTCTACTCTCGCTTTTTGTTCTTTTATTTATTCATTTTAATTCTTTTTCGATCGGCGTTTGATCCGATTTGTGAGTTTTGCTATTATCTTATTCTGTATTTAGGATTTGGATGTGGCAATAGTCAAAGCTACTAACCACGTCGAGTGCCCGCCGAAAGAGAGACACCTCAGGAGTGAGTGATTGCTGTTTGTCAGATCCATTTTGTTGCTGTGAATCAAAATCTACTTTTTGTGGGATTGATTTCCTGTTTTTGTTTCAGAAATTTTGGTTGCTACATCGGCAATCAGGCCCCGTGCTGATGTTGCTTATTGCATTCATGCCCTTGCCCGACGATTGTCCAAGACGCGTAATTGGACGGTACGAATTTAATTCATTATGTGTTGATTTCCTCTGTGATATTTGTTGTTGTTTTGTTCGCATTAGGCTCCTTTATCTGGATGATAACAATCGTCTAAGAAAATTGTGCGGTTCTTTTAGCTATCCCCTTCTTAAATTTGTTATGTTCCTATAGTATGTGGTTGTGGTTTTTCTTTAATGCTCATATTTATCTGCATTGGATTTTATTACTTTCGTTATGTGCATCCTATTTCAAATGTGATGGCACCCACAAGTGCAACGGCGACTGCAAATTTATTTTACTGATTCTTAATTTACCATTAGAAATGAAATGTGCATTTTTTTATTGTAAATTTGGCAATGTTTCTGGTAAATTTATTGTTNTTTTTTTTTTTTTTTTTTTTTTTTTTTTTTTTTTTTTTTTTTTTTTTTTTTTTTTTTGTAATAATTTCTTATTTTTGGGGATTTTTTTTTTTCATAAATTAGGGTTTGGATTTAGGGGTGAAGTTGTAATTTCATGTATTGCCATGTTTGGTTGAGAAATTTGTGTATTTGTTCAAAGTTAATGAATTTTTTTTTTATTTGTTTAAAGTACATGAAAAGTGAATAAAGTGAAAATATTTTCGCCAATAATTCAAGCCTACTTCTAGTAGATATTATTCGCTTTAATCTATTAAAATGCGTCTACTAGTGATAGATATTCATAACTGTTCACTACAGTCTTAGATAATATATATATATATATATATAAACATCCTAACATAGTTCAACATTATCATAGAACTAAATACAATAAATGCTTCCGGGTTACAATAAGAGTAAGGAAAAAAAAATAAAAAAAATTAGAATCTAGAGTGATCGGTCTCAATATTAGAATAAAATTTTCAAACTATTGAGAAAGATTTAATAAAATTGATTTTCTATCGGTCTAATTTTGTGTCCATAACTCTTAAAATAATTTAGAATCCTTCTCCGACATGTACTAAATGTTAATCAGAAGCTAAGTAGACGCTAGAACGATCAAAATATTTTGGACAATTTTTTATAAAATATTTAAAATCTTTAAAATTTTTGACAATTACTTTCGAACCGCAAAAATTTCCAATTTCAAAAAATATAAAATGAAAACAATATACTTTAAAATTACTCAAATATATACATAATCTATTAACATTAAACACACTACGTTTTGGAATCGGAATAACCTAAATATATATATATATATATATTTAAATCAATGGTACAGTTGTTTGTTAATTTATTTATATTATAAATAATATATTTAAAAATAGTATAAAATATATAAATAGTCTAGTTCGTATGGAACGATTGGAGAACGCTGCTATAATTTTCTTCATATTTATTCCATATAAAGTTGCTCGGTCTTTAGTTTTGTTTGATTCTAAATAAAATCAAAGTAGATTTGGATAAGGCTGTGTGAATGAAACGTTCATTTTCAATATATAAAAATACTACTCTTTAAAATTTATAATTAGATAGATATCGTCGTCAAAATTTAAAGAATATCGAACCAAAATTGATGAGAACGGGACGACTTTTGAACTAATGGTTGACATAAAAGACCAAAAAGTGAAAGCATTAAAAACTTAGCACATGACATGAGCACACAGTTGGTGGAAGTGAAGCAGGATAAGGTTTAATGGGGGCTACCACCCAGCTACCATCTCCTTCTCATTAATTCCTTCCTCACATCTATGTCATCATCTACCACCTGCTTCTACAGAAAAGTTTTAAATTTGTACCTAATACGTTCTTCAGACAGTTAAAACATATAACCGTTAATTTCAAGACGCTGTTTAAAAATTAAAGATCTATATGATGCAACGTTAATAGTTTATGGGACAAAACTTGTAATTTAACGAACAATAAAAGTTGTTTTTAGTTGAACTCTAAGTGAATCCTAAAAGCTAATGTGGAGGTTGTTGTAGTTTAGGGGTATTTTCGTAATTTCACTTGATAATTACACCACAAAAACGAAGAAAATAGGGAAGCAGAAATTTGCACCTATCTCATCTCATCATCTACCACTGATTAAAACCCAAACAATTTTTAAATTTGTATCTAATATGTTCGTCAGTCAAATTCAACGTTTAGAGACTAATAAAAGAGTTAAATACCTATTAAACATATAACTCTTACCTCCAAGATACTTTTTGAAAACTAAAGAAGACGTTAATAGTTTATAAGACTAAACTTGTAATTTAACTAACAATAAAAGTTGTTTTTAGTTAAACTCTACCCGAACTCTAAAATATGGAGCTTGTTGTAGTTTAGGGGTACTTTCGTAATTTCACAAAAACAAAGAAAATAGGGAAGCAGAAATTTGCACCTATCTCATCATCTACCACCGATTAAAACCCAAACAATTTTTAAATTTGTACCTAATATGTTCGTCAGTCAAATTCAACGTTCAAAGACTAATAAGACAATTAAATACCTATTAAACATATAACTGTTGCCTCCAAGATACTTTTTAAAAATTAAAGAGCTATATGACGCGATGCGACATTAATAGTTTATGGGACTAAACTTGTAATTTAACGAACCGTACAAGCTAATATAAAGCTTAGTTGAGATTAGGGGTACTTTCGTAATTTCACAAAAACGAAGAAAATAGGGAAGCAGAAATTTGCACCTTTCTCCAAGCATCAAAGTTCAACAAATAATTGCCATGTTGTTGTTTCTGCAGACCAACCATTGGCTTCACTTGATGGGAAAAGCTTTTTATCAATTTGTGATGTCTGCTCATTTCTGTTATCAAACAAAAAGCTAAGCAAAAACAAAATAAGAGGATTAGCCCATTTGATAATAATTTGTATAATCATATGATATCGTGGTGAGATCTAGGTGACCAAAGTACGTACCGAAGGCGAGAAGAGGTCTCCTCACTGAAGAGCTCCCACCGACAATAGAGGAATCAACCTGCCTGTTGTGGCGGGGCAGCCCAAAACCGTTGACGACAATGCATCTTCTTCTTTCATTTTCATTTCCAAATCAAAAGTTAAGACACCAAAGTATGTGCCTAAGGCAAGAAGAGGTCAACTCAAAAAAGAGCTCCCGCCGCACAGTAGAGGAACCAACCCGCCTATTGTGGTGGGGTAGCCCAATAACTATCAACGACAATGCGTCTTCTTCTTTCATTTTCATTTTCAAATCAAAAGTTAAGACACCAAATAAGTCTCTTCACCAAAGTACGTGCCTAAGGCGAGAAGAGGTCAACTCAAAAAAGAGCTCCCGCTGACAGTAGAGGAACCAACTCGCCTGATATGGTGGGGTAGCCCAAAAACCGTCAACGACAATGTGTCTTCTTCTTTCACTTTCATTTCTAAATCAAAAGTTAAGACACCAAAGTATGTGCCTAATGCGAGAAGAGGTCTCCTCATTCAAGAGCTCCCACCAATAGCAGAGGAACCAACCTACCTGTTATGGTAGGGTAGCCCAAAAACCGTCGACAATGCGTCGTCTTCTTTTATTTTCATTTCCAAATCAAAAGTTAAGACATCAAAGAAACCTCTCCACCAAAGTACGTGCCTAAGGCGAGAAGAGCCTCACTAAAGAGCACCCGTCGACCGTAGAGGAACCAACCCACCCACCCACCTGTTGTGGTAGAGCGGCCCAAAAACCATCAACTATAATGACTTGTTCTTTCATTATCCTTTCCAAATCAAAAGGTAAGACAACAAAGAAGCCACTCTACCAAAATGCGTGCCTAAGGCAAGAAGAGGTCACCTCACTAAAGATCTTCCACCGACAACAGAGGAACCAACCCGCCTATTGTGGCAGAGCAGCCCAAAAACCGTCAACGATAACGTCTTCTTCTTTCATTATCATTTTCAAATCAAAAGGTAAGACATCAAAGAAGCCTCTCCACCAAAGTACATGCCTAAGTCGAGAAGAGGTCACCTCACTAAAAAGCTATTTCAAAAGGGAAAAAGTACGGTGGAATGAATCAAAACAGTAGCAAAAAAAGGCAATGATTGTAAAGAAAAAAGAAGTCCCTCTAGATTTTGATCACAAACAAACAAAATCAAGAAAAAGGTTTTTGGATTAACACAATTAAAGCCATTAAACAGAGCCCAACAAGCCAAATCTTGGAAACAATCAGCAAAATGGCACAAGCTATGATATCTCTCCTATCAGAACAATGAACAATTAAGAACAATTAAGAACAATTACAAACAATTAAGAACAATTTTCAATGTCATAAACAGAGATAGATATAAGAACTAAGCTCAAATATGGCAGCCAAAGCAGTTACAGGTCTTGGGAGTAAACGAGCAAAAGCCAAAGGGCCGATTAGGAATGTTACAGTTTATGGCATAGCAACAGGGAGAAGGAAGGCACATTCCTCTAGCGCCGCCGCAGCAGGTACAGAGAGCACAAACCTGGAAGCTCCTCAGCTGCCGCCGATTGCCATTCATCGCCACCGCCGTCATCGTCTCAACGTTCTCCATTAATGGCACCATCATCGGTTCTTGATCGAACCACCGATTACCCTAAAAGACAACAAAAAAACACATAATCAACTCACTGAACTAATCGTTTGTAGCAAATCGGAACCAAATGAGGTTCCGATTTTCGATTACTCACGTGGTTTGAGGTCGCTTCAATGGCGTCGTGGGCAAGAAACAGCACAAAAATGAGACGAAATACGACGCCATAACGCAACATTCTGAGAAAAATGGAGAAATTCAAAAGGTTTTGAGAAGATTTACAAGTCGAGAAAGTGGAATTTGAGTGATTTAGCTTCTCATTTTGTTCTTGAACATCAAGAACTCTTGAATTGATAGCAGCTGGAGAAGCATTAGCGCAAATCACGCACTCATAGGCCTTTCTGAACAAGAAAGAACGGCCCTCGTGAATGGTGAACAAATTTCTCTGTGTTTGGTCTTTTTATGATTAAAATAAGCAATCTTGTTTCAGCATTATAAGTCAAACAATTATTAATGCATTCTTTTTTTTTTTTTTTAATCTTTTTAAAAATAATAAATAATAAATTTATTGACGTTTAGGTAATAGCCTTACGATATGGCTGCCCCCGACTTACGACATTTTTTTTCTATTACTATAACGTGCCAATCGAAGCATAATGGCTACCACCGAAAGTATGCTAAGTTTGGGAAAACGATGGGCTTCCCTCAAGGTGACACTGAAGGTCTACCTCCTTTAGTAGCTCGGTATCGGGAATCAATGAGTTTTTCAACACCTGAAAGTAGCCACATAAACCTAAAAGAGAGTGGGTGGATGCACGTTTATACGTTATTTTAGCAAAAGTTCTTGATATTTGATTATAAGTCGTGGAATGTAACGCCCCAGATTCACCGCTAGCAGATATTGTCTTTTTTGGGCTTTCCCTTTCGGGCTTCCCCTCAAGGCTTTAAAACACGCCCCAGATCCACGCTAGCAGATATTGTCTTCTTTGGGCTTTCCCTTTAGGGCTTTCCCTCAAGGCTTTAAAACGCACTCGTTCCTTTCTCTAATCGATGTGGGACCCCACCAAATCCACCCCCTTTGGGGCCTAGCGTTCTTATACTGGCACACCACCTCGTGTCTACCCCCCTTCGGGGAACAATAAGAAGGCTGGTACAACGTCCAGAGTCTGGCTCTGATACCATTTGTAACGCCCTAGATCCACCGCTAGCTGATATTGTCCTCTTTGGGCTTACCCTTTCGGGCTTTCCCTCAAGACTTTAAAACGCGTATGCTAGGGGAAGGTTTCCACACCTTTATAAAAGGTGTTTTATTCTCCTCCTTAACGAATGTGGGACATCACATGGAAAGAATTGAGTTTGCTCTTGAACTCGTAGTGCGGTGGTTTTACTCTAAATCATGAAAACAGTCGAGAAAGTGCTTATTCAAATTCTCAAGACACGCTTAGAGAGTGAAATACTCGAGCTTGACCGAATCACTATAAAAATTAATGTATTATAATTTCTAACTATTTTCTATTCAATTTTGAAATTATTATTGTGATTTATTGCATATTTTACTATTATTACAATGTGTCAATCCAAGCAGAATGGCTACCACCAAAAGTGTGCTAAGTTTGGGAAAACGATGGGCTTCCCTCAAGGTGACACTGAAGGTCTACCTTCTTTAGTAGCTCGGTATCGGGAATCAATGAGTTTTTCAACACCCGAAGGTAGCCGCATACGTTCATGAGTCGTGGAATGTAACGCCCTAGATCCACCGCTAGTAGATATTGTCCTCTTTGAGCTTTCCCTTTCGAGATTCCCCTCAAAGCTTTAAAACGCGTATGCTAGGGGAAGGTTTCCATACCCCTATAAAGGGTGTTTTGTTCTACTCTCCAACCAATGTGGGACATCACAAAACGACTCCAACCACTTGAACCAATCCAACTCAAAAAAATTTATAGTTAGGTTGATTGTGTTAAACGATTAAATTAAGTCTTATTACAATCGGAACCTGACTATTGTAGCACGTGTGTCACCCAAAGGCATAAGGGCCATGATGACTTGACGTCATCCTCACCTTCCTTCGGTTTATCACCGGCAGTCTGCTCAGAGTTCCAACTTCAACGATTGGCAACTAAACACGAGGGTTGCACTCGTTGTGGGACTTAACCCAACACCTTACGGCACGAGCTGACGACAGCCATGCACCACTTGTGTCCACGTTCCCGAAGCCACCCCTATGTCTCAAGAGGATTCGTGGCATGTCAAGCGCGACCAATCAACATCCCTAATTTATAATAAATTCATTATTTTATTTCACACTTTATATAACCCCGGTCAGAATATTTATCAAAATAATAATAATACTCTGGAAAAAAAAAATGAACAATAAAATAAAAAGCTTCCTGGTTTTGTTGGCTATGGTGGAGCTCTAGCTTGTAAGAAAGATATCCTTCTTGGTCTACAATTGGCAGCAATCCAATGCCGATCTGTTCTTATTTTCAATCGAGGGAGATTCCACCATCTTAACATCATTCTCCGATTTCGATTCCCAGAATCACAAATTCCATCTACTACTTATCCGTTCTTCTTCAATGGGTTTGCGTTCAAATCCTATTCGGAAGCTCTCTTTCTCTCCTTTTCTCCTCCTTCTTCTTCTGGTTTCTGTGTTTGCCTCCGTTCAGGTATTAATCTGGCATTTCTCTACCTTTTTTCTGTGTCTATGGAGTTCTTATGGGTTTGATTTTGTAATGTGTTGGGGTTTTTTAGGGTTTTTCTGCGGAAGTTGAGAAAGTGGAGTTGGATGGACCTAGAGATCTCGGTCGACGGAGTAAGGTGAGTGCGATTCGTTATCTTTCTTGTTTTTGCTTTGGATGAAGATATTTTATGATGCATGTGAAATTTTTGGTGAGGACTCCGGTGCTGTGGTGGTGGCCATGGTGGGAGTGTCGAGGATTGTTGAGGATTGTCGAGGATTGTTGGGAGGGAGTCTCACATTGTAATTTAGAGAATGATCATGGGTTTGTAAGTAAGGAATATATCTCTATTGGTATGAGGCATCTTGGGGAAGCCCGAAAACAAAACCATGAGAGCTTATGCTCAAAGTGGACAATATCATATCATTGTGGAGATCCGGATTCCTATCATGGTATCAGAGTCATACCCTTAACTTAGCTATGTCAATAGAATCCTCAAATGTCGAACATAGAAGTTGGAACCCTCGAAAGTGTAGTCAAAAGTGACTCAAGTGTCGAACAAAGGGTTTACTTTGTTTGAGGGCTCCAGAGAAAGGAGTCGAGCCTCAATTAAGGGGAGGCTGCTCGAGAGCTCCATAGGCTTCAGGAGAGGCTCTATGGTGTACTTTGTTCGAGGGGAGGATTGTTAAGGATTGTTGGGAGGGAGTCCCACATTGTAATTTAGGGAATGATCACGGGTTTATTAGTAAGGAATACGTTTCTATTGGTATGAGGCCTTTTGGGGAAGCCCAAAAACAAAACCACGAGAGTTTATGCTCAAAGTGGACAATATCATATCATTGTGGAGATCCACATTCCTAACTAGGAGGAGGGGGGGCTTATGGGTTCATTGTACATTGTAATGGAACTAACTATTGGGGATTTTAATTGTTGAGAGTTCAGAACTTTTTGCTACCTGTTCGTGTATGAAAAGGGGAAACGATGAAATTCCAGGTGGCTGTGTGGAAGATGGGTTGATATATTATGTACCCTCTAGCTAATACCATTGGAACTGGCATGTATTGATTCAATTGGTGTCGCTGGTTTTGTTTTGGAGACTTGAAGAAGGTCACCTGACTTTGGGTTTATGATATTTTAGGAGCCTATAGGAAGAGTTTTCAGAATGTAGGTTTTAATTTAAAGGCTGTTTGAAATTTTTTTCATAAGGTCCGATGTCAGTTGGAGAGGAGAACGAAGCATTCTTTATAAGGGTGTGGAAACCTCTCCCTAATAGACACGTTTTAAAATCATAGGGCTGACAACGATATGTAACGGGCCAAAACGGACAATATCTGCTAGTGGTGGGTTTGGGCTGTTAAAATGGTATCAGAGCTAGAAATCAAACGGTGTGCCAGCGAGGACACTGGTCCCCAAGTGGGGTGGATTGTGAGATACCACATCGGTTGGAGAGGGGAACGTAGCATTCCTTATAAAGATGTGGAAACCTCTCCCTGGCCAACATGTAATGGAGAAACTCAGGAAGGAAGGCCCAAAAACCTTGAGGAGAAGTTCGAAAGGAAAAGCCCAAAGAGGATAGTATCTAGATGAGTACCAGTTTTGCTGCATAACTCTGAAAAACGCGTTTTAAAACCTTGAGGAGAAGTCCGAAAGGGAAAGCCCAAAGAGGACAATATTTGATAGTGGTGAGTTTGGGCCTAGGTTTGGGTTGTTACATTTTTTTTAGCTATGTTAAGAACTTGAAACTTTAATATGCTTTAATAAGTTAATTCTTAAAACGCATTTATTAGTTCAATATGAAGTAGTAAGGTTTGACAGAACTACTAAGAAAACATCTGAAATTCTTTTTTCTGCTATTCTTTGTTTTAAAAAGCTATATAACAGGCATGTTTTCTGATCCAGAAATTAGGGTACTTTAGTAGTAACTAGTTATTTGCTCATTTTTTGTTTTAGCTGTTCTTTTGAGTAATGATTTTCTTGCCTTGTTTGGAGCATCTTGTGGAACTCTTTTCTTTTCTTCTTTAAATTCTAGTTTCAGTTCTTTCATGACGTTATACTCGTCTGTATTTCCTCATTAGATTTCCTTGAGCAATGCCGATACGGTTGCTGCAAATAAGGATGGTGTGGACTCAAAAGATCTTGCAAATAAGGATGGTGTGGACTCAAAAGATCTTAATCTTGACCTGGACTCCATTGGCCTTGGAGTCTTCGACGCGTTCTTTGCAAGTTTGTCCATGATAATTGTCAGTGAGGTTGGTGTAATTGATTCTAGAGTTATCAACATGAACTGAAAAGACTCGAGATGGGAAATGAATGTTTTGAACCTAACTTCTTGCCTGTTCAAGTTCAATTATTTTAACTTTTCTGGAATGATTGTGTGTAGATTGGAGACGAGACGTTTATAATAGCTGCACTTATGGCTATGCGCCACCCCAAGTCCATTGTTTTATCTGGTGCGCTCACTGCTCTGATTGTAATGACAGTAAGTCGAATAGATTCTTCATTTTCATAGTATGATTCTGTATGTGTTATTTGAACTCATTACAACTGCACGTCACGTTTCTTTCTCCGGTGAATAAGAGTAGAACTGTTTCCATGCCCATTAGGTACTATCAACTGGTTTAGGTAGGATCGTGCCAAATTTGATATCGAGGAAACATACCAACAATGCTGCTACAGGTACGTGCATAGTATTTTACACTTTTGTTTCTTACTATTTGTAGGTTTTAACGTTTCAAGTGTCCATAGTGTAGAGCTTGGAATAACGATTCCAACACCTATTGAATCACTCAGATTGAAGCTAAAATGAAGAAGTTATGACTGAAACAAATTAACCTTTGGAAGAGTAATAGGAGTTTTGGTTGTTTTTAAAATAAAAGAAAAGAAAACTATTTTTGTATATATATGTGTGTGTGTATTATAATTGGAATATTTAAAAAATAATAATGTTGCAGGTGGCTTATTACCATTTTATGGTAATTAAACAATAATAATAATAATAAAAGAAATTTAAACTTATGATTGTTCGTCATTATAGATGTTATTATTATTTAAAAAAATGAAAGAATTTTCAAGTACTGCTATATCTCTGCAGTTCTGTATGCATTTTTTGGATTGCGGTTACTTTACATTGCTTGGAGATTCAAATCGGATTCAAAATCTTCCACGAAAAAGGAAATGGAAGAAGTATGATATCTTCCACACCTTTTGCAGTTTGATGGTTGTTTTCCCTTTATTTTGTTTGGATTTTTGTCTGCACTTTTATTTCTGATTCTTGAAGTTTTTTTTTGGTGTTTCTATTGAACTTTGTGTAAAATATTTGGTGATTCATGATCTATGGCATGAAGATGATATGAGTATAGAGATATACTCCTTGTATCATATCTCTATACCAGGAAGAGTATAGAGCTATACTTCTTGTATCATATCTCTTTACCCATGAAGAGTATGGAGAACCTACTAAAGTGGACTATTATAATTGTTCTATCATATCAGATATTCATGTAAGAGCCTAAGCCCACTGCTAGTAGATATTGTCTGCCTTTGCCTGTTACATATTGTCGTCCGCTTCACGATTTTTAAAATGCGACTACCATGGAGAGGTTTCCACACCCTTATAAGGAATACTTTGTTTCCCACTCCAACTGATGTGAGATTTGACAATCCACCCCCTTGGATGCCCAGCTAGTCTGGCTTTGATACCATTTGTAACAGCTCAAGTCCACTACTAGTAGATATGTCCACTTTGGCCTGTTAGTATTGCCGTCAACCTTACGGTTTTTAAAACATGTCTACTAGAGAGAGGTTTCTACACCCTTACAAAGAATGCTTTGTTCCCCTCTCCAACCGATGTGGGATCTCACAATCCACCTCCTTGGAGGCCCAGTGTGTCTAGCTCTGATACCCCTAAGCCCACCGCTAGCAGATATTGTCCGCTTTAGCCTGTTACATATTGCCGTCCGCCTCACGGTTTTTAAAACGTATATACTAAAGAGAAATTTTCACACTCTTATATGTAATTCTTTGTTCCCCTCTCCAACCGACGTGGGATCTCGCAACTCATAAGAGTATTTCATGTTTCATAGTGTTAGTTGCTATCTGCCATTTTGATATTTGGATTTGTAAATTTTTATTCTCTGAACCGTACCGAATCTTGTTGCCTGTCTTTTACGCCTTGCATGAGTAAATATATCGATAATTCGTCTGTTCTAATCTTGTTGTCTCTGAAGAAAGCATGTGGCCATTTTAGCTACACATGGGATTTCTCTACAGGATTGTGAATTCATACCATTCAATTGATTATAATCTTTATTCAGGCTCCTTGATCCTAGCATTCTCTTGTTCTCGAAATTGATTTCTAATCACGTGTTCAGGTAGAGGAGAAGCTTGAAGCTGGACAATCCAAGACGTCCTTCCGCCGCTTCTTTCTGCGATTTTGCACTCCCATATTCTTGGAGGTCCACAAACTGCTTACTATTATCACTGATTGAGATGCATGTTACATTTCATATTTGTAATTCCTTAGCTTATTTTGGCGATCATTTTGGCTTTGCAGTCGTTTATTTTGACGTTTCTTGCCGAGTGGGGAGATCGAAGTCAGATAGCAACAATCGCTGTAAGTTATTCCATTTTAATTGTATGTTTTGTTTGTTTGGCATCATCAAGTTGGTCCTGGTTAGTTTCCAATTTTCCAGTTCTTACTCCCATGGAAGTTGGATTGATCCATGGTTTCCAATAGCTTTTGAAACTCAAAATCTGAGGCCTTGTTTGATAACCATTTTAGTGTTTATAAGTTTTTGAAACTCGATTTGAACTTTGATGGGTAAAAATAGTGTGTGTTTATAAGCTTGGTTTTTGTTCAAATGGTTATCAAACGGAGTGTAACCATTACATGTGGACTCTGAATACTCGTCCATGATCTTTACACGTGCTTTTCTTAGGTTCACGTTAAACAATTTTGCCTAAAAAACTAATAGCTACCAGACTAGATTCAGAATGTTTACAAGTATAGAGATGAAGATGGAGGATTTGGAAGAAAGAACTTCCTTGATTTTGAATAATAGTCAAGATGTCGGGGAGCGCATTAGATATTTACCTAAACTGGTTTTTTTCGGCACTCGGTTCCCCTCTCCTTTGGCAAGAAGATATTCCTTCAGAACCCTCTCCTTGCATCATCAAGTCGACGTTCAGTTTACTTTTTCGATTAGGAACTCTTAGTCAAGCTGATGGCGAGATCAATTCTGTGTTCGGGGGGAAAGAGAAAAGGAGAGGAACCACTACCTAATAGTGCTTTTACGAAAGAGCTTAACTTAGAGGACCTTTTTCTAGATGTTGAAGAGGTGAGTAAGAGGCTAATATCTTCTCGACACTATCGAACCTGAAATCCACTCTATTGCAGCTAGCAACACACAAAAATGCTCTTGGAGTGGCTGTGGGAGCCATATTGGGGCATTCAATTTGTACATCAATGGCTGTGATTGGTGGAAGCTTGTTGGCATCAAAGATATCTCAAGGCACTGTTGCGACTGTTGGAGGCTTGCTCTTCCTTGGCTTCTCCTTCTCTTCCTATTTCTTCCCCCCTCTATAAGTCTCTTTTATAGTAACTCTTTCCAACTTTTTTTTTTCTTTTCTTTTTTACTAGTTTGGGTAAGTCGGATGTTTTGGCCTTTTCGTGTATCGATTTAGCTTACGGAATATGTATACATACTGATATTAACGCTATAGTTTCAAAAGGAAATTCATGTCTAGTCTTTTTGTGCTCGAGGTCGAAGAACATTAGTACTTAGATGTTTGGGGTGCGGGTGGGGGAGAGAGGGTGACGACCCTGTTGAATTGGTTTCTCTCCTTCGATATCTTGGGGAAGTATGCTATTTTGGCCTTTTCGTGTATTGATCTAGCATATGGTATACATGTACGTACAAATATTAACTCTATAGTTCAAAAGGAAATTTATGTATAGTCTTTTTGTGCTCGAGGTCGAAAAGCATCAAAACTTGGATGTTCATGCAGGTGATGAGCTTGTTGAATTGGTTTCTCTGGTTTGATATCTTGGGGAAGTTTAATATTTTGGGCTTTTCACGTGTACTAATATTAACTCTATAGTTCAAAAAGAAAGTCATGTATAGTCTTCTTGTACTCGAGGTTGAAGAGCATCAAAATTTGGATGTTTAGGTGGGTGATGAGCCTGTTGAATTGGTTTCTCTCGTTCGATATCTTGGGGAAGTTTGATATTTTGGCCTTTTCATGTGTATCAATCTAGCATACGAACTATATACACGTATTGATATTAACTATATAGTTTAAATAGAAATTCATGTATAGGCTTTTTGTACTCGAGGTCGAAGAACATCAAAACTTGGATGTTCGGGCAGGTGACAAGCCTGTTGAATTGGTTTCTCTCGTTCGATATCTTGGGGAAGTTTGATATTTTGGCCTTTTCATGTGTATCAATCTAGCATACGAACTATATACACGTATTGATATTAACTATATAGTTTAAATAGAAATTCATGTATAGGCTTTTTGTACTCGAGGTCGAAGAACATCAAAACTTGGATGTTCGGGCAGGTGACAAGCCTGTTGAATTGGTTTCTCTCGTTCGATATCTTGGGGAAGTTTGATATTTTGGCCTTTTCATGTGTATCAATCTAGCATACGAACTATATACACGTATTGATATTAACTATATAGTTTAAATAGAAATTCATGTATAGGCTTTTTGTACTCGAGGTCGAAGAACATCAAAACTTGGATGTTCGGGCAGGTGACAAGCCTGTTGAATTGGTTTCTCTCGTTCGATATCTTGGGGAAGTTTGATATTTTGGCCTTTTCATGTGTATCAATCTAGCATACGAACTATATACACGTATTGATATTAACTATATAGTTCAAAAAGAAATTCATGTATAGGCTTTTTGTACTCGAGGTCGAAGAACATCAAAACTTGGATGTTCGGGCAGGTGACAAGCCTGTTGAATTGGTTTCTCTCGTTCGATATCTTGGGGAAGTTTGATATTTTGGCCTTTTCATGTGTATCAATCTAGCATACGAACTATATACACGTATTGATATTAACTATATAGTTTAAATAGAAATTCATGTATAGGCTTTTTGTACTCGAGGTCGAAGAACATCAAAACTTGGATGTTCGGGCAGGTGACAAGCCTGTTGAATTGGTTTCTCTCGTTCGATATCTTGGGGAAGTTTGATATTTTGGCCTTTTCATGTGTATCAATCTAGCATACGAACTATATACACGTATTGATATTAACTATATAGTTTAAATAGAAATTCATGTATAGGCTTTTTGTACTCGAGGTCGAAGAACATCAAAACTTGGATGTTCGGGCAGGTGACAAGCCTGTTGAATTGGTTTCTCTCGTTCGATATCTTGGGGAAGTTTGATATTTTGGCCTTTTCATGTGTATCAATCTAGCATACGAACTATATACACGTATTGATATTAACTATATAGTTTAAATAGAAATTCATGTATAGGCTTTTTGTACTCGAGGTCGAAGAACATCAAAACTTGGATGTTCGGGCAGGTGACAAGCCTGTTGAATTGGTTTCTCTCGTTCGATATCTTGGGGAAGTTTGATATTTTGGCCTTTTCATGTGTATCAATCTAGCATACGAACTATATACACGTATTGATATTAACTATATAGTTTAAATAGAAATTCATGTATAGGCTTTTTGTACTCGAGGTCGAAGAACATCAAAACTTGGATGTTCGGGCAGGTGACAAGCCTGTTGAATTGGTTTCTCTCGTTCGATATCTTGGGGAAGTTTGATATTTTGGCCTTTTCATGTGTATCAATCTAGCATACGAACTATATACACGTATTGATATTAACTATATAGTTTAAATAGAAATTCATGTATAGGCTTTTTGTACTCGAGGTCGAAGAACATCAAAACTTGGATGTTCGGGCAGGTGACAAGCCTGTTGAATTGGTTTCTCTCGTTCGATATCTTGGGGAAGTTTGATATTTTGGCCTTTTCATGTGTATCAATCTAGCATACGAACTATATACACGTATTGATATTAACTATATAGTTTAAATAGAAATTCATGTATAGGCTTTTTGTACTCGAGGTCGAAGAACATCAAAACTTGGATGTTCGGGCAGGTGACAAGCCTGTTGAATTGGTTTCTCGTTCAATATCTTGGGGAAGTCTAATATTTTGGCCTTTTTGTGTGTATCGATCTAGCATACGAAATACATATACATATCGATATTAACTCTATAGTTAGTCTTTTTCATGGATAGTTTTTAACCACGTTACAAACACAAGTGTTGAATATTTTTCTACAAAAACGAACTTAAACAAGATCAATAATATAAATTTGAGTGAATTCAAGAAATTAATTATTTAAAAAAATTGGATATCGCTCAACTTAAATAATAAAGGGTAAATTTGTAGTTTTATCTTCCATGTTAAATTGATAGGTTGCACAATTTTTTTTTTTTTAATGTTAAATTACTAAAAATACTAGTAAATTTTGTACTTTTTCTCCAAAATAATAATAATAATAATAAATAAATAATAATAATAATAAATATTTTTAGTATTAATTTTGAATTCGTTACTATTTTGTTTAAAAAATATTTTTTTAAAAGAGTTTCATTAATATCCCAAAATTTTTAAAAAATTTAAAAATATTTTTAATACTATGTTTAAAACATAACTCATGAAAATTTTAAAATAATATTAATATTTTTAAATTTTATAAAAAAAAGTTCACAAATTTTTTTAATATTACTCTTAGAAAAATCATGAATATAACTGTAAAAGTAAATTTGATTTTTAAAAAATAAATTAAAAATGTTTTAGAAATTTTTTATTTTGTTGGTTAGATTTTATTTTAAATTTAAGTGTATTATTGAAAATGGAAAGTTTAAAAATATTATTATTATTATTAATGGGTATTTTGTCCAAAACCATTATTTTGGAATTAATTTCTGAAATACATTTGTCTCAGGGTTTACACGATCCGTTGGTTGAAATGGGCAGCCAGCGATGAGTTTTGAGTTTGGTTTTTGGGTTTCATCATCACTGTAATGCTCTGTTTCAAATCCTATCTTCTCAGACGCCAAACACAAGCTGGGGGAAGAATCATCACTTTCTTTCACCTACATTGTTGAAGAAGGTGTTGTAAAATGAGATGGATGAATCCGTGCAGCGGAGGCTTTGCTTCTACTGCTTTTCTGAAACTTACCCATTCCGTTTCTCAAGTTTCCATGGCACAAAAAATCATTCCATTCAACTTGTCTGAGCATCAGCTGTTCAAATCATGTCGCTACCACTCTTCAAATGATGATTCGTCCAATACCCTTCATGCCAAGATGGTAAAAAATGGTTCTATTTTGTATTTAGGAAAGTTGGTTATGAGTTCCTATGTGAAATCTGAGAAATTAGACGATGCACAGAAAGTGTTCGACGAAATGCCCCACAGAGATGTACTTTCATGGACGGTACTTATATCGGGTTTTGCTAGAGTAAATTGTTCTGAAAGGGCATTGCAACTGTTTAGAGAAATGCTGGTTGAAGGGGTTTGTCCAAATCATTTTACTTTGTCTTGTGTTCTTAAACTTTGTTCTAGAGTTGGTGATTTGCAAATGGGAAAGGGGATTCATGGATGGATTCTTAGAAGTGGGGTTAATTTAGATGTTGTCTTGGAGAATTCTATGCTTGATTTGTATGCAAAGTTTGATGCATTTGATTATGCCACAAAATTGTTTGATTCAATGAGAGAAAAGAGTACTGCTAGTTACAATATCATGCTTGGTGTGTATGTCCGTAGTTGTGATGTTAACAAATCTCTTGATTTATTCAGAAACTTGCCTTGCAGAGATACAGCGAGTTGGAATACGATTATATGTGGGCTAATGCAAGGTGGGTATCTAAATATAGCAATGGAGCTACTTTATGAGATGGTGAAGAACGAACCCGAGTTTAACGAAGTTACTTCTTCCATAGCTTTAAGTGTGGTTTCTTCTTTACTGATTATTGAGCTAGGTAGACAAGTACATGGCCGAATTTTCAGGTTCGGGTTGCATAATGATGGATTTGTAAATAGTTCATTGATAAATATGTATATTAAGTGTGGAAATTTGGAAAAAGCATCGGTTATATACAGTCAAATGCCTTCAAATTTTGGGAAGAGACGAGATTCGAACATTGTATGTAGCAACACGATGACAGAAATTGTTTCTCGGAGCTCAATAGTGTCTGGTTATGTTCAAAATGGCAAGTATGAAGATTCCTTCCAAACTTTTGTTTCTATGGTCCGTGAACGAGCTGTGATGGACAGATTTACCATTGCAAGCATCATATCGGCGTGTTCTAATGCTGGCGTTTTAGAGCTTGGACGTCAAATCCATGCTTATATTCAGAAAACTGGGGAACAGCTTGATGCTCACCTGGCTTCCTCCATGATTGACATGTACGCTAAAGGTGGGAGTTTGGATTGTGCCCATCAAGTTTTTGAGCAAACGACTTACTTAAATGTTGTGACATGGACTTCCATGATTACTGGATGTGCTTTGCACGGTCAAGGTAAGGAAGCCATTCGACTGTTTGAACAGATGAGATATGAGGGAATCATACCAAATGAGGTTACTTTTATAGGAGTTTTAACAGCTTGCAGTCATGCAGGGCTGCTCGATGAAGGCCGTCTATATTTTAACATGATGAAAGATGTTTATGCAATCGAGCCGAAGGTTGAGCATTTCACTTGTATGGTAGATCTTTACGGTCGAGCTGGACGCTTGAATGAAGTCAAAGAGTTCATCTACCAGAATGATTTATCACACCATAGTGCAGTTTGGAAGGCATTTCTATCGTCTTGTCGGCTTTACAAGGACATCGAAATGGGAAATTGGGTTTCTGAGAAGTTGTTTAAACTCGAACCACGAGATGAAGGGCCGTATGTTTTACTATCAAACATGTGCTCCAGCAATCAAAAGTGGGAAGAAGCTTCCAAAACAAGAAGATCTATGCAACACAGAGGGATTAGCAAAACACCTGGCCAATCTTGGATTCATGTGAAAAACCAAGTCCACTCTTTCGTTGCGGGAGACCGATTGCACCTTCAACACGCTCAGATATATGCATATCTGGACAAGCTAATTGGAAGATTGAAGGAAATTGGGTACTCGTGCGATGTAAAATTGGTGATGCAGGATGTTGAAGAAGAACAGGGTGAAGTGCTTCTTGGTTGGCATAGTGAAAAGCTTGCAGTTGCTTATGGCATTATCAATTTGGCTTCTGGCATTCCAATCCGCATCATGAAGAACCTTCGGGTATGTACTGATTGTCATAACTTTATGAAGCTAACATCTCAGCTTTTAGATAGGGAGATCATTGTTCGAGATATTCATCGTTTCCATCATTTTAACTCGGGTCATTGTTCTTGTGGTGATTATTGGTGAGCTGAGATAGAGATTCTGATACATGTGAATGTTCATGCATAAAATTACCCTGCTTTGCTTAGAATCCTGTAGCATTGTTGGTGGAAACAAGGCAAATATCCATTGGAAGAAGCCGAAGTCTTTAACATTTTGCTTCTTAGTTTGCAAAAGCTTACCTGGTGAAATGATTCAGAACTTTCACTACTCTATTTTCCATTAAGAAAAGAGAGTGAATTGGCGATGCGCAATGGCTCAGTCTTACAAACCACCTCAACAGAGATTTAAAACACGACACGTTTAATGGAGACGGATTGTTTACACCTTCAAATGTTGTCACGCATGGTAAGATTCAATGGTAGACTTTTGAGAATACTTTTGTGAGATCCCACATTGGTTGGAGAGGGGAACAAAGCATTCCTTATAAGTGTGTGGAAACCTCTCCCTAACAGACGCGTTTTAAAACCTTGAGGGGAAGCCCGAAAGGGAAAACCCAAAGAGGACATATCTGCTAGTGGTAGGCTTGGACTGTTACAAATGGTATCAGAGGCAGGCACCGAACGGTGTGCTAGCGAGGACGTTGGGCCCTTAAGGTGTTGGATTGTGAGATCCCACATCGGTTGGAGAGGGGAGCAAAGAATTCCTTATAAAGGTGTGGAAACCTCTCCTTAACCTTGAGGGGAAGCCTAAAAGGGAAAAGCCCAAAAAGAACAATATTTGCTAGCAGTGGGTTTAGGCTGTTACAAATGGTCTCAAAGCTAGACACCAAGCGGTGTGCCAACGAGGACGTTGGGCCCTTAAGGTGTTGGATTGTGAGATCCCACGTCACTTGGAGAGGGGAACAAAGAATTCCTTATAAGGGTGTGGAAACCTCTTCTTAACAGACGCGTTTTAAAACTTTGAGGAGAAACCGAAAAGGAAAGCCCAAAGAGGACAATATTTGCTAGCGGTGGGCTTAGGCTGTTACAACTTTTCTACGTGTGGTCTCGAAGAAAGTGCTTAAAATTGGTTTTATGTGATCTAAAATTATCATAGGCAATTCAATTAAAAGCACTTTCTAGTATGCTGATAATGTTCTCCCTCCAATTTACAGTGCAGCCACTGAAGCTATATAGTTTGTGAAGAAACAAATGGAACATGAGAACACAACAGTTTCAAAAGGGAAATCAATATGCAATGACAAAGGATCTAACAAAGAGGTTTGAAATGAAATATACAATTTTATGTTTCCTTAACACAGACATGGAAGTTGCATTGCAGAAACAGAAAAATGATGCAAAATCTACTTGACGAAGTAAGGAAGGTCCAAGACATAGAGGAGGAAGTACGCCCAGATCACGCCGGAGATCCCGCCAAAGAAGAACCCGCCAGAGAATTTTGCCCACCCGTCAGCTGTTTGCAGCTGATCCGGGGTCTTCTTCCGACCGGTCAAGGTCAACGACGGTGCAGTGGATGGCTCTCCTTCATTGAAGGATGCAACTCCATACATTGTCAAGCAGATGCTCAAAATGACAATGAGGCCGCCAGCGGCCAGCGAGCCAGCTCCTCCGGCGTAGGCTGTGTTCCTCAGAGGACCAGCTTTAACAAACGGACCGACGAGAAAAAAACCATGTGCCAAACCGACTTCAATTCCCCTCAGCAATGGACTGACTGCTGTCCTGTAAGCTGGGAGGTTTGAGAGGTACCAGGCTATCAGAGGGCTTGAGGTTACTGGAGTCTCAAGGCTTCCAATGAAGGGGTCTCCATTGATGGGCTGAATCACTTGGTAAGTTGGCTGCAACAGTTTCAATAGGTTATTAACATGTGGAAGTGTTCTTCAAAGAAGAATAACATTTTTTTTAAAAGCCAACACACTTTTTACGAATGATTGAATTCGGCTAGTAATAACGACTCTCCACAATGGTATGAGATTGTCCACTTTGAGCCTAAGCTCTCATGACTTTGCTTTGGGTTTCCCCAAAAAGCCTCATATCAATGGAGACGTAGTCCTTGCTTATAAACCCATAATCAACCTCTTAATTAGCCGATGTGGGACTCCTCTCCCAACAATACTCCCCTCGAACAAAGTACACCATAGAGCCTCCCTTGTGGCCTATGGAGCCCTCAAATAGTCTCCTCTTAATCGAGGCTCGACTCCTTCTCTGGAGCCCTCGAACAAAGTACACCCTTTGTTTGACATTTGAGGATTCTATTGACATGGCTAAGTTAAGAGTATGGCTCTAATACCATGTTAGGAATCACGCTCTCCACAATGGTATGATATTGTCCACTTTGAGCATAAGCTCTCGTGGCTTTGCTATGGGCTTCCTCAAAATGCCTCATACTAATGGAGATGTAGGTCCTACTAATTAGCTGACGTGGGACTCCTCTCCCAACAATCCTCAACAAATTCTTACTCAACTCGTAGAGATCTTTAAGTTTGTATTCATTGAAATAGTACAGTATATATATCTCGAAAGCTGAAAGAGAGGGGAATTATGCATTGGGTTACCTTATCAGCTTGTATGGCTCTGATGGTGAAGGAGTGTGTTCTTGCAGGTATGCGTCGGAGCGGCGAGACGGAGAGGCCTTTGGGAGCGATCAAAGCTCTAGTGTTCGATGAAGTAAAGGCGGAACTGAGCTGGCTGGCAATGGGGGAGGTTGCACTGGCCATGGCTGCTGCTTCTGCTGCCTTTGGTTTGTGAAAGGATCAATGGCAGAGAAGGAGAAGAATGAGGTGAGGATTTTAGATTTGGCTTTGGGTGTTGGTTTATTGTTAGTGGCCATGGAAATTTGTGGGAGGCTTTGGTTGATCAACCCTCTCTCTTCTCATTGGATGGAACTTGCCACGTAATCTTATCCCTTATCCATATTTTTTTAATTATTTATTTATAATAATATATCCATCCGAATTAAATAGGTCTCCAATAACTTCTAAGTTTTTGGAATATAAGTTTTAAAAATAAATAAATAGATTTTTTACAAATTAATATTTTACTTAAACTTTAAGTTAGTAAATAAAACTTTAAAAAATCAAGTCGACGTTAGAGTGAGAGGATGAAAACCTTCTTCAATTTTAGGTTATGGAAAATAATCGAGCCTCAATTAAGGGGAGGCGTACTTTGTTCGAGGGGAGGTGTTGGATGAAAGTCCTACATCAGCTAATTTAGGGCATGATAATGGGTTTAATCAAGGAATACTCTCTCCATCGGTTTGGGTCGTTTGGAGAAGCCCAAAGTAAAGACACGAGAGCTTATGCTCAAAGTGGACAATGTTATACCATTATTGACCTCCAATCACTTATTAATTGTGGCGGATAGATTAGTATTATTGGTTTAATGGAAATGACAATAAAATGTCAAGAATCTCAATGTTATGGAAATGTTAATGGACATATCGATAAATTGTCAGTATCTAAGGCTGTGTTTTAGTTAAGTAACATTGCGTTGCCTTTATTTGTTTCAAGTTTTAAGTTTTTGTCTATTACTTCTATAGTTTTCATTTTCAAAATGATCATAGCTTATTTCAACAACGGGTATACTATTCCTCTCAAAATCAACATCGAACAACGATAGTGGAATATACCCTTTTGCTTCATACTCGATGGCATGCATTTTACAAACATTCTAATACATTGTTTTATATAAGTTCCATGCATGATTATCATGCATCCTAATAATGGTGAGTCTCTTTTGCTCAATCATATGTTTCACGTTCTACCTCAGCATGTGAAACTCATTGTAACAGTCCAAGCCCACAGGAGAAGGACGAAGCATTCTTTATAAGGGTGTAGAAACCTTTTCCTAGCAGATATGTTTTAAAAACCTTAAGCAGAAAATCAAAAGGGATATCTCAAGAGAAACCCATTCTTTATAAGGGTGTAGAATCCTTTCACTAGCAGACATGTTTTAAAAACCTTAAGCAGAAACCCAAAAGGGAAATCCCAAGAGAAACCCAGAAGGGAAATCCCGAAGAAACTCAGGAGAAACCCAGAAGGGAAATCCCGAAGAAACCCAAGAGAAACCCAGAAGGGAAATCTCGAAGAAACTTAGGAGAAACCCAGAAGGAAAATCCCGAAGAAACTCAAGAGAAACCCAGAAGGGAAATCCCGAAGAAACCCAAGAGAAACCCAGAAGGGAAATCTCGAAGAAACTTAAGAGAAACCCAGAAGGAAAATCCCGAAGAAACTCAAGAGAAACCCAGAAGGGAAATCCCGAAGAAACCCAAGAGAAACCCAGAAGAGAAATCCCGAAGAAACTCAGGAGAAACCCAGAAGAGAAATCCCGAAGAAACCCAAGAGAAACCCAGAAGGAAAATCCCGAAGAAAACAATATCATGCCACAATGTTGTTGTTTACCGAGAGAAATGGTAGTATCTTATTTGCTCCAATACTCTCGATGCATGGATGGTACAAATGAATCCAAGGCTCTTGTTGATGCATGTGCATCAGTTCCCCATTTTACATGTCAAAACTCCAAAAACTCGACTCAACTGGTTATCGCTCACATTCTTTATTTGTACTATTCATTTTCGCATTATCTTCTTGCTTCAACTTCTCCACTACTGTCGTTATCCATAGTTAAACTTTGTTATCCATAGTTAAACTTTCGAGACGTCGGGACGTTCAAAGAGGAATCAAATCAAACTATTTTGCAAAGGTAAAGGCTCAATGGCCAAGGAAAATTCACTCAAAAGTTTATAATTTCAACTTACATTCAATGAAATCTATTGTTTTCAATGTACAAAATCCAAATTAGATAGAACCAAAGGATATAAATCCAATTTTGGGTTTATTGAATTTGAAACCAAAGGTTCTCTCTCTCTCTCTACACTAAACCTTTAAATAGAATGTTGATTCGAAGGAACGCCCCACTTCCCTTCCCTTCCCGTTCTTTCCTCTCGAAGTTAGAACTTAGAATCACGAGGCTAAAAGAAGCATGTACAAGAAAGAACTTGATACTGATACCGATACTGATATCAACAGCTCGTATTTACACCAGTTGATTAATGCCGCCACCCTAAGTTCAGTCGAATCAAAATACTGAACCAACAATGAAGAATCATCTGCGATGACTTTGAATCTCTTCGTTAAGAAGAGTCAGCACGTCTCGATCAACTGTTGACCTATTATCATTTAAAAGAGTATAGAGTGAGTTTAGTTCCTCCGGGTTTGCCTTCTTCAACAATCCCCTAAGTACTATATCGACTCTACCAGGCCTAGGATTGGCCTCGTGATTCCTTTCGATTGTTTGCAAGTTTTGACTAATTTGCGTCGATTGAGATAGTTGTGGATTGTGTACATGAGGCCGAGAATAGGGCCGAGAGTCCCAATACTCACAACATACTCGATTTTGATCGATCGCCTCAATGGCCTGCGTAAGTACAAAACAATGCACCAATATGAGAAGCCTATTCAACCATGAATCGATATTAAATATTTGGAACATGCCCACCGCAACAATGTGACCCGTGCACGAGGCACCTAGATACCGTGCAACCACTGGTGTTCGAGAGAGATTACTAAGTGACTAAAGAACGCGTTTAAGAAGTGATTTACCTGAACAATTGCCGGTGAGGTAAACCCGAACATTTCTAACCCATCTAAGCTCCCGGGAGGCTGTAGAGGAGGGAGATTTGTTCGACCCAACTTATGTTGCTTCGCGATTTCGTGATTGACTCGGTTTCTAACCAACTCCCAACATCTGCAAGCAGAGACATGAACGAATACCTCACTTGGACAATGCTCCAAAACAACCTGTAAAGAGATTAAAGAATCTAAGTATAATAGATATATCCAATGACAATCACAAAATGTAAACTTGAACTCAAGAAACAAGCAACAATCAGACAAGCAATACAAGACACTTGAGAGTGGAACTTGACTATAGTTAAAAGATAGAAAACAATGCCCTCTTAAATAGAATAATTAGCGACTACGACATAGATGATCACCTATGGCTTACTAAAACGTCGGTTGGGGAGGAGAACGAAGCATTCTTTATAAGGGTGTAGAAGCCTCCCCCTAACAGACGCGGTTTAAAAAAACATGAGGAGAAGTCCGAAAAGAAAAGCCCAAAGAGGACAATATCTACTAGCGGTGGGCTTGGTCTGTTACAAATGGTATCAGAGATAGACACCGGGAAATGTGTCAGCGAGGAGGCTGAGCCATGAAGGGAGGTGGACACGAGACGGTGTGCCAGCAAGGATGCTGGGCCCCGAAGGGGAGTGGATTGTGAGATCTCATATCGGTTTGGGGAGGAGAACGAAGCATTCTTTATAAGGATGTGGAAACCTCTCCCTAATAGACACGTTTTAAAGAACCTTGAGGGAAAGCCCAAAGAGTACAATATCTGCTAGCGGTGAGCTTGGACTGTTACAAATGGTATCAGAGTCCAACATAGGGCAATGTGCCAGTGAGGAGGCTGAGCCCTGAAGGGGGGTGGACACGAGGCGGTGTGCAAGTAAGGACGTTGGACCTCGAAGGGGGGTGGATTGTGAGATCCCACATTGGTTGGGGAGGAGAACGAAGCATTCCTTATAAGGGTGTGGAAACCTCTCCCTAGTAGACACGTTTTAAAAACCTTAAGAGAAACTCAAAAAGGAAAGGCCAAAGAGGACAATATATGCTAGAGGCTTCACCTTTCGGGCTTCCCCTCAAGGTTTTTAAAACGCGTCTGCTTGGGAGAGGTTTCCACACCCTTATAAAGAATGCTTCGTTCTCCTCCCTAACCGATGTGGGATCTCACAACTTCTCTCCATGAAGCATCCTCTATGTATCCACTCTTTGTATCCGAAGATATATTCAATGAGTTGAAATACAAGATCATACAAAAAGATATATTCAATGAGTTGTTTCCGAACGATGAACTACTCTCCTTTTTCAATCACGGTCGTACCGTATTGCGGACATTATCCCGAAAGGAGCTGACAAGCTAAGTCTAGAACGAAAAAGCCATCGAGAAAAGGATAAGGAAGTGAGGTGATGTAGAGAGAACGGAGGGCGCAACAAGAAATACAAAAATATACGTATAATCACACAAAGTCGTATAGTCTTCGCTCTAAGAAGTGACAAGAAAAAAAAAAGTACGAAGTTCAACGAAATTAACGCTAAATATCAAGGTTAAAAAATTTACCATGAAAAGAGGTCCATCCCGTCCAACATCGAGAATTTCAGAAACGTAGTAACATACAGTTGACGGATCTAAAACGCTTATATACTTGACCCGGCTCTTAAATCCTGCAAAATAAACATAAGTACGTAACGAGTGAAAGCGGGTCATAGTTAACACATCGAGGTAACAATCGATCTTTCAAAATCTAATGAAACCTGTAAAACAGAGATTTCAATACCTTTTGGAAAAATGGCCCGACTGTTCGACCAAGACTTTCCCGAGATCACGTTTCCATATTCTAAAGGCTCGACATTGCAGTTAATCCTCCGAACGACCTTCGCCATTCGAGGACCCTTTTGCCTCAAGAATCTGTCCACATTAGCACAAGAAGTAGCGCTTGTTCCGACGTTTCCCGGCTTAGCCTCGATCGGTTTTCCAGAGCCACACAATTGTGGTTTTTGAGAATCAGTGTCCGTTGAAGCTCGAAATAATATATTACTATGACCTAATCCGACTTCTGAAAAACTATTGTTCTGAACGGCATTAGCTGCATTTCTAACCGATAAGTTCACGTTTGAAGACTGTTTATGATTTAAAGGTTCAACGCTCGATTGACAACTATTCGATGTCCTGTCTTCCTTTTCGACCATGGTTGTTGCATCGGTCACCGGGGTACGCAAGATTGCATTTTCATTGTAGTTGCACAGGCTAGCCTTAGAATCAACCTCAGCGAACCGATCTGAACTTTCAGCTAAACCATTTGAAATCGTCTTCTTATACTCATCGCCTTCATCATCACTTAGTAGAATGACATTTTCAGGACACGTTTTATGCACTCGATTTTTCGCTTCTACCAAATTTAGAGCATTTGTATTGGTCGACACGAGTTCATGGTTTTCGCTTTTCACCTCAGATTTACGGTTTTTCTGCTCGACTTCCGTCCCAGATCCATTAAGTGTAGAAATTACCTTCTTATCTTCTAGATGTGAAGCAGTAACTTCTGATACCTTTTCGGCACGGTGAGACGGGCTGTCAATAGCAGTTAGAGTTGGCAATAATGAAGATCGAATCAAGAAATCTTCCAACCGAGAATTCACGAACGAGTTGGTTGATGATTGAGAATTCAACTCCCTCGATGAACTAAGCGCCAGACCGAGATCCTGCCTAGCCCACCTGTATATTGCACTTAACTTTCCTTCCAATGCTTCAAGAAGTATGTTCAATTCACTGATATCATAACGAAAGAGAAAAAATTTCTCTTCCCATGCACAAGAACACAACTGGTTTGCATGATTCAAGCACACATACTTATCTGGTGAACAACGGCACCCAACTGCAGACAAATGCAAGTCAAAGAGGCATGAACTGCATTCCCTCTCATTAGAGGCATCAAAGTTGCTTTCCATCTTCATTGCCCGAGAAGAACCGCACGGAATGTTCCTCCGTGCACACTCCAGCTCAACACGTGTCTGCCAAACAATGCAACTCAGAACGTTTATTTATGTCCATTAGACCATTCAAATGGGGAAATTCTCAATCAACGCAATATATAGCAATATATAGCTACATGTTACTGCCCAAGCCTACTACTAGCAGATATTGTCTTCTTTGGGCTTTCCCTTTCGGACTTCCTCTCAAGGCTTTAAAACGCGTCTGCTAAGGAGAGGTTTCCACACCCTTGTAAAGGGTGTTTCGTTCTCCACCCCAACCGATATGTGATTTCACAATCCACCTCCCTTTAAGGCTCAGCGTCCTCGCTGGCACTCATGTCTGCCAAACAAAGCAACTCAAAACATTTATTTATGTCCATTAGACCATTCAAACGGGGAAATTCTCAATCAATGTATTATATAGCTACGTGTTACAACCCAAGCCCACCGCTAGCAGATATTGTCCTCTTTGGACTTTCCTTTTCGGGCTTCCCCTCAAGGCTTTAAAACGCGTCTAGTAGGGAGAGGTTTCCACATCCTTAGGGTGTTTCATTCTCCACCCCAACTGATATGGGATTTCACAATCCACCCTCCTTCAAGGCCCAGCGTCCTCGCTGGCATTCGTGTCTGCCAAACAACGCAACTCAGAACATTTATTTATGTCCATTAGACCATTCGAACAGTGAAATTCTCAATCAATGTATTATATAGCTACGTGTTACGGCCCAAGCCCATCGCTAGCAGATATTGTCCTCTTTGGGCTTTCCCTTTCGGGCTCCCCCTCAAGGCTTTACAATCGGTCTGCTAGGGAGGGGAGAGGTTTCCACACCCTTATAAAGGGTGTTTCGTTCTCCACCCCAACCGATGTGAGATTTCACAATCCACCCCCCTTCAAGGCCCAGCGTCCTCGCTGGCATTCGTGTCTGCCAAACAATGCAACTCAAAACATTTATTTATGTCCATTAGACAATTTGAACGGGAAGATTCTCAATCAATGTATTATATAGTTACGTGTTACGGCCCAAGCCCACCACTAACAGATATTGTCCTCTTTGGGCTTTCCCTTTCGGGCTTCCCCTCAAGGCTTTAAAACACGTTCGCTAGGAAGAGATTTCCACACCCTTATAAAGGGTGTTTTATTCTCCACCCCAACCGATGTGGGATTTCACAATCCACCCCCCTTCAGGACCCAGCGTCCTAGTTGGCACTCGTGTCTGCCAAACAACGCAACTCAGAACATTTATGTATGTCCATTAGACCATTCGAACAGGGAAATTCTCAATCAATGTATTATATAGCTACAAGTCTTTAAACTAATGCATTCAGACAATAATAACCAAGTATAGTTATTATACATGAAAAACGAACCACGTTTGCCCATTGAAATTACTTTTAACATCAACTTCGATAAATAAATAACCCTTTGTTCAGATTTAACTGACCAGTAAATATAAGTAACAGAGAGAGAGCTAGGATTTACCTTGAATGCTCTTGCTAGGACTCCATCTTTTCCACAAACATTATTCCATCTTAAGTTATCCAAAGTGTTCCTTTTCTGTAAATTAAGTTCCCAGTGTGCTCTCACAGCTTCCCTCGCTGCACCGAGCAGTAGTTTATCGTGAGAAATAGTAGTTCTTCGTCCCTGCTCACGATATAATTCTACGGCAATTTGACCGTGGGGCAACCAGTCAACCGGAGCGACATTAACTGCCTCGGCACAATTGAAACCACTGTTGAATCCCGAATGGTATGCGCGAGGGAAGGTCAAAACAAACTCTCCAGGATTCTGAATACACCTATATACAGGTACACCCTCAGATTTCAGTATGGACGGAGAAAGTTGCGTAACCTGCTCAATAATAAAACTTCGAAGTTTAGGCCGACATTTTGACCGTTGCTACGGACAAATATCAAAGTTGAAAAAACTCGCAGCCTTCGTGTTCATTTAAGACTTTAAGTAAAATAGGTTCTTTGATGTACTTGGACATATAAACCGTGAGAACATTATTAGGAACAAGACCACTTTAAGTTAGCGAAGAAACTTGCCAATTTATGAAGCAAATCGGGTTGTTCGTCGAAGAGATCAGGTAAATGCTTTCTCATAGCCTCTTCTAATTTACCGGCACCGTTTCCTGGAACACCGTACCATACTTTCGGATCTCCCCAGTGCAAGTAATTCAGAGAGTAGAGGTGGTGATCTTCAACGTGCTGCAAATATACATCTTAAAACATGTGAGCAAACAATTCAAGCAGCTACCGAACAATTTCGTGGGATGTAATATTCATGATGTTTACAGAACCCCTGAAAGGTATAACTATAGAAAGTAAAGATATTAGACAGTTTACACCAAGATATCACTCGGTAAACATCTCTCTAAAGTCCCTCTACCTAGCAAGAGTGAACCAACTTCGCAAAGAACGGATTCCAAACATCATATGACACACTACAACTCCAAATCAACTTCGCACCTTCGTCAACACCCTATCCAAGGTGTTAACTCTTACGTGAAGAACCTGCCAAGCAAAAAACTTCATCTTCTTTTGGATTTACACATTCCACAATGAGGCGAAGATAGAATCCCTTCGAGGAGAGGGAGAGAGGGGTTAACCAAATGAAGAAAAAAGGACCTACACGAAAAGCCTGCAGCCAAGCTAGGGCTCCAACAACGAACATCCCTCCTCCTAAAGTACAATGAAACTCCCTCAGCAAAGAAAGGAGGTTGATAATGTAACAGCCCAGATCCACCGCTAGTAGATATTGTCCTCTTTGGGCTTTCCCTTTCGGGCTTCCCCTCAAGGCTTTAAAACGCGTCTGCTAGGGGAAGGTTTCCACACCCTTATAAATGGTAGTTTGTTCTCCTCCCCAACCAATGTGGGACATCACAATCCACCCCCCTTCGGGGCCCAGCGTCCTCGCTGGCACTCTTTCCTTCCACCAATCGATGTGGGACCACCCCCAAATCCCCCCCCCTTTGGGGCCCAGCGTCCTTACTGGCACACTGTCTCGTGTCTACCCCCCTTTGGGGAACAACGAGAAGGATGGCACATCGTTCGGTGTCTGGCTTTGATACCATTTTTAACGGCCCAGATCCACCGCTAGCAGATATTGTCCTCTTTGGGCTTTCCCTTTCGGGCTTCCCCTCAAAGCTTTATAACGCGTCTGCTAGGGGAAGGTTTCCACACCCTTTTAAATGGTGGTTTGTTCTCCTCCCCAACCAATGTGGGACATCACAGATAACATCCAACGTTTCCCTATCGGACAAAGAACGTCGAAAGCCCAACATAGGCAAGGGACATGGCCAGTTGAAACGAGAAAAGAAAATATGAACTAGAGTCTACATGTGCACACAATGACCTTGCCCCACAAGGTCTAGTCTTTAGAAATCTACTTTTTGGGGGCTAGGATGACTCGTTTTATTTCATTCATCAATGAAACTGTCTTTCCTCTCGAAAAGAAATAAACGATGAAAAATTCCTTCCATAACCACACGTGCAGAGGAAAAGTAGAAAATGACGTCATAATGAAGAAATAAGTAACCTCACCCAGCAAAAGGACGAAAAGCACATCCCAATATACAGCCATGGTACCAAGACTCCAGATATATTACTGCTCTCATAGCTAAGGACCGAACCGGGAAGCTTCGGAAAGTTATTCAGGTTCCAGCCAGATTTTACATACTTATCGTCATCTGATGTATAGCCCTCTTGACAGCAACTTTTCGGAAAACCGCTGCCAAACTCTCCAGTTTCTAAATCAGCCCCATAGAGCACCTAACAAGGAGAAAACAAAAACAAAAAGTTTAGATCAATGAATTACGGTAGAGTGGTGGAAATATACACGAAAAATAAATAAATCTTCTTGAGAAAATTGTACAGAGCATGTAAAGAAAGAAACCGAAAAAGAATTCCAATATTGACACTCAAATACAAACCTCGATCTCTTCCGTTGGCTTCTCTACCATCCGCCAATATTCGCCCTCAATATTTTCCACAGACGGTTTCCAATGCTCGTTCTCTTGCAGCATGGAGGGATTACATCCCTTAGCGGTATCATGGAGTGGTTTACTAAAATACTGAGACTTAAAGTCATCGGCATATTTTTTAAACGATTCTAAAGTAAAATCTGTACCAGGATCAAATCCAAATCTTTCTGTCGAACGAGACCCCGCATCTTCATTTTTTCCATTTAAGGTGGTAACATCAACCCCCTTTCGATTAACCCTCCTCCTTTTCCGTCTCATTTGATTGCAAACTCTAAAGTTCTTTCTTATTGAATCCCGATTCTGAAGCTTATCGATCCTTTGGACACGAGTTGCAAATTTAGAATTCTCCCAAATATGTTTCTGCTTCAGCGGACATGGAGGTTTCCAAGAAGATGGCGGGACAATACGACAAATCCCATATGGTTCTGCTTCTGTTCGTATGCTTGCTATATATGTCAAAGTATCTTCAAATTCCTGCCACAATTGTGACAAATTTGAATGTTAGAAAATTCACAGCAGTAAACTTCAAAATAGAGGGCCAAAACGTGATAATACACGAATCCAGAAGCGTTGATAAACACCTCTTCATTTGGGTAAAACACAGGAGCGGCCTCAAGGTCCGGTCGGCAGGATTCTTCTGGACGCCATCTCGCAACAACCTGTTCCAAGATTACACTCAATCAAACATTCTCAAGAAAAGGTATTGATAGAAAGAGCAGCAAAAACGGCTAGTTGATCGGTTCAATTTAAAGAATCGCATCATATTCATTCTTGATCATTCGAACTACTAGCCTCTCTTCCATTATTCTGTGAATGACGATTTGTGTTTCGAGCTAAATTAAGAACTTTCGGGAATCTGACACGACTGATTTGAATTTCTTAAATGCAAGTTAAGAAAAATATCCATCAAACTAAAATGTTTCTATACATTAAATAGTTATAAATGAAGGTTGATATGAGTGATGACCTTTTGGCAATTATTACATTGAGGACATCCACGGATGACCCCCTTCGAAAGAGGCGGCCTTGACGAAAAATTCTGCAACCAAAACCATGGAAAAAGGCTTAACAAAAAAATCGCAATCCCGGAAAGGAAAAGAAAATTAAGACATAAAGAAGAATAGCGCAACAGAACAATCAAAAACTAACCTGATCAACGCGCTTAGTATCAAGCTTGTCGTCGGAACAGTACTCAAATTGTCTATAGTTTATACATGGTTTACGTCGGAGGGCCCTTGTTACTTTTGGAACATCGGCAATTTCTACCTCAGTTTCCACTTTAACTGGTTGTGACTCGGAGATGGTCGTCGGCAAACTAACAGGGACGTGAGCTTTTTCATGATTGTGCGCTTTCCCTAGAGGAAAGGATATATATGACTCGAAACCTGGTGGAACTGATGGAAAGTCATCACTATCTTCTTCCACAGAAACTCGTATAAGCTCTGTCCCCATATCACAGTCTATGGAGGAAAAAAAGAAGGAATATCAGCCTTCAATGTGTTCATTGTACAAAGATTTGTCAATCAAAACAATCTCGAATGCAACTTTTTAGCTACATACAGCTTACCCCGAAACTAGAGCAACTATGTCACGTGTAAGAAAAACCGTATCTAGTACCACCATATCTGCAAGACAACCAAACATTGCAAAGTTAACTCCATGATAACAACAACTCGGCCTTCCCAACTACCAGTGCCGGGCGGTGGCAAACACATGATATGTTATTAACTATATTAATTCAAGACGTTCTAACTCGCAAAATTATTAAAATGGTAGCTTATCTTCATTTCAGACTCAAACAATCAAAGCCATGAACAAAAATAAGCATTTGGAGCATTAAAAGAAATGACAATCTATCTACACTAAAGTAAGAAGACACGTTCTTGTAAGAAACATAAAACTTCATGACTGGTCAAAACAAGACGAGAATGGCAAAAAATGTAATAAGTATCGTGAGTCCCACATTGGTTGGGGAGGAGAATAGAACATTCTTTACAAGGGTGTGGAAACATCTCTCTAGTAGACGCATTTTAAAAACCTTGAGGGAAGCCCGAAAGGAAAGCCCAAAGAGGACAATATCTGCTAGCGGTGGACTTGGACATTTACAAATGGTACCATAGCCAGACACTAGGCGATGTGCCATCGAGGAGGCTGAACCTAGGGGAGTCGATTGGAGGGTCCCACATCGAAACGAGTGTCAGCGAGGACCTTGGGCCCTGAAGGGGAGTGGATTGTGAGATCCCATATCGGTTGGGGAGGAGAACGAAACATTGTTTATAAGGGTGTGGAAACCTCTCCCTAACAAACACGTTTTAAAAACGTTGAGGGGAAGCCTGAAAGGAAAGCCCAAAGAGGACAATATCTACTAGCGGTGGACTTGAGCAGTTACAAATGGTACCAAAGCCAGACACACCGGGCGATGTGCCAGCGAAGAGGCTGAACCCCGAAGGGGAGTGGATTGGAGGGTCCCACATCAATTAGAGAATGAAACAAGTGTCAGCGAGAACGTTGGGCCCCGAAGGGGGGTGGATTGTGAGATCCCACAACAGTTGGGGAGGAGAACGAAACATTTTTTATAAGGGTGTGGAAATCTCTCACTACCAGACGCATTTTAAAAACCTTGAGGGAAACCGAGAGGAAAAAGCCCAAAAAGAACAATATCTCCTAGCGATGGCCTTGCGTAGTTACAAGTACGACACGCCCCGTTTACAACTTCAACACGAATAACATAAATATCACCCCGAAAAATGAACCCTAAAGTTCAAAACAATCAGGTTTCTAAAATTTGGTAATCAAACAAGGCTGGAAAATTAAAAACAAACAAGAATTAACAAGCCAAACTTCTTCCAACCGATCAAAACTATTTTCTTTTAAACAACAAATATCATTAACAGAGCTCTCTGGGATTTGAACAAGAACAACTCTGTACCATTCATCACTGTTCTCCAATTCTCAACCAGAAAATGCAACACAGAAGAATCCAACAAGACCCCTTTATTCATTCCATTAAAAACAATAAAAATTCCAGAACAGGAACAAAAAAAAAACAAAAAAAAAACCCTAGAAATTCAAAATCAAATCAGAAAAAAAGGGTCAGAACCCAAATGATCCGATCTAACCCTAACAAGACAAACAAGACTAACCTTTCAGGGTATGCCCTAAACAATCGAATCCATGAAAATTCACCAAGAATCCATGAAAATTCGGCAGAATATGAATAAAAAAGAACAATTAGTAGCTTCCGTAAGCAGCCAAGACAGTGGAGAAGGGTAAATCCGGAAGAAAAATTAAGGAAGTACAAGAACTGAAATGGATTTGAATGAACAAAAAAACAGAATCCCAGACATTTCAGAAACTTGTAGGAAAAAACCCTAACTCAAAAGGGGTAAACCATATATAGCTAATAGATTAAATGCCCTTTTTCCATGGTTTTGTTCTGGGTTTAATTAAAGTAATAATCTCCACAAAGAAAGAACGAAAGGGGGAAAAAATACGTCGTTTTGGTTTTTTGTTTCAGATGAAGACTAGGGATTAGTCATCAATTTGGTGCCCTACAAAAAAGGGTATTTGATGAATTAAAATGAAAAAAATAATCAGATTCTAATTTTCATTATTTCTTTTGATTTTAGTGAAGAAAGTTAAATAAATATTATGGAGGAAGGGATTTCTAAGGCTGCCTTTGGATAAATTTATTATTAAAAAAAATAAAAATTAAAAACAAGTGTGGAAGGGATGGGGGCATTTTCGTAAATACAAATTTCTTTGAGGGGTAAAAGAGTAAACGTAATAAATTTATTAAAAAAAAGACTGTTTAATTTACTGAAAAGAATTAAAAAACCAGTGTGGAAGGGATGGAGGGGTAAAAGAGTCAACTTTGTAAATTTATAATTAAAAACAAGTATGGAAGGGAACATTTTCGTAAATACAATTTTTTTTTAGGGGTAAAAGAGTAAACTTCATAAATTTATAAATAAAAAAAAAAAAAAAAAGATTATGTTTAATTTACTAAAAAACAAAAAAAAAAGTTAAAAACAAGTGTATAAGGGAAGGGGGACATTTTCGTAAATACAATTTTTTTTAGGGGTAAAAGAGTAAACTTCATAAATTTATAAATAAAAAAAAAAAAAAAAAGATTATGTTTAATTTACTAAAAAACAAAAAAAAAAGTTAAAAACAAGTGTATAAGGGAAGGGGGACATTTTCGTAAATACAATTTTTTTTAGGGGTAAAAGAGTAAACTTCATAAATTTATAAATAAAAAAAAAAAAAAAAAGATTATGTTTAATTTACTAAAAAACAAAAAAAAAAGTTAAAAACAAGTGTATAAGGGAAGGGGGACATTTTCGTAAATACAATTTTTTTTAGGGGTAAAAGAGTAAACTTCATAAATTTATAAATAAAAAAAAAAAAAAAAAGATTATGTTTAATTTACTAAAAAACAAAAAAAAAAGTTAAAAACAAGTGTATAAGGGAAGGGGGACATTTTCGTAAATACAATTTTTTTTAGGGGTAAAAGAGTAAACTTCATAAATTTATAAATAAAAAAAAAAAAAAAAAGATTATGTTTAATTTACTAAAAAACAAAAAAAAAAGTTAAAAACAAGTGTATAAGGGAAGGGGGACATTTTCGTAAATACAATTTTTTTTAGGGGTAAAAGAGTAAACTTCATAAATTTATAAATAAAAAAAAAAAAAAAAAGATTATGTTTAATTTACTAAAAAACAAAAAAAAAAGTTAAAAACAAGTGTATAAGGGAAGGGGGACATTTTCGTAAATACAATTTTTTTTAGGGGTAAAAGAGTAAACTTCATAAATTTATAAATAAAAAAAAAAAAAAAAAGATTATGTTTAATTTACTAAAAAACAAAAAAAAAAGTTAAAAACAAGTGTAGAAGAGAAGGGGAACATTTTAGTAAAAACAATTTTTTTAGGGGTAAAAGAGTCAACTTAATAAATTTATTAAAAAAAATTATGTTTAGTTTACTTAAAAAAAAAACAAGTGTGGGAGGGATTGGGGACAGTTTCGTAAATACAATTTTTTTAGGGGTAAAAGAGTAAACATAATAAATTTATTAAAAAAAAGATTATGTTTAATTTACTGAAAAAAAATTAAAAAACCAGCGTGGAAAGGATGGGGAAAGGGGTAAAAGAGTCAACTTCATAAATTTATAAATTAAAAACAAGTATGGAAGGGAACATTTTCGTAAATACAATTTTTTTTAGGGGTAAAAGAGTAAACTTCATACATTTATTAAAAAAAAAAAAAGAAGAAAGATTATGTTTAATTTACTGAAAAAAAAAAGTTAAAAACAAGTGTATAAGGGAAGGGGGACATTTTCGTAAATACAATTTTTTTTAGGGGTAAAAGAGTCAACTTCATAAATTTATTAAAAAAATTATGTTTAATTTACTTTAAAAAATGAAATAAAAAAACAAGTGTGGAAGGGAATTAGAAAATTTTCGTAAATACAACTTTTTTTAGGGGTAAAAGAGTCATTTTCATAAATTTATTAAAAATAGATTATGTTTAATTTACGGAAAGAAAATAAAAAACAAGTGTGGGAGGGAAGGGGGACATTTTCGTAAATACAATTTTGTTAGGGGTAAAAGAGTCAACTTTATATATTTATTAAAAAAAGATTATGTTTAATTTACTGAAAAAAAATAAAAATAAAAGCAAGCGTGGAAGGGAATGGGACATTTTCGTAAATACAATTTTTTTTAGGGGTATAAGAGTCATCTTAATAAATTTATTAAAAATTTATGTTTAATTTACCGAAAAAAAAACAAGTGTGGATGGGAATGGGGACATTTTCATAAATAAAATTTTTGTAGGGGTAAAATAGTCAATTTCATAAATTTATTAAAAAAAGATTATGTTTAATTTACTGAAAAAAAAATAAAAACACGTGGGGGAAGGGATGGGGACATTTTCGTAAATACAATTTTTTTTAAGGGGTAATTTAGTGAAAAAAAGAAAAAAAAAACAAATGTGGAATCGAATTGGGACATTTTTGTAAATACAATTTTTTAGGGGTAAAAGCGTCAACTTTATACTCGTCGTCATTGTTCCGATGCTATATTATAAAAATTTAGGGTAAATTAATAAAAAAATATTAGTATTTTTTTTTTTTCTTCAAAAATATTTTTAAAATGTTTAAAAAAAATAGTTTTAGTGTTAGGTTGGTATGAAAATGGTTAATATTTTATTTTTAAAATATTCTTAAATTTTAAACTTAAAAAACGTCCATTTGACTCTAAAATATATCATTAATATCTTTAAAAAAAATTAAAAGTTTAAAAATACATTTAGAGTCGGTATTATGTTTAAAAATTGCTCATAAAGTTTTAAAATAACGCTCTTTTATCTTTATAAAATAATTTAAAAAATTTTATCCGAAATCGTCTAATTATCTACCAACATTTTAATTTTATTTCTATAAGTATTTTTAAAATGTGGTATTAACGATAAAGTTATTTTTTAATTTTTAAACGATAAGAATTGCACGTTTTCTTTTTTGTGAGTTCTCGAACATATTTAAGATATCTTGTTTATAAAGTTCGAGATATTATTATCAATCGAATTTAAAATTTTGTATGTAATATTTTTTGAGTTCGATTTATAAACTTTTTTTTAATTCTCAATATTGATTAATTGAGTTGGTTAGTAATTTTTTTTTTTGCATATGTATTTATTTTATTTGTATTTAACTCTATAAAATTTTTATTATTTATTTTTGAAAAAAAAATTAACCATTTTTAATTATTTCGAAGCGTATCAAATGAATAAATAAATATTTTATTTAACCAACCAACCTTTTATTTTTATTAAAAATAAAAATTTAAATAGAATAACTGGAACTAACCCAACCAAAAAAATTTACTGTTGTATTGAATCGGGTTAATTATTTAATAAGAAGTTGAAAAAATTTACCACCCCAACAACGGGTTTGTTCTAAAACTGTCTCAACTCATCTAACACAACTTACGAACACCCTAATTTTTACATTCCTTTAAACTATTTTAGCCCAGACCCGTAGACCAATCCCTCGAGGAATCAGCCAAAGTCAAGATGGTTGGCCTCTCAAGAGTCGACCTACACTAGTTTAGCCAACCCCACACGAGGGTAAATCCCTCATTAAGTCGGCCAAGACTTCAATCAGTCCATCGAGAGTTACCACACAAGGGTAAATCCTAGTTCACCATGCTAATCATTAAGTCTGCCAAGACTTCAGTCCATCGAGAGTTATTCAAGACTCATTTCGCGAACGAGCAAAACTAACCTTAAGGGACGAGACGAAAACTAAGATTTGGTTAGCAACCAATCCTCTAACCCAACGACATCGTTCTATCATTCCTTTGTTTAAGTGTTATAATTAACATCAAAATAATAAGAAATAATTCTCTACGAGTTAGAGTTAATTACTGTACATGTCTACAGTCTTGCTCGAATCCCAGTTCAACAAAGAATACAACAGTGAGTGGAGACAGATTTCTCCTACGAAAATAAAAATTATATTCCTCATCCCCAACCCATTAAATACCAGCCCACCCAGCTAATTTTTTTATGAATAAATATAAATATATTTTAAGACACAAAAATAACTTTTTATATATATATATCTTTATTTACTTAGTAAATGAATTTTGTAAATTATAAAAAAATTATTTGAAATGAATATTAAAAAAAAAATAATAATAATAATATATATATATATATATATATATATATATATAAAATGGTGAAAATTAATATATTTTTAGTGCGCTACCGTCAAGGCTGATGATCGGCACCCTGAAAATAGGAATGAGCCCTAATTTCGAAGCTAATTTTGAGTTCTAACAGCTCTTTGGCCATGGCGGGTCCTTTCTCGGCTCCTTCTGCAGCTTCTTCCTCATCCGGTGCCCAATTTACGTATTCAAATGGTTCTTACTTTCCTTTACCTTTCCATCTCCAGCAGTCTGCTCCAGCCGCCCCTGCTCCCCAGTATCCCACTCCCTATGTCGCTGCTCCGGCTCCTCCAGCAGTTCCACTTCCCGTCGCCTCCGTATATCCGACTCCTGCTCCCGCTCCGGCAGCTTACAATCTCCCTCAGTACCAGCAGGTAAGCAAAATCTGCATGCGATTGGAATTCGTGCTGCGGGATTGGGGTTTTGTTATTTTGTGAATAGGGTTTGCGGGAAAATGTTGTTCGGATGGACAGGGATTTGTTTAGATGAATTTATGGTGTAATTTTATCATTTTCCTTCTTATAAACAGGCCCAGCAACTATTTCAAAGGGATGCCCAAACGATAACTCCGGAAGCTCTTGAGAGTGTTAAAGCTGCGCTTGCAAGTAGTGAGATCGAGCATAAAGCAGAAACAAAAAAGAAAGCTATTCCTCGCAAAGCTGCTGGTCAATCTTGGGAGGACCCAACACTTACTGAGTGGCCTGAAAGTATGGATTGTCTACTTTATTTGATTTCATGTATTTGCAATTACTGGGCTTGTTTTGGCGTGCATTGTTTTTTCTTAATTTCTTTTTCTCTTAGGAATAGTTACATATAATTGATTTTGATGTTTGATATCAACTTGGCGTGCATTGTCTACTTAAGAATTGTGGAGTAGAAAGGGGGTAGAGGTTTCAAATGAAATGCATTGATTGAGTTGGTGAAAAGAAAAATGGGGATTAGATTCATTCTCACGGTGAACAAGCATGGCCAAACCCGCCTTGCTCAATATTATGGACATCTTACTCTTGAAGAATGTCGAGCTCTTGAGGGTGAAATTGTTTGGAAATGCCTCCTTTGTTATAATAGGTTCCTTTTGTCAAGCATTGGTGATGAAAATGAACCGGGAATTTTGGAAATCATTCGCTTTTTGGTGGAAACCATGGACTGTCATTTTGGGAATGTGTGTGAGCTAGATATAATGTTCCATCTAGAAAAAAAGCACATTTCTTAATGGAGAAAATGGTCGATCAGGTTGTTAGGAATATCCAGACGAAGTCCCTAGAGAAAAAAAGGTTCAAATGGAGATGGAGAGATTGGATTGGAGTTGTTTAAGATCGATTGATTTCTCAATTTCTACAATGGGAGGCCGATTCACAAGATTTTTGCAGCTACAGGCTTGAAAAGAGGATATCTTCTCCATCCCTTATCGTTCATTCTGATAGTAAATTTTTTGAGCAAGTTGGTCTTTAATAGTGTTGAGAAGAATTTAGTGGAGCATTTTAGGGTGGGTTCAGGCTCCATTTATGAGATCTCATATTGGTTGAGGAGGAGAACGAAATATCCTTTATAAGGGTGTAGAAACCTCTCCCTAGCAGACGCGTTTTAAAAACCTTGAGGGGAAGCTCGAAAGGAAAACTCAAAGAGGACAACATCTGTTAGCGGTGGACTTGAGCCGTCACAAATGGTATCATAGCCAGACACGGGGCGATGTGCTAGCAAGGAGGCTGAGCCCCGAAGGGGGGTGGACATGAGGCGGTGGGCCAGCGAGGAGGTTGAGCCTCGAAAGGGGGTGGACACGAAGCGGTGTGCCAGCAAGGAAGCTGGGCCCCGAAGGGTGGTGGATTGGGGGGGGGGGTACCACATCGATTAGAGAAGGGAACGAGTTCCAACGAGGACACTGGGTCTCGAAGAGGGTGGATTGCGAGATCCCACATCGGTTGGGGAGGAGAACGAAACATCCTTTATAAGGGTGTGAAAACCTCTCCTTAGCAGACGCGTTTTATAAACCTTGAAGGGAAAGCCCAAAGAGGACAATATCTGTTAGTGGTGGGCTTGGGCTGTTGCACATTCTCTCGCACCTTTAGTTTGCTAATTGCATCCTCTTTTCTGCTCAGGGAAGGAGAGTTCCTCTAATAATCATGATGGATTTTTGTCCTCTTTGATGCTATTTCAGGCCTTAAGATAAATAGAGGGAATAGTATTATCATTGACTTAATTATGATCCATCTAAAGTGGATTCTTGGGCATCTTCGGTGGGTTGTGAGGTTAGTCAACTCCCTTGTATGTATTTGGGTCTTCCCCTAAGGTGGTAGTCCAAAGAGTGGTTCTGGAACCCTGTGGTGGAGTAAATCCAAAAAAGGGTTTTCTTGGAAAAAAAAAAGGTTTTTCTTTCTTTAAGCAAGGGAGACTTCCCTTGATTCAGTCTGTGTTGAGTAAGATTCCTATCTATCTCCCCTCAGTTCAAAATCTCAGTTTCTGTGAGTAGAAGCATAGAGCCTTATGAGGAACTTTTTACGGGATGGAGTTGATAAGGGTGAGGGTTCACATGTGGTAAGATGGGAGATTGTTTTGAAGTTGGTGGCGGCTTAGAGTTTAGGCATTGATACTTTGAGATTATGTAATAAGACTTGTGCCAATTTTCTAGGGAATCTAATACTCTGGTGTAAAATCATTATGAGTAGATATGGACCACACATTTTTGAGTGAGCACTAAGTAATGGATTAAAAGGTATTGGCAAAAATATTTGGATCATTGTGGCTGAAGGCTTCCCTTAGCTTCTAGTTCATTAAGTGTTTTGTTGAGAATGGGTCTGATACTTATTTTAGGGAGGATAAGTTGGGTTGGTGGCAAGCCTCTTTGTGAGTTGTTCCCACAATTGTGTGACTTGTTTGAGAAGAGGTTGCATTCAATCACCTTGGCGTTGATCTCCTCCCATCCTTCCCCTTCCATTTTTTTGACTTTCGTTATCCTCTTTCTAATCACGAATATTTGGAGGTTGTAGGTCTTGGTGTACTCTCTAAATTTTTAGATTGTATGTAGTTTTAACTTTTATCTTCCTCAGCTAGAAGTATTTCTTACTTTGGATAACTGTCCATTGTTGTTTGCAGATGATTACCGTCTATTTTGTGGTGATCTTGGTAATGAAGTGAATGATGACGTGCTCTCTAAAGCATTCTCACGATTTCCTTCCTTTAACATGGCTAGAGTAAGTTTATTTTTTTCCAACATTCTACTTAATTCACCTTTTATTTTCACTTTTTTTGGCATTCTGCGCAATGATTAGTTTCCTTGAAGTGCTCTGATTTGTTTAAAAGGTGGTAATGCATCAGGTGCCTCTGTATATACATTTGCATGTGGTTATGATATGTCCATGGGTTTCTATTCCTTGAATCTCTCTCTCTCTTTTTTTTTTTTTTTTTTTTTTTTTTTTTTTTTTTTTTTTTTTTTTTTTTTTT
>NW_019268522.1:2746402-2762457 GCF_002738365.1 Cucurbita moschata | reverse complement strand
TTTTTTTTTTTTTTTTTGATAATTTGAGAGAGACTAAAAAAATTTATTGAAAAAAAAACGCAAAGTAAAGATATTTCACCTCTAGAGTCGGCCAAAGAACGTCGATCAAATGCTCTGATACCAAATGATAAGCACCAACAATGTTGGATTTTTGCAAAGCTAGAGGCTCTTCTAGTATGCTTCTAAACTTTCACAAAGAAAACTAACTTAACGAATTGATTCCAACAAAGCGCGGGTTAGAAGATGAATAACTCTTAGATCGAACTTGAAATCTATGGTGGTCGATTAAATTCCAAGACAACTCACTCCAGAATTAGTTTGATCAAAACTAATCCAATAAATCAATTTAAACATCAAACCTGCAAGGTTTGAAAAAGAATAACACAAAAAAGGTTTCAAGAAAACACAAAGTTTTTGTTTTTGTTTTTTTTTTTTTTTTTTTTTTTTTTTGTATTTTTTAGGTTTTAATCCTTGTCTAGTAAAAAAAAAAAAAAACCTTTATATTTGTTTTGTTTTGGTTCTTAAAATTTTTAAATATTTGGTTTCGCTTAAGCGTTCAAATATTCTTTTTTCACCCTTAAACTGTGGATAATAAACTAATTTAGTCATGGCTGTTTTTGCTTCTTCTTTTATGTTTGTAATCATTTTGGATTTGCTAATCTACTATTTATTATTGGTGTTTTCATTATTATGATGATGAGCTTTCACAGAGAGTAATGGAAGAATAGAAAAGGGCATACAAAAAATCAGTCCGATAAGTTGACCTGCTATCTATGGCTTCAAAAACTTATTTATATGGATGTTTACTCACAAATAAAGACATAAAGATATGGTTTTCTTATGCAAATTTGAAGGAGTAAGTAGAATATTTTAAAGACCAAAATGAATTAAGTATACAAGTTGCAGAAGTAACATAGGATTCAAACCTATTTTTCATGTTTCTTAGATATTATTGTGAGGATCAAGAATTTTACTTAAGGAGGACATGATCCTCTGATTGGGACTTGTGCAGCTGGAACCTCTGTATGAAGCTTTTATCCGTTAGAAATTACCGGGTTCATGGACTAGCTTGAGTTGTAACATGGTTGAGTCATTTAAGCTTGTCAGATACAGGTTAGCCCTCGAGCTATTAAAAGTGGGTCTTTTTTTTTCTTGGTAGTTTGACCATCTTATTGCTTCTGATGCGGTACGAGGAACGTTACTTGAAACTTTGGCACAATACTATCCATGCAATTTTTTGACAGAGGGGCATGTAGACTATGGAAAGTATCGTTTTGAAATACTATTCTTTTAACATTCATTCATGAATCTTGAAGATAAGAGCTGTTATAACAATTGGCCCTGTGATTTCCCCATGTCGGTCGGTGCATATAGACGTGGCTTGTGGTCATTGTAGAGTCATACCATGAAATATCGTTATCTTCTCTCCCATTCCATATATGACATTGGGTGGGTCCTATCATGGAAGAGTTGCTTGATTTTATGCTATTGTGTTGGTTATGTCACGGGTTGAATTCATAATTTATTTCTCACGAACATTTGCAGTTTTTGAAGAACAATCCATTTCTAGGGCATTGCCCAATTGTTTTAAAGGGCTCCAATACCAATGTGTGAACATGTTGGAGCCGACTTCTACCGATTTCATGGGGACAACTGCTCGACTCTCTAGTACATTTAGTTGTCCAATATACTAGTTACTCTGCAAATTGACCTAATGTTTACCCATGACATAATTTTTTGGGATCGATCTGTACCATTTGATGCATCAAAACAATTTCGATCCTTCTCTTGGAAAACATACTTGCTGATGACTTTGCAGAGTGACCCAAAATATTTCAATATTTTATTTATGGTTTATATTTGTAGATTACATTTTTCTCTGTGAAATATTTTCTTTTTACCAACTGATTAACATAACATGCATATAATTTTTTTTAGGTTGTTAGAGATAAGCGAACTGGTAAAACCAAGGGCTATGGATTTGTTAGTTTCTCCAATCCTACTGACCTTGCTGGAGCACTCAAAGAAATGAATGGTAATTACTCTGATTTTAGTTCTATATGGATCCTGTAGTTCTTTCATCTCTCTGTTGGACTTGTGCTTCTTGTTCAAATCTCACGACGCGTCTTGCGTATATCTGAATCCATTCCTTTTTTTTTTGTTCTGAGAAACTTTGCTTTCATAGCATTGTTAATAAGAAAGAAACCCTTCCTCATTGATGAGGTGATATAGCTTGACTAGTTCAATTTAGGTTGTTATACAACGTTGTTGTTCAAAAGATTTTGATTATTTTTTTTCTTTATATCTCAGAAATATTTTGTAGACAAATTTTAAATTTTAGGTTTTGAAAAAAAAATTGTTTTTTTGTATTCACAATTTGGTCAAGGAGTTACTTTCTGAAAAAACACAATACATTGTTAGATAGACTCCAGATCTCTCATATTACCTTCCCTGGATGAATTTTCCCTACGAGGTATGAACTACATCGATCTGTATGAACTAGCACGGTTGAATCTCATGGCCTAGTGCTCAAGCTTAGGCGTCATCTAGGGTGTGCGGTGGCTAGAGTTCGTAAAGAAGATCGGGAGTTCGACCTGCTTCAATATCTCCCTTATATTTTCTAGAAAAACTCTGAAATCATTTTATCTCCCATTGTTTAATCCTTGAAGCCTCTTCTTTTGACGTCTATTCTATTTAAATTTACATGCTTAGACCCTTCTTGATCGTCGCAGGCAAGTACGTCGGAAATAGGCCGATAAAACTAAGAAAGAGCAATTGGAAGGAGAGGACAGACTACGAAGCCCTGGGAAGATACAAGGTAAAGCTACGATCCATAGGAGTGTTCTTTTGCACCTTTATTTCTTGTTTTTTTTTTAGGGTTTCAATGCTTTAACTCTCTACTAATTTAATGACAGAACCACACTCAAAAGAAATCAAAGCTTCCAAAGAAGAGTATCTTGCACAAGTAAGAATGGTCTGCATCCTTTTATTTCTGTTTACTCCCCGAACATAATCGTCAATCGAGTGATCGGTATCATATGGATAACCCGTGTTCGAAAATTTGGTGAAGTTAGTATCTGATAGGGCTTTCTGTTCTCTGCTCCATTTAAGTGAAGGGATTATGCATTAGAGAACATGTTTACCTTGAAGAAATCAATCTTGTAAAGTGCTGTGAGCCATTATTCTCTCTAGCTTTTTAATGAATCAATGTGAAATTATTACTGTCTATAACTTTTTTAGCTTATATGACAGCTTTTTTCTACATATATTTACAAAAGATAGCAAAGATGCTTTTTAATAATGTCATGAATTCTTCTTGATGTCACATTTTTAAATGAATTATTGCATAAGTTTGATTAATTATCTCTACCATAATTACCAATTGGAGACTCTTCAGCCTTCCTCTTGTTGCTTTTCCATCAATGAGTTTGAATAATAATGCTCTCTTATCTCCTTTCCTGCCTCCGATACCCTCCATCGATTTCTTCCATCTTCGGTAGGTCTCCCGACTGGTTTTGCTCTCCGGTTTGCTATTAGCCGTCGATTTTTTCCATGTCCGATAGGTCTCGAACAGGTTCTGCTGTTCAGTTTGCTGGTCTGTTATTTCTAGGCCTTCAGTACAGATTCTTAATTCGTTCAGGTTGGTTCTTCCTCATGTGGAAGGAGGAAATTTATCTATATTTCGACAGGTTTCTTGAAAAAAAAGTAGCTAAACTTGTATCGATCTCGCGGCCTTGTGATGATCTCTATCAATATCGTGCTTCAAATCTACAACAAATCTCCCAATTTTCTCCCAAAACCACCTCTATAGGTAAGAATCAAAATCAGGGTTTAACCCTCAAAATTGGCTCACATTCTTTGGTCCATGAAGAGATGAGAATATATTGCTTATCATTGCAGTGTCATGATGATAGCACCATCAAAATGTTGTTTTTTTTTTTCATGTGCAAACCAACATACGAACGAAATACACCAATTGTACACGCGTTTTTAGCATCGACTCCGTTGAAAGGTGTTGAGCATAGTGTCAAATTTTTTTAGAAATTTGAAGTCAGTTTTGCTTTCAAGTGACTGAATATTTTAGACTTTAAATGATGCAATATTTGAGGGTTAATAAAAAATTTGAAATTTAATTCTTATAGAAAAAAAGGGACGAGAAACTACATAAGTAGTTCAGCGCATGGACGAGAGACTTTGAATAATAAATTATTTTTCATTCGAAGTTCTAAAAATTCTCTTTATAAAAAAAAAAAAAAACTATCAAAGTCAAGCTAAATGGTTAAATCATGTCTTTTCGAAGAGATCGATATAAAATAAGTAGATGATTAGAAAATAAAATGGAGTGAATATAAGAGTTGAATAAGATTTAACCCTCAGAAAATTGACTCATTTCCTACTCATCAAATCTCTAGAAATTGAAGATCTTTGAGGGACAGGGCATGGAACATTGGACAAACAGAGAGTAAAACTCAAAACTTCTAATAGAGGGCAACAGTCCTTATTTTATTTAATTTTGGAAAGGATGTCATTTTTACTTGACCCAACAGGGGAAATAGTTAGCAGCATAATGTTTTTCTAATATCTTCATCTCAAAACTTCATACATGGTTTTGCTTCTTTGATATCTACTATGATCAATCGAAACCAATCCAATATTTCACAGCAGTTCATAAGTTAACATTGCATCAAGAATTTACTATCATTTGGGAAAGGAATGAAGTCGAAGTTGAGATCGAGTTTTCGGACATACTAATGAGAGTTTTCAATGGAGTCGATTAAAGATTTCCAGAGGGAATACCTTCCTTCTGGGCATACCTTGTAAAGCAGAGTCTTCAAATTGCATGCTTTAAGCTTCTCATCCAGTTGGATCATATTTGGCTTTGGACAATTCTGAAGAATAAGAAAAAAAGGGAAGAATCAGTCAAGTTCTAATGGGTTTGGGTAAAGCCTGGATTAATAAAAGTAAATGAAGATGTTGATTCAGCATGGTTGAGTTTCACCTTGATCAACCACAAGAGATATGCACCAGAATATGTTGCTTGTGCTTGGAAATCCTCAAAGTCGTCATTGGGGATAAATGAGCAGGAATTCACGAGATTTAATTCATTTTCGAAAAAGAAGTGGAAATTGTTGCTTATTTCCCCCTCTTGCTCACGAGTATTCGGGTCGGTCACAAAATGTATCATCCAACACGCCGAAAGGAATCGACGGTGAATCCATAAAGCCTGTCAGGATGGATATCATTAGAGGATCAAACTGCTGCAAAAAATATTTTTTTTTTTATCTTGAAGAGGAACCAAACGAGGCAGAACAAAATGCTTGCTTCTATTCATTAACCATGTAGCCAAAGAACAGACTATAAGTAAAAGTTTTTCGAGGGTCGATCCAAATACTACTACAAGTCACGACAAGGGGAACTACACTGAAGAGGATATATTCTCTGAGATTCCACATCGATCGGAGAGGAGAACGAGTGCCAACGAGGACACTGAGCTCCGAAAGGGGGTGGATTGTGAGATTGCACGTTGGTTGGAAAGAAGAACGAAACATTATTTATAAGGGTGTAGGAACATCTCCCTAGCAGACGCGTTTTAAAAACCTTGAGGGGAAGCTTAAAAGGGAAAGCGAAAAGAAGACAATATCTGCTAGCGGTGGGTTTGGGCTTTTACATATTCAGTGACAAAGTAAAGTAAATCGAGACTTTAGCAGCCTACTCTGGAAGACATTCTTCTCTAATTGAATCTCTGTGAAATCAATGACAGAGGGTCCAACGCACTCATCTACAATTGACCACCAAAGAACGCCCCACCACCCCTCCCCCGACAGAGAGGAGAAGCCACAAAATTGAAAAGAGAGAGAGAGAGAGAGAGAGAAGCATGTACCTCTCTTCCAACATATCGCTTTATCAGCATTTCATCCCAATCAAGCTCTTCCTTCCATTATAACAATTAGCAAGATATTAACGAGCCAATTTTTTATGGATAAAGTCAACTAAATAGCGAATCAAACACAAGTAAGAATGGACGCTAAAATTATAGAAAACTTTTCATTATAAGTTTATTATTGTTTTTTATTTTTCTGCTCCCATAAGCTCGCAAATGTCAAGAACATTCAGAGGATCCAACTCTCACAAACATTAGTTTCCTCCAAGATAGACATAGAACTCAGGAGTATTAGGCAAAATAGATTAAAAGATTCATGTGTGCTAGAGTCAATGAAAAAGTTAGTGCAGGAGAAATGTAAGAATCAAAAGCATAGATACAAGAAAATGTTGACATTCAACAGAATTAAATTTATACTCAAGAAAACGTAAAGGATTCAATTCCAGTTATTATAGTAGACTTTCAAAAAGGCATTACATGATCCATTAAAAAAATGTTATTGCATGTAGAGAAAAACATTGTCGAACTGAAAGTTCGATTTTGCGATTACTAAAAAGACATGGATAAACAAAATTTACCTTCCACATTTGATAAATGTCAACGCTGAGACCAGAACTTATTTCTGTGCATGTTATATCCTCTAAAATTTTGAGCATGAGCCGCTGGAGGGAGGGAAAAAAGCTCAAGGATCAGAACTTTACCGTCATTTCAAAATAATTTGAGTATTGTACGATCACTAGGCAAGTTACAAAACTCACTCTACGATAGTGGAAGCAACAATTGTCAGCAACATGCAATGCTGCCCATTTTCTGGTTTTCTTTACTTCATTCAACACCTGAAGATAGATGTTTTTAGAGTCTCCAATAAGAACAATGCAAATTGAGCCAAGAAAAAAAAAATCCGAAGCAAGATAATAATCTGGTACTACAAAAGGTGCACGGTACATTACAATACCAAACTTGTGAAGAATTGAGAAACCAGACAAATAAGTACTCATTTTTTCAGTTTTGAAGGAGTAAGTTAAATCATTTTCAGCCAAGGGAGCAGCACGACTCGTGTATAAAGTACCGCACTCAATACTGCAACTGCCTTAAAGCAACAAATTGTGTGCCTCAGACTCAGAGATATCAAACAAGAAAAAAGAAGAAAACCCCACCTGTTCCCTTGACATGTAAGAAACTAACCAGCACCGATGGTTCCATGCACGGTAATTCATTTTGGACATCTACACCAAAATGAAAGTAACTTAGATGAGACAAAGTTCTTACCGTAACAGGAAGGTAATTAACAAGAGTCCAGTTACAATCAATTACTTAAATCAAGTTTGCAGCATCTACCAAGAGTTCAAAATAAATACAATCTAGTGGAAAATCAAGAAAGCAGCTCCAGATCTTGTGTTTTTTCACCAAAGCCTTTATTAGACAAAATTTCATCAAGAACATCCCAATCAACCTTTTAAAATTCTTCTCAAGATCATGCTTGAAGATAAACTTTTCTTCTATTTCCTCCATTCATCAACCAATTTATTAGCTACCTATATGAATAGGGTCAACAATTCATATCCCTAACATAAAGGCCGATTGAGGATAGGAAATGGTAGAAGGCAGCATAACTTGTAACTGCCTTTGACAAGATTCCAACGCAGATTCGGTGATTGAAGGTCCAATGATTCCTCTCTAACCAAAAGAAGGCCTTCACAATGTTCAGCTAAATAATTTATTTCTGGTCTTTGAAGGGATGCCCAAGGAGAACACTTGAAATGATATTAAAGACGGAAGTAGGCATGGTTGTGGCCATCAGAAGTTCGCATGCAAGAAAGCCCAAAACTTTTGAGCAAAAGAGCAGCGGATGAATAAGTAGGAATGAGTCCTTGTTGCTCTTCAACAAATTTGGCACAAACATTGGACAAGATAGGCGAATAATTAGATAATTTGATATATAATATTATTTTGTTTCTATTTGATATATAATCCATGTAATTGAACTGAAAATAAATAAATGGGAAATAGTTTCCCTGCAAGATCGAATGGAGTATTGCTGCAAGGATTGAGAATCCAATGGGAGACGGACAGGGATAGGTAAGTCATCCCCATCCCGCCCGACCCGTGAGCATCCCTATATTAATGTACATTAGCAAATATCTAAGCTCAATTTATCTCAGGTATTCATCCCCCATGGGCAGCTGTTCCTAATTAAACTTTGCTTCTCCATATTATCGAACGGGTATTGGCAGGTACAAGGTAAAAATCCATCCTAATCTATTTGTGAGTTCTAGGGTGATAGTTGAGTTTTTAGTATCCTATGTAGAGTGGGATCTCTTACAATCCTTGCAGTTCACTTCTATGCTTGTTTAAAATTAGAAGTTAGAAAAAAAATGTGTCACTCAAGTCTTAAATTGGAGGCCATCATAAAGTCTATGAATAACCCTTCGGAGAAACAGCAATATGCAATATGCATGGAAAGTTATAGTGAGCTTCCAAATTTTAATAATATGCAGGTCCTTGAACCTCAGCTATTCTTTCCACTAGCTCAGATTCTTTCTTCAAAATTTCCTCAACAGTATAGCCCTTTTGAACAAGCAGCTTGATCACCCACCGCCTGCCAAGAACTGACGTGCTTAATTTTTACATAAAATTTATGAAACTCATTTTTCATTAGGTTGTGGAAAGTAATATACAAAATAACAAATTCCCTACATAAGCTTGCAACAATATTCCCTCATTTTTCTACACGTTAAATAATACGAGCATAAAAACTTCTTGATAAAACAAAACCCCTACAATATACCAAATGCAGCAGCTACTTCGGGGAATAGAGAGTATTTATCGTGGAAAAATAATAGAAGCCTATATTTTAGAAATGCATCCATAAAGAAAGAATTGGGTTTTAATCTCGCTAATGATACTAACCTCCATTAAAGCATCTGGAGAGTAATAATAACCTATCCTCAAACAGTATTATATCAGTATGAACAAACTTGCACCAACTAGTTAATCCTTACCTATGGCACCATGCTTGTTCACTCTTGGGGAAATATGAAAGTACGAGCTTTGACAAGAGAAGTTCATCCAAATACATTGAGAGATGTTGTTTCTTTGATAATATGAATTTCCTGTCGGATACACACATGGTACAATCAGAAGTGATAATTCCTAAATTCCACACCATGAGATAGCAAGTCAATAATAAAACTTATGAGTAATCCAAATGAGACCAGGTTCTATGGTTAATCTTGGAAAAACCTTTGTTATCAATACAAATTTGATGTTTATTGTACTATTATAAAATAACTCATGGCCCTTTCATTTAACAAACAACGAATATTTTAACTGATACAGGCCAGGAAATACAGTCTTTTGCTCCTCAAGTGAATTTCTTGTAACAAACTAGTAGATGAATTGATATTTTCAAATTTAGAACTGAAATTGTAAATAGAGAAGCAAGACATGAAGATAGATAACAGATTATAAAAAAATGGTCGTAACTCCAATAATGGGAAAAGCTATATCAAACAAGGAACAAGCAGAAACCTGGAATTCCAAGCAGTGCCAAAATCGCAGCTCAGCAATAAAAGAGCCCTGCTGTGCTTCATGACCTCACTTTCAACAATGTTAAATGAATTTGACAATTCAGATAAATGGTTTCCAGCCACAGTTTGATCATCTTGGTTGCAAAAGCTCCTATATTTCCTAGTAGCAGCCATAAATGTATTTCTAGCTGCTATGTACAAAGGATGAAGAATCTCTGTTGATACGCCCAACTTATGATCTTGTAGCAAGAAATCTGAACTATCGTACCCCATAATTTCAGACGTAGCACTTTTGGAGCCGCCTGCCTCTTCCTTCAGTTTGGAAAACTGGGATGGATGTATAAATCCAATCTCGTCGCTGGATTGATGCAACAGCAGGACAGAAAAACAGTCAAGCAAGCAACCAACCAAATATGTCTACACAAAAAACACTAATCCTGTACTAATCTTCAGAGAAATGTCATCCCCATTGTTAGGAATCACGACTCTACACAATGGTATGATATTGTCTATTTTGAGCATAAGCTCTCGTGGCTTTGCTTTGGATTTTCCCAAAAGGTCTCATACCAATAAAGATGTATTCCTTACTTATAAACTTGTGATCATTCCCTAAAATAGCCAATGTGGGACTCCCTCCTAACAATCATCAACAATCCTCTCTTCGAACAAAGTACACCATAGAGCCTCCCCTGAGGCCTATGGAGCCCTCGAACAATCTCCCTTAATCGAGGATCAACTCCTTCTTTGGAGTCCTTGAACAAAGTACACTCTTTGTTCGACACTTGAGTCACTTTTGACTACACCTTCGAGACTCTCAACTTCTTTGTTCGACATTTGAAGATTCTATTGACATGCCTAAGTTAAGGGCATGACTCTGATACTATATTAGGAATCCCGACTCTCCACAATGGTATGATATTGTCCACTTTGAGCATAAGCTCTCATGGATTTGCTTTGGATTTTCCCAAAAGACCTCATACCAATGGAGATGTATTCCCTACCTATAAACTCGTGATCATTCCCTAAATTAGCTAGTGGGACTCGTCCCAACAATCCCAACAACCCTCGACAATCAGACAAATCTTCATAGAAATGCCGTCCCCATAATCAGACAAATTTGATTTAGCAACCAAATCAGGTCCGTATCAAGATGAAGCTTCCTCAAAACTAGAACTGTAACTGTACATTAATCGTTCATTCCGCTGCGATGATCTTCAAACCAATACAATCATAAATAGCAAGAAAAAGTATCAATTAACCATCAGTATATGGAATCTAGCAGAGGGTTTTTTTCGTCAAATTGAGACTATAAACTACATAAATTTCCGGGAAAATCAAACTCGAACAAAGGAGAATCTTACTTCTTATAAGATGATATACTTACATAAGAAGATCTGACTCTAAAATTCGTTCGAATTGACACAGAAAATCACCGGCTTTCGCTTCGAAATCAGCATCTTCAGCCATTTCTCTGTTGTCTGCCCTAAATGCTAGAGCTTGAGGAGAAAGGCTGTCATATGAGATCACAGCAAAGGGGTGGTTGTGTATGTGTATTGTCTACATATACGTTTATTCTTCCATTTATTGCTTTTTTTTAGCTCAATTAATAAAAAAAATACCTTTTCCCCATAAAAAATTAAATACCCTAATTTTAAAAAAAAAATTAATAATATTTTTTAACTTTCAAAATATTTTAAGTCAGTCAATACTATTTTTAAAATTTCATGGGTCCTTTTACTAAGCAGAGTACTGATGGTAACGACCGAAGAGTATTGACGAACTATTTTTTAAAGTTCAAGGGTGTTTTTGAGACAAAATATTAGTTGTTTCTATCTCAAACACACGGTCCTCCCGATGTACTATATGAGGAGGCATGATGTGAGCTCTCCACTACCCCATGTGGGCACAGCTAGGGCGAGTGTTATGAGACAACACTCACCGAGTGTCTCGGGCGAATTCTTTTAAAATGAGTTTTTCAACGACAATACCGTGCAACACAGGTGTGTCAGTATTGTACCCCAGCTCGTGTGTCGGACGTTGAGTTGTGCACCCGCTATTCGATACAGTATTCGTAAATGATATGATATTGACATGGGAGGACCAATACCCTGCATAGACTCGAATTGGTGGATGTTCGACTCTAAATTTGAGGCCGAACACCCTCGATCATTGTAAAAGAGGGTTAAATTAAAAGCATAATAACGGTTTTCAACATTTCAATATTTTGCGTAATAAATCCCTAATTTTTAGTGTCGGAATAATATTTTAATTTTTTATTTATAAATATTATATAGGGGACGTTCAATACAGATTCTTATTGTGCTATTTGGATTGTCGATAAGTTAATTCCTGTCTATGTGTATTTGTCGGGTTGTCTACCTAAACTCGAGGCTGGTATCGATGCAATAACAAAGCTTCATAAGAAAATATCTCGAGAAATCTATGATGATTAAATTCGATCTCAAAATGAATTATTTAAAAGTAATTCGAGGACGGATGATAAAAAATAATAAAAAAATGTAAAGGAATATAATTACATTTTTATTAAAAATATTTAAGGGAAAAATGAGTTTAAAGAAATAAAATCCATACCTTTATTAACAATTTTATAAATTTACTTTGATAAAAATATATATATATTTTTAAATTTTAATAATACCATTAGTTTCTGGATATAACCATTAAAAATATATTTGAATTTTCAAACATTTCATTAATACCTTTATTCAAAAATAAAAAATAAAAAACATTTTAAAATTTATTTTTTAAAAAAATTTAGTAAAAATCTAAAAATTAACCTTAAAAATTTTGGAGATAATCTATAAGATACGATCATAGATAGTTTTTGTTTATAAATTTTGTTTTATAAAAATAAAGGACAAATATTATGGATATTTTGTAAACACGGTCCGCATTTTTAATTTTTTAAAAAAGTATTAATGAAATTTTTAAAAGTTAAAATAGACATTTTTGAAATAAAAAAAAAATGATAAGAATATTTTTTAGATTTTTTTTAAAATTTAAGAGTATTATTAAAAAAATTTAAAATTTAAGTATATTTTTAAGACAAAAATAAAAGGACAAATATTATGGACATTTTTTAAAAACGGTTTATATTTTTAATTTTTTTAAAAAGTATTAATGAAATTTTTTAAAGTTAATAGATATTTTTGAAAAAAAAAATTAATGGTAAGAATATTTTTAAAATTTTTTATTTTGAAAATTTAAAATTTAAGTATATTTTAAAGATAAAATATAAAGTTTACGGATATTTTTATTAATTTAAAATAAATTTAAAAAGGTAATTTTTTTTTTGAGATAATCTACTAGATGCTCTCGTAGACAATTTTGTTCATATTTTGATAGTAATAATTTGTTAAAGGATATTAATGCTAATTTTAAAATATTATGGGTAATTTTGAAATAAGTAGCAACGGTAAATATATTTTTAATTTCTTTTTAAAAAATTTAAAAGTATTAATGAATTTTTTTATATTTTTAAGACAAAATGTAAAGTTTTATTAATTAAAAAAAAAAAATAATCATTTGGTTTTTGAAGTTTATGAAGGTAAAAGGCAAATGTAGCACGTGACAAGCGCAGGCGATATGGTATACCGTATTTTAGACGCCTTAATAAACCACAGGGAACTGCGCTTTCCTTTCGCCATTTTCCATTCCTCACAAACACTATTTCTTCACATTGCTGTTTCTTCCGTTCTTTCTCTGCTTCAATTCTTCATCTTCTCGACAAATTTCTCTCCCAATTTCCCCATTTTCCAATCCCTTTAATCCCAATCGATCTTGCTCCTGAATTTTTCTCTGCCCCTTTCAATCTTGTTCGTTTTTTTTCTCGTTGCTAGACCCACCATACCCACTCTCACTTCCCGAAGATCTGGGGATTTCTTCTCTTCTCTGGAGCTTTGAATCCGATCAAGAAATTGTGGGTTTTGTTCCTTTTGTGATCTTGATTTGTTCTTGTTCATCATGCTTTGAGGAATATTGCGTTTCGAGGGTTGGAATTGGCATCTAGGGTTAAGTGATTGGTGTTGCTGGTTGATATTGGTGCTGTTCATGCGAGAGTCACGGGCTGGTTTCGATGAATATGGAAATCTCTTGCGATGTGGCGTCGTTGGACGCTGAATTGTTGCAGCTGGCTGAGGTCTCTCCTTTGGCGATTAAATCCAATCCTGATTTTGTCGAGAAGCTGTTTGCGCAGTGGCTTTCGCTCCCTGCCACTAATCGGCTGGTAACTTTGATTTCCCTTGCATTATGAAGTTCGTTGAATTGGGGGAGTTTGTTGAATTGTGGATTTTTTATTTGAACTTGTGTGAATTTGAGTTGTTGTTAGTCATACGGACTCAAGAGCATGCTGAAATGATCTTGTTTCTAGCTGGGTTGTCTCGATGGCAGTTTTGATTTTAGTTGGCATTGCTTCATCCTTCGTTTTCATGTGTATGGGAATGTATTCGAATTCGTTATATTTATCCATTGTATCTGTTAGGTAACGTCATTGTTAAACGATGCAAAGGCTGGTGTACCCTTGAATGTGCCTGGAAATTCTTCTAGTCCTCATGCTTCTGCTAGCAACTCACTACCTTCTATATTTCCTGCTGGAAGTGCTCCTCCTCTATCGCCGAGAAGTACATCGGGTTCCCCTCGGGTGATGAGACAGAGGGTTGGTCCTTCTAATTTAGGCTCCCCGCTGAAAGTGATTAGTGAGCCAATTAAAGAACCAATTCCGCAGGTCCTTCTAATTTTATCTTTTGTTATAATATTTGTTAATAGTCTTTGAGCTATGTTTCGGATAAAAGACCTTTAGCTTATCAGTTGAATTTCTTTTCCTGGGATTATGATGTAGTTCTTAATTGCACAACTTTAAATGCTCTGCAGTTTTACTTCCAAAATGGACGTCCACCACCAATTGACATAAAGGAGCAATGTCTATTCAGGATCAACCAGGCTTTTTACGGGCACCTAGATGGATTGCAAGTCCATGGTGAGATATCTCAAAAACTTACGTCTCATTCCTCCAATGGACACTAACTCTCCTTCTGCTATGTCAGAATTTAGGGCAGTTACAAAAGAAGTATGCAAGCTGCCATCATTCTTTTCCCCTTCTCTTTTCAGGAAGATAGATGTTAACAGCACCGGCATTGTATCGAGGTAGGTTTCTCTTGTTGCTGGAGAACATTGTTTTAGTATGATTTATATATTGGGCATTTTTTCACCTGTAGTTTTTGTAATCGTTTTGTATCATATATATATATATATATACAGGACATCATTTTTGAGACTGTTCCGTTGTCACCTTTTGCTTCTCAACAAGTATTTTAACTTTGTACTTTTTAATAAATGAGCTTAGCTATCTCTTTTTTTCAATGAACTCCATAAAATGTTGCTAATTATGCTCGAATTTGCTTCCCAAGATATATATGTATATATATTTTCTGTTGGGATAAAGGATATCTTTGTTAGGAAGAGTGAAAGATTACAAAGGCAGACCAGAAATAAATATGCAGACTTCAGAAAAGTTGTGATAATTGATATTATGTAGATTTTATTTTGGAAACCTAGAAGGATGGGGAATAATTTGAAAGAATCCATGCGAAGAAATTTATGCATCACCATTGTCCTGACATGGTTCTTATTCAAGAATCAAAGATAGCAACTAATGACAGGTTTTTTGTCATCAATTTCAAGGAAGATTAATTTGAAGATATGATAGGGCATCAATGAATCTTTCTCGATAGTTGTATAGGAAGATTAATTTTGAAGAAGTTGGTTTTGGAAGAAGTGTGCAAAATCAGCGAAGGGGTGTTGTCTTCTTTGCCGTTGGAGTTGAAGGAGAGTTTCAAATATTTTCCTTGCTTGAAAGAGTTCTTGATGGGATTTGAATCTATTAATGGAGAATCTGGCGGTTTGAAATCATTTAATGTATCGTTGGTGTGGTTCTTGGGATTTGAAGCAATTAATTCTAATTTTTTTGGAATAGGACATGGTAGTTAAAAGACCAGCCTTTGTATGGCTTCATCTTAATTGATTAATTGAAGCTGGCCTTTTGAATCTCTCAAGCACCTAACCACCTTTTGATGGTTCCTCTGCAAAGGTTAAAGTATTTATGGAGATTCCCTCGATCCCTTTTCTTCGGCCACTTCTTTTGTGAAATCTCTCGAGAAGGTTTCCTATGCTGTATCTAAGGAGCATGATGTCTTCTTCATCATTCTCATTGCTATGACTAGTTTAGAAGATTCTATATTGATGGTTTTATTTTTGGAGGCCATCTTTTATTCCAAAACCTTTGAGTTGTAAGTTTGGCCCTTTGCTAAGTCTTCTTCATCACATTTTTCCCCCAAAGGTTTCTATATTGTAGTAGGTGCTTTTGCATCCTCCCTTTGCTGTGTGTTGGGGTATTTGGCTTAAGAGGAACAATTGGATTTTTAGAGATGAATAGAAGTTGGGTGAGGAAGCTTGGGAAATTGTTTGATTTTATACCTTCTTACTTCTTAAGGGTATTGGTCACCCAGTATTTTTTGTTGTTAGTTTTGGACTCCCACTTTTATTAGGCTTGTTTTGTATCCCCATGTATTCTACCATTCATTCAATGAAATTTGGTTTTCTTACAAAAAAAAAAAAAAAAAAAAAAG
>NW_019268522.1:2739258-2745842 GCF_002738365.1 Cucurbita moschata | reverse complement strand
AAAAAAAAAAAAAAAAAAAAAAAAAAAAAAAAAAGTCAAGACTGTGAAACTGCCTCGAGAATTGAGGGAAAAAAATGTTTTCTTGGATGGTAAACTCCACTTCAAACTCAAATCCCCTAGCTACATGGTGGTGGCAACATGGTTCATTACTTTTTTTCTATAAGAAACAAAAGAATATATTACCGAATGGAGATTACAAAAGGGGAGATGAGATTTCCTAAACCGCCAAAGAGTTACAAGGACTCCCAATTGGCCTTAATATGAACAAGAACATGGTATCTCCATTCGGAAGCAACTAAGGAAAGAACATGGTATCTCAAGGCAAGACATATGGATAAATTGATTTGGACTTGAAACTGAAGTTGCCAATGCACTATTCTGCATTCCATCTTTGGTTGGATTTAGTTTGTATCATCATGGTTGGTGGGTTGAATGAATCATTATTAGTTAGTTCAGTACAACATTTTGTGGTTTTACAAGGTATTTGAATTGAGAGGAATAACATGATTTTTATAGGCCTTGTCTTGTGATATTAGTTCAAACACGTGACGACCTGAACGCCCTTAATTAATAAAAAATATATATATATATTGGGGTTTCTCTTTCCTTATTTTTTTTTCCTACTTGAAGCACGTCTGATACTGTTTATCATCATTATGTTGCAGGGATGCTTTTATTGAATACTGGATCAATGGAAACATGTTGACACTGGATATAGCAACCCAAATTTTTAAGATTTTAAAGCAGCCAGATCTCAAGTATCTGACTCAGGTTACTTTCTGTTCTTCATCTTTCCTTTCTTCTCCTCCCTAATCCCGATCATTATATTGTATAAATAAATTTTCATTGTTATGTATATCAAAATATCACTAAATATTAGAGTATTGTTTTCTATGAAAAAAGTTTTTTTTTTTTTTTAGTGTTGCTATAGCAGCATAAGTAACATGCAGTTTTCTGTGAATTATTGTGTTATTTCTTACCTATTTTGTTCAACACAAAAGTTATATTTTGCAATTGGTTAAATGGATTTCGAAGGAGATATCATCTGAAGTAACCAAAAACATATTTACGTTTAATCTTGTTCTCAGTAAAGTTGAATTTTTTTGATTTTATGACAGGACGACTTCAAACCTGTGCTTCGAGAACTTTTAACAACACACCCAGGGTTGGAATTCCTGCAGAGCACTCCTGAATTTCAGGAAAGATATGGTTGGTGCCTCTTGTCTGAATTACACCGCTTTAAATATATGGATGCTTATGGTTTGCTTTGTACTTTATTTTTCCTATCATGTCTGTCTTTGATTAGTTTATTCGACCCCGTTCTCTAATTTTTGAACTATCAAATCTATGATTATGTAAAGGGTGAGACCAACTTCTTCTTGTAGCAACTATAAATAGGTTTCAGTTTAGGTGGCCAATGTTTATACCGTTCTAAGAAATCCTTGGGTACACATCCATTGCTCTGAACATTGTCTCTTTTGAAAAGTGGAGTCAAATCCTTTGTTTCTGAATCAAATGCATAGTGTTTCAAAGCAGCCTGATGATGTGTAGGATTTAAATTTTATTTTTCTGAATGGATTTCCAGTACAAAAGGTTCGTGACTTTCCTATTTTTATGTCATTGAGTAGATGGAGATTCTGTAATATTTCTAGGTCATTGTTCATAATGGGCCCTTTATTCTCTCCTCTTTGTCTAGTGTTCTCCTTTTGGTTCAGTGTGATCGTCTGCTTTTCCAAAAGAGTATGGCACTAGAGTGGGGCCCTTTATTCTCTTCTCTTGTTTAGTATTCTTCTTCAGTTGCAATGCGGCAGTTTATTTTTTCTGAAAGAATATGGCCCTAGTTTTCTTTGGTCGTGCGGTTCATCTAGTTGTATAAATTGTTGGTTTCTATTATTGCATCAGTTGACATTAGCATTATTGGTTAGGCACTGGGTTTAGGCACTGGTTAGGCACTGGGTGTATTAGAATTGACCTTGCAGTCCATGTTAGATGCCTGCTGTTGTATGCAATTTGAGTTTCAGGCAGGGGCTTGTTATTGGGTTCCCACAAGGCTTCATGCTATGATAAATCATCATAAACCTGCTTGATTCTAGATTCTTTTAAATTCACATTTTTTAATGCAATTACACTATGGCTCTTAATATTTTCGTTGTTCACTTTTTGAATGAACTTTTATTTTGTGAACCAGCTGAAACAGTAATATATAGGATATATTACTATATAAATAGAGCTGGAAATGGTCAGCTTTCACTCAGGGAGCTCAAACGTGGAAATTTGATTGATGCAATGCAACATGCTGATGAAGAAGAGGACATCAACAAAGTCTTGAGGTAGGGTTTATGAACGAAGGCTTTTTTGTGTTGTGATAAAAAAACGAATGTTGTATGTTACAATCGTGAGTTTTATTATTCATAAAGCAGTCCCATAGATCATTTACTCTGCTTCCCTGTCATATTTACCCTCTTTCTTTCTCCTATTCTATCTCACTGGTGGTTTTACCAACTTTTTCCAGCTTTTATTCTATAAGAGAGTTCTTTTTTGTAACTTCAGTTTAGTTTTATATTTCAGTCCATTGAAGAGTTCTCCATGAACTCCCACAAGTTCTTGGTTCACAGTGGATTTTCAATCTAGCTCCTCCTGTAATTTTTGAGTTAATACATTGTTTCTTGCAAAAGAAAAAAAGATGGAGTTTTGTCTTGCTAATATCCCTTATAGAGGAGCGTAAGAATTTAAATGGTGGTGTGTTTATTGGTTTCAAGTCAGGAACTGTACCACGATTTTTTTTCCAATTTGTAGTTGAATCCAACCACCAAAACAGATCCGACCACTAAGAATCTTTCTTTTTCTCTCTCTAGTGTGGTCTAAAAAATGTAAAAGAGGAGATGGCCTAAGGATTTAGTCCTTTTTATCAGAACGTGGCATAAGAAGAAAAAGTAGGGCATTTTGAACCTCATAATTATTGTTACATATGTTACTTCTAGGTTGGATTGATATATTATGTTCATGTGTTTGCTAGCTTGGATTGATATATTATGTTCATGTGTTTGCTCCTTGGGGTCTGCTCTTGACCTTATTTACTGTGTTTTAATCATGAATTGTAGATACTTTTCATATGAGCACTTCTATGTAATATACTGCAAATTTTGGGAGCTGGACACGGATCACGATTTCTTGATCGACAAAGAGAACCTTATCAAATATGGAAATCATGCTCTTACCTACCGGATTGTTGATAGAATATTCTCTCAGGTTGGTTAATATTATCTGGGATCTTGCCTTTTTGTACAAAATGACTTAATTAGATGCCAGATTTCAGTTTTAAATGAAACTTCCTTGGAATGTATAGATTTAGTATTTTTTTTTTCTGTGTTAAATTTATTTATAAAGTGATTACTAGCATTAACTTCTTTAAATGATTCCATGCAATCCTAGGTTTCAAGAAAGTTTACTAGTAAGGTTGAAGGTAGGATGGGATATGAAGATTTCGTTTATTTTATATTGTCCGAGGAAGATAAATCGTCAGAGCCTAGCCTTGAGTATTGGTATGTTCTGTCCTTATCGTGAATATTGGTGTTTTCTAATACTTTACCAAGTCATATAGACTGTTTGTAAGATGGCTCAAGTTTTCAGGCATTGTGGCCAATGAATTTAATGAAACATGTGCAAATTAGTACTGATCAACAAATTTGTGCAGTTGAGTTGAATTCTAGAGACAATGGCGTCCTTTTTGACCTTTGCCCTATGGATCTTCACTTTATTTTTATATTCAGCTTACTGCATTGCCTTTTACTAAATCTGCTTGTTGGGTACTCCCTTTCTCTGGACATTTTACATGTACAACATTGTATTTACAACTGTAAAGATGGAAAAAAGTTGTAAATCAATGTTATTTGATCAATTCTGTCAATACAGTAATGTGAAATTCTAGTTTCCCTTTTAACATATGTTGTTTGGTTAATTGACGTCCCTTTGTAATTTTTTATTTAGGTTTGGGTTTACCGATTTTGTATGCATAAAAGATATTGTGGTTGGGTTGTTCATATTCTACTCGTGGAAGTTATTTGAACTTTCTTTGTAATTTTTCATTTTTTCAATGAAAATTTTTGTTTCCTTGTAAATTATTTATGTAAATCATGCCCTTTTATGCATAGACACTATATTTTCACTTGCAGTTCGTATGATCTTTGTTTATTTACTCTGGTTTATGTTCTTCAGTTTTCCATTTCTTGACCAAGTTTGGGACTAGCTGCCCATTTTGATTGCGCCTTGTTGTTTTTCCTAGGTTCAAGTGCATAGATTTGGATGGTAATGGAATTTTAACTCGGAACGAATTGCAATTCTTTTATGAGGAGCAGTTACATCGTATGGAATGCATGGCTCAAGAACCTGTGCTTTTTGAGGATATTTTGTGCCAGATAATTGATATGATTGGACCAGAGGTTCAGCCTCTACTCCTTTATTAGTTCTGTTCTCCTTAGTTAGGATCTGAATTACGAAATGATATTGTTGTGCTTTACACAATTTCTTGCTTGCAGAACGAGAATTATATCAGTCTACGGGATCTGAAAGGCTGCAAGCTTTCTGGAAGTGTTTTTAACATTCTTTTCAATCTGAATAAGTTTATGGCCTTTGAAACGCGTGATCCGTTTCTTATCCGCCAGGTAGGTGAACTTTTATTTCAGGTCGATATTATTGCCTTGTGATCAGCTATGATAAATTGGCAGACAATGTTCTGCGGTTATATTACTGGCGACAATTTTGACCTTGTGGCTTGCAGGAACGGGAGAATCCTACTTTGACAGAGTGGGACCGTTTCGCGCACAGAGAATATATTAGGCTTTCGATGGAAGAAGATGTGGAAGATGCCTCTAATGGAAGTGCAGAAGTTTGGGATGAGTCTCTTGAAGCTCCATTCTGAGTGGAATTGGGTAAGCCAATTATTTTTCAAGACAATGATTTCTGTTCTGACGCCATTAGTTGAAATTCAGTTCAAAACACCATTGTTCTTACTACCCTTTTGTGCTTAAAACGAGATTATATCCCGGCACTTTTGGTATTTTAGTTCAAAACACCATTGTTCTTCCCATCAATTTTGTGCATAATTTTCTGTCTCTACCCAAGCCCAGCCCACCACTGCTAGTAGATATTGTCTTCTTTGGATTTTCCCTTTCTTGCTTCCCTTCAAGGTTTTTAAAATGTGTTTGCTAGGGTGAGGTATCCACACCCTTATAAAGAGTGTTTCGTTCTCATCCCCAACCGATGTGGGATCTCACAATCCACCCCCTTCAGGGCCAGCGTCCTCGTTGGCACTCGTTCCATTCTCCAATCGATGTGGGACCCTACAATCCACCCCCTTTTGGGGCCAGCGTCCTTGCTGGCACACCGCCTCATGTCTACCCCCTTTGGAGCTCAGTCTGCTCGCTGGCATATCACCCGGTGTTTAGCTTTGATACCATTTGTAATAGTCCAAGTCCACCGCTAGCAAATATTGTCCTCTTTGGGCTTTTCCTTTCGGGCTTCCCCTCAAGGTTTTAAAACGCGTCTGATAGGGAGAGGTTTCCACAGCCTTATAAAGGGTGTTCTGTTCTCCTCCCCAACCGATGTGGGTTCTCACATTATACTTCCTATACTTGCTGTTAAGGCTAAGTGGCAGACATTTTTTAACAGAGAAACTAGGGGATGCTTACTTCCTATACTTGCTGTTAAGGCTGAGTGGCAGACATTTTTTAACAGAGAAACTAGGGGATGCTTGGTCTGTTTATATTATTCATTATGCCTCCTTCCATCAATTGCATAATGATACGCCATTGCAATTGAAAAGTAGTACGATTTTTGTGTAGTGATGAATAGCAGGGTTTTTGTGTACTATTATTCTTGATTAGAGTTGACTTTCTTACATCATTAACATTGACCAATTGAAAAGTAGTTTAATGTATAGTTTCCTTGTGCTCCTCTTTCTTTTTCAGGGAGCAGAAGAAAGCGGCTTGGCTTGAAAATTTTCGTTTTTAAATTGGCCACGAGTTGAAGAAAATGTACCGATGGATCGATTAGTCCTTTTGAATGAGAATGCAGACCGCTACAACATGTTAGAGGGGGGGCTTTGCAGGTTTTACTTATGGAATGTCTTCTCTAATGTTGCTTCTTGAACACGAATTTGCAGGTCTCCAATCGCTGCTGCTTTGACGAATTGCGAGTATCGCATGAAACATCCTGTAGATTGTACTACTGATACGACATTCTGTAAGCGTTGTCTGCTTGGCGCAGTCGATAATTCCAGGTCATTTATTTAGTTTAGAACGCTGCCTTCCTTTTCCCCCCCTCAATTTAAGCCTCTACTTATAGATAGATATCATCTAAGCCCCTTTTTTGTTTGTAATTTTATTCTGTTTCTCAAGAAGGAAAAAAAGAAAATCCCTTCCCTTGATTGTCTTGGGTGGTTCTGTGATGCTTTCATTTGTATGACTTTCTTTTGAGTTAAAAGGGCAGGGCAGTGTTTACTTTTTATATCCTTTTTGTGTAAGAGCTGGGATTCTTTTTATTTATATGAATATTCATTTCAAATGTTTTTTTTTTTTTTTTTTTTT
>NW_019268522.1:2728775-2738942 GCF_002738365.1 Cucurbita moschata | reverse complement strand
ATTTTTTTTTTTTTTTTTTTTTTGTTCCTTTGTTTTCCGTGCTCCTTTACCATTCATCTTCTCATTTGCTCTTGATTGTTCTACTTGCATTTTCATGAGTGATAGCATGTGTAAGAGCAATTGAGAAGAGCACGAGCGATAGTGATAGCGTGTGTAAGAGCAATTGAGAAGAGCACAAGCGATAGTGATAGCGTGTGTAAGAGCAATTGAGAAGAGCACGAGCGATAGTGATAGCGTGTGTAAGAGCAATTGAGAAGAGCACGAGCGATAGTGATAGCGTGTGTAAGAGCAATTGAGAAGAGCACGAGCGATAGTGATAGCGTGTGTAAAAATAGTATGCAAGAGTGAGATTAAGGGCTAGAGAAAGAGCACGAGTGATAGCACAGGTAAAAGAAAAATCATGAGCAATAGTGATAGTGCAAGTTGGTACGAGATCGATAGTGAGAGCGACCTCGGGAAGGTTCTTTGGGATTGTGAAGATCGTGTATGCACGTGGATTCGTTTTAATTACAATGGTAGATGTATCAATGGCGTATACACTCATTCTATTATCTGCTTTATAAACCATTGATTTGTATCATCCTTACTCACTTGTCAAAGTCATATTCCATTCCTATAACTCTTACAGAGACATGTAACTATGTTTTCGGATGACTATAATCTCTTAACAAGTCGAATGACTCGTACCCATATTTTCATGGGACGTTGCCCAAAAACTCCACGATAACAAAATTATCTATGAAAGAAGAAGTGACTCGACTCGACTGATCACTTCGATTCACGAAGAATACTTTGATGAACTCTGTCAATTAGGTGTATGTTATTCTATTAATTTATCCAAGTCAATCTTCTAACACTAAATGGTACGCTTGCACTTAGGATAATAATAATAACAATAACAATAAAAGAAATGTTTTTAACCATAGCTAATAATTAACCCTAATAATATATGTTAAAAAATTCGAACAATGTTGCAAGTACATTTGATCTTAGGAATTTGAACGATAAAATAAATGGTTTTAAATGATATATAATAATTAACCCTAAAATCCATTGTTGAGAGCAATTGTTGCACGTTTGTCTATCGTGTTCCATATGAGATTCACTGCACTCTTCTCGAATCAGTTCTTCCATAAGAAATACGTTCATCTGGGCTCATGAGTTTTGAGTATGCAGTCATAAGAGACTTTACGATATCTATCTCTACTTATCTACTGGTTTGGGCAGATGTTATTTGCCCTTGTCACTCCGTAATGTTATTTGTTTCTCAACGTACTTAAAGTACACTATTAGATAATAAAATTTATGAGCACATATAAATATTCCGATAATAAAATTTATGAGCACATATAAATATTCTTATTAGATGATAAAATTGAAATTTTTTTTATAAGGGTTAATTGGTAATATATATGATGAATTAAAAGTTTTGATTAAAATTTATACGCCTAATAATAATAATAATAATAATATTATTGTTATTATTATTGTTGTTGTTTAATTAATTATTTATTTTTATTTATTTGACCTGTGTTAAACGATTAATTTGCCCATCTCTATCCGCGCCAGAACCTCTCCTAAACCCCAACGAACAAGCGGAGAGATTTCTTTCAGTCGGCGATCGGAGATGAAGGTGGTGGCATTGGTAAGCGGCGGCAAAGACAGTTGCTTTGCCATGATGAAGTCGATTCAATTCGGCCACGAGGTTTCGTTTTCCTTCTCGATTTTCCCTCTTATGAAAACAATGTTCACTGGCTGTTACAGTTTACATTTTCGTTCAATTTTGGTTTGTTTGATTTTCTATTTTCAGTAAACTTATACTGCTGTTTGGTTCAGATTGTAGCGTTAGCTAATTTGATGCCTGCCGATGATTCCGTGGATGAGCTTGATAGTTACATGTATCAAACTGTAAGTCTTCTTACTTTCCTCCTTATGCAAAAACGCACGGATTCGTCACTTACAATTTTGAAGTAAATGATTGATTTGATTTTTGACAATCAACTATCGTTCTTTATCATGTAAGCGCACCTTTTTGTTTTAAGTTTTGAACGCTCCAACCAGGTCACTGTCTCACAGATTGAAAATTCTCTGTAAAAAATCAGGCACACTTGTTGGAATTGGAAATAATTAAGTTATGCTTCCTTCTCCATTTTCAGAACTGTAATTAAAATTGAATTCCTGCTTTGGTTGATGGGATTGACATGGTTGATTTTCTTGTCCCTTCCCCTTCTTTTCCACCGAGGAAGTCCCAATTAGTATGACTTTGAGATTTACGTTTCTTATAAATTTTTTGACTTGACTTGTGAGATCCCACATCGGTTGGGGAGGGGAATGAAGCATTCTTTATAAAGGTGTGGAAACCTCTCCCTAGCAAACGTGTTTTAAAATTTTTGAGGGAAAGCCCGAAAGGGAAAGCTCAAAGAGGACATATCTGCTAGCGGTGGGCATAGGCCGTTACATGACCCGTGAGTTAACTCACTCCTTTGGTTCACTGTTAATATTTTTCTTGAAGACACTGAGGTGTGTTGAAACTCTATAGACCCAAAATATTTTGATCAACCCAATGTGTTGGGTTATGACATTTTTTTGCTTTGAAGTGGAACCGACCCAAATTATTATTATTATTATTATTATTTATTAAAAGACATATCTTTTTGTTATAATAACTTTTTGATATTTATTTTTATTTAGCTCCTCATAGGAGTTTGTATCTTTTGAATATACTACTAAGTTGTAACACTTCACTAATCAATGAAAAACTTGTTCCTTGTTAAAAAAAAGTTCGCATGCACGCACACACACTAACTTCATTTCACGCATAAATTCTTTTAGATATTTTACTCTCCGCAATTACAGTAAATACAAATCTCTAAATCTCTGAAATTTTATTTTTCATAAATGACTTTGTAACCAACAATGTCTGGAAATTAGAAGACAAATATTGAAGTCCTAATACCTCTTGTATTTTTGTATTTGTTACCTTATAATGAATAACTAGTTTGTACCATCCGGCCAACCCAACCCAAATATGTTATGGTTGCATTTGGTGCATAATTTAATAAGAGGTATTTTAAGTTAACCAATAACCACAATAGTTACCTCACTCATTTGATTTGAGACTTGAATTACCTCACCCCTTTATATATGTATATTATCATTTGAGAAGTAATCGAAGACTTGTAGTCTAAGATCGATAATTTGGGTTATTGGCTATAAATCTTCAGGTTGGACACCAAATTATTGTTAGCTACGCAGAATGCATGGGAATTCCATTGTTTAGAAGGCGAATTCAAGGATCCACAAGGTAAGTCTATTAAAAAAAAGGAATTCTTAGGTAAAAAGCATCAGCTTGATGTGTGTGTTTATTTATTTATTTTTTTCACTTTTGTGGACCATTTTGCTATAGAAAATTAGGAGTAGTTTTTGAGGCGTGGAGAACTTTTGGGGGTTGTTTGGGCTTTAATTAGGTTTAATACCTTCATTTGGGTTCTGGTAACTCAGCAGTTAGGAGTTTAGTGCTTTTCCTTTGTCTGGCGCTCTTCTTGTAATTGCTATTTGGTTTTTGGTTTTTTCCCACTGTATCTCAATGTCATGGGCTTCCCTTTTCTGTACTCCAAATCTGTACGTTTATGTATATTATCTGAAAGCTGGTATTTCATTGAAAAAAGTTGTCTGGGCTAAAAAATTGCATCGCCCATTCATTTAGTTTTATGATACAAGCATCAGGTTATTTGCACAAATTGGGAGGCTTTATTCATCCCTCATCAGAAGTTCTATATCCATAGTTTATTGTTTTGATTTTTCACTCTTTTGGGAGTTTGTATCATTGAACATTATTGTTCCTTTTCATTAATCGAAAAGGTTGTATCTTGTTTAAGAAAGATACAATGCATTAGGTTCCCTCTCATTCTAATGGTTACTATTTTATGGAACTATTCTAGGCACCAGAAGCTTAACTATAGAATAACTCCAGGTGATGAAGTGGAAGATATGTATATTTTGCTAAAGGAAGTGAAGAGGCAATTACCTAGTGTTTCCGCAGTATGTTCTGGTGCCATTGCATCTGATTATCAAAGATTGCGGGTAGAGAGTGTTTGTTCAAGGCTAGGACTTGTTTCTCTAGCATATTTGTGGAAACAAGATCAATCATTGCTTCTTCACGAAATGGTAAATAACATGTATATAAGCATTAAAATGGACATGCAACATTTGAATCTTACTCATTGAAGTCTTATTCCTCTTCTTTTGAACTAGATAAACAATGGAATTTTGGCCATCACAGTGAAGGTATAACTCTCTCTCGTGTTTCTTTTTGTGTTGGGGGGGAGGGGGGTGTTGGGTGGTGAGGGTGATGTTCTGGCTAGATGAAACTTTTGCATTAAATTATACATGCATGCACTGTCTAATCAGTTGTAATGATATTTGTTTCTTTTATCATTAACCTATTTTCTGCTATGACCAAATATGATTGAATAACTAAATTCATTTTGTAATGATAATGCATGGATTAGTATGTTTATCTTCTTCTAGCATGGATGACTGTCGACCAAAATAAATGTTTGGAGTATTATTTTATTCTGGAAGTGTGAAGTATTTTTTTTTGTTGCAAAAAATCTGAAGTAAGTAGGAATACGTATCTATTTGCAAATGCACAAAATTGAATTTACGAACCAGTAGTTAAATGAATTTTCTCCTATGCCTACCTGACTAAGTTCTAATTACTGGCAATTAACCGACTCTGTAAATTTTTTTTTGAGGTGGCATGGAACTATTGAGATTTGTATTGAGTCACTGAAAGGATTACAAGATGGAGGAGAGGGTTGGAAACCCTCTTGCCTCCCAACCAGCACTAATTAAACCTCTTTTCATAACATTACAAAGTTTACTTTTCCCAATTCACTGTTTCATACTCCAACTATCCTGTATTATTATACACACCATTTCAATGATAAAATAAAATTTATGGAAGTGAACCTACCATAATGAAGTTACTGAATGGTCTTTGATGGTTTCTGATAGTGAGAATGGAAATAAGGAAACTGCATTGCAATATCCAGAATAAATTGGTACAAGAGGAAAAAAAAAAAAACGAAAAAAAAAAAATGAAAAAGCAGTGCATGATATTCTTGAGGGTGTCTCCTGGTGTGTGCCTCTCTTAACGCTTTTCAGTGTAGACATGCTATTGTATCAAGATATTGGAGATTAATCTCAATTTTGATGTTAAATTTGATGCCCTTTCTGATGGTTCGTTTTTTCTATATATCATCAAGTAAAATATATGCCTTTTATTTATTTTGATGGCTTGAAATTACTCTGGTCTAACTTAGGTTGCAGCAATGGGATTGGATCCGATGAAGCACTTGGGCAAAGAATTAAGTTCTTTGGATTCAGTTCTACATAAGTTGAACAAGTAATTAACAATGTTATGTTAGCTTTTGAATTGTAGTTTGGCAAGCAGCAATAACACAACTACTATCTTTTTCATTTGTTTGGACAGATTATACGGGATCAATGTATGTGGTGAAGGTGGGGAATATGAAACGTTGACCCTTGATTGCCCTCTTTTTAAGGTGTGTTCTGAGTTTTTATCCTATTGAATGTTGGATAACAGTTGGCTGTATGATTCCATTTTTTCTTAAGCTATTTCAGTTGTTTCTTTATTAGGAACATTGCTGTACCCAAGGAAAGACAAAATTTTATTGATAATAATGCTTCATACAACCCCAAGTTCTTATAGGGGATTTGAAGTCCAAAACAGCCTTCTAACCACTTTCTAACGGCTGGAAAAGCTAACAGAAAGTTAAATAGCCTTCTAACAACTTCTCTATCTAGAAAAGGCAATAGAAAAAAGAAAAAAAAAAAATTCCACATGCTTAGGTTTTAAGGCCAAAAAAGATGACTGAAAATTACATTGGGTTGGAACCAACTAGTCAAAGGTTTCGCTTTCCTATGTTTATCCACAGAGGCTACTTTGAATTAGATTTCTCTAGGTGTTGTTGGACTTCCTTGTGCAATTATGTGGTGCGTTCAGCCGTCTCCTCAGCTTCTTGACTAAAGTCAACAACTGAAGGAAAATTAGCTAGGTCTACCATTAATCAAAGCAATTTAATGTAAACAATTTCAAGGGGAACTTTGATAAGGAATTACTCAAGGCAAGAACACTTGTCTGAGATTCAAATCACTCCACAAGTAAGATCGATTATGTCAAGCTTAATTGATTCTAAACATGCAACCTAAACTAAGTAGAATTGCAAATGCCCTTTTTAGTACATTTTCCAAGTCTACTTCACAAATATAACATACATGGTTTTATATATCCTAAAATGAAAATCTTTGACATTTCATGAGGCATTTCAAGGGTTGTAACCTTCATACTTTATGGCCATAATAACCACCGTGTAAATGTAACTTTAAAGTAAATAAAAGTCTTAAAATTCATTAAAGAAACACTATACCTCTAGATGATCATTCACCCTAAATTTGTAACCATCCAAAAATAAATGAAACTTGATTCTTCTTTAATGTGACATGAATTGCAACACCCGTGATAATTTGAACAACATTTTCTTCACATCTTTCTTAAAGTTTATATTGCATGATTATGCGTTGGTTCATATCATTCTCCACTTATTCAAGAGGATTCAATCTATTTGTGGAACTTACGATCTCACAACACTCTCTCATGTATACACTCTGGGAATTTTAGGCCAATTTGTTTGTACTTGTTTACACTAGTGAAACTCAAATTCTCACCTCTCAAAATTTTAAATAGAGCCAAGATTGATTTTTAAACTCTAGATCGATTTTTCTAAATAAATAAAAAGCAAATTGAAAAGATACGCAAAGGAAATATATATTCGATCTTAAGTATAAAACTCCGGTACCAAATGACAAGGAATCACTCCAAGAAAGTAAGATTTGGAATACCTTGTTGATCAAATATCCCAAGGCAAGAACACTTGTTTGAGATTCAAATCACTCCACAAGCTAGATCAATCATGTCAGGCTTGAATGATTCTAAACATGAAGCTAAACTACATAGAATTGAATAGAAACTTAGTCATTGACTAAAGAAAAGTACAAATGCTCTTTTAACTACATTTTTTAACTTTACTTTACAAATATAACATATACAGCTTTATATAGCCTCAAAATGAAAACTCTTGACCTTCCCTGAGGCATTTTTACAGTTGTAACTTTTGTATTTTATGACCATAATTAGCCACTATGTAGATGTAACCTTAAAATAAATAAAAGTCTTAAAATACATTAAAGAAATACCATAACTCTAGATTATCATCCACCCAAAATTTGTAACCATCCAAGAATAAGTGAAGCTTGATTCTTCTTTAATGTGGCATGAATTGCAACATCTTGAGATACTTTGAACAACATTTTCTTTATATCTTCCTTGAAGTTTATATTGCATGATTGATGCTTTGGTTCATACCATACTAACGTGTGGATGTATTAACCATATGTTTGTACTCAAATTTTGCTTGTGCAAACTCAAATCCCATTGATGGGAAAAAGAAAGGCTGAAAAATATATAATAAATTAGTTTCTGTAATTTTGTATTTACACTTGGATGTCCTAACTTTGACACTCCTTTTTGATAACTTGGAAATAAATTCTTGCAACAAAAAACATTAAGTGATTTAGTCTGCAATCTCATCATGGTAAAGCATTCTCGAACTTTGGTCAAGTTAATGTGCATATAATGTTCTTGGGCTACCAAGTAACAGATAACTTTTTCAGAATGCTAGGATTGTGCTTGACGAATCCAAAGTTGTGATGCACTCATCAGATTCCATAGCACCAGTAGGGTTCCTTCATCCCATTTCCTTCCATTTGGAGTATAAGGCAAAGAACTCTTCTATCTGTGACAACAATTCTGTTGACCATGAGAAAGTGGGCCTTCTATTCGAAATTGAAGGAGATTGCTTTCACGGTAGTGACACATTACAGTCTGTTGCTGACGCCTCTAGTGTCAGTCATTTACTTGATGATGTTCCAGATGATAGACTTCAAATTTCATGTTCAAGGATGCAGAATACATTTGCGATTAGTTGCTGGTTGCAAGATTCACGTGATACTTCTTCAGGTTGATTAAATATACTCATTTTTAAAGGAACAACTATCATGTTTACATTTTCAACTTTCAGCCTATATTTTCTGCGAGTTTCCACGCTAAAGTCTTTCATTGGCAGGTCTTCAAGATGATCTAAAGACTGTTCTCAGGAAAATAGAATCAGAACTTCTAGGTCGTGGTTATGGATGGAAAAATGTGCTCTATATTCATCTTTACCTTGCTGATATGGATGATTTTGCTTTGGCTAATGAAACATACGTCAGTTTTATAACACAGGAGAAGTGCCCTTTTGGTGTCCCATCACGCAGTACAATCGAATTGCCTCTTCTGCAAGTGAGATCAGGAAATTTATATATTGAAGTTCTGGTGGCAAATGACCAATCAAAAAGAGTTCTTCATGTTCAGAGCATATCGTCTTGGGCGCCTAGTTGCATTGGACCATATAGCCAGGTAAAAGTGTCTTGGGTGCCTAGCTGGTTATTTTCTTGTCCTTGTTATCATTGTTTAAGCACCAATTTCCAGAATTTTATCTTGAGGAGGTGGTATGTGCCCACTTATGCAAGGAAGGGTAAAGTGGGGAAAGGATGAGGAAAAATGGTTAGAGTGGGGACCATTGAGGGATTGTGCATTGTTGTACAGTGTTTGGGGGATATGAGAGGTTTATGGGGAGATTTTGGGAGGCCAGGTAGCTAGGGTATTTTGTGGACAAGGTTGTCTAGAAGGATGGGACCAGCTCTCTCAAATAGAGGGGTGTTTTCTTGTTCTTGTTACCGTTGTTCTTGAGATATCAATCGAAACGACTGATAACTCATTCCCTTATGAAGAACTCTCAATACAGGAGTGGGGTTGTTTGCGTATTTTTCTGAAAAGTGCTTTCAGGTTGAATAAAGGATAGATACCTAAGAAAATGTACATGGAACATTGTAGATTTATCAACGGGCAAAAAAAAAAAAAAAAATATAAAAAGCCGAATTGGTCGCTGAAGGTTTTACTCTTAACTTTATTGATTATCAAGAAACATTGGCCCCTACTCCTAAAATTAACTCTTTAAGAGTTTATTTTATTACTATTTATTGCTGTTAATTTAAACTAGTCCATCTAAAGCTCGATGCTAAAACATTCTCTTTAAGAGTGTGACATAAATCTAGCAAGAAAGCTTTCATCAGCTATGAATCTTTCTAGGGTCAAACCGAACACACCATCTTTTAAAAATAGAGTGGAAAGGAAGAAAAAAAATTGCTTGGATTGTATGTGTCGGCTATATTAGCCTCACTGCTAATGTTATTGTAATCGTGTTCAATCTTAGTGAAAAGTATGCCTAGGTTAGGAAATTACCATTGGGAATCTAATGCACGTATCAGTTGCAATTACATTTTATATTATGTCGTGGCTATTGTAGATGACAGAATCAAATTGTTTTCGTACTTCCTAACTGGTTCTTCATGTTGGCAATCGTTTATTTCCAGGCAACTTTGCACAAGGAAATCCTTTACATGGCCGGTCAATTGGGGCTTAACCCTCCCACTATGACACTTTGTAGTGGAGGTGCTACACATGAGCTGGAACAAGCACTAAAAAATTGTGAAGCAGTGTCAGAATCTTTTAACTCTTCAATATCTACTTCTTCTGTTCTATTTATCACGTACTGTTCCACTCGTATTCAACTAGAGGAGAGAAAGAAAATTGAGGACAAGTTGCATGGTGTGCTTGAGGAAATGAGGCATTCCAAAAAAGATAGTTCGTCAAAAGTGCTTGATACTATTTATCTGTATATACATGTACCCAATCTTCCTAAAGGGTAAGCTTTTATGTATCCATGTAATGAGATCTTTTTTCATCGTACTTGTGCTTATGTTGGAAATTTTTATCTTTATGCTCGATGCTCAATGCTCAATTTAAAATATCAAATTAAGAAAGATGGATTCTTTCGATTGATCATTGCTCTTGTAGAAGTTGAAAATCTAGATGATGCAACATAGGTTTGTGCATATTTTATTGGTTTTCAAAGTTGAGTCAAATGGTGCTTGTGATATCTGTAAGTGTTTCTTTTTTTTTTTTTTTTTTTTTTTTTTTCC